>NC_045445.1:73942252-74079581 GCF_002776525.5 Piliocolobus tephrosceles
AACCACAATGAGATACCATCTCACACCAGTTAGAATGGCAATCATTCAAAAGTCAGGAAACAACAGGTGTTGGAGAGGATGTGGAGAAATAGGAACACTTTTACACTGTTGGTGGGATTGTAAACTAGTTCAACCATTATGGAAAACAGTATGGCAATTCCTCAAGGATCTAGAACTAGATGTACCATATGACCCAGCCATCCCACTACTGGGTATATACCCAAAGGATTATAAATCATGCTGCTATAAAGACACATGCACACGTATGTTCATTGCGGCACTATTCACAATAGCAAAGACTTGGAATCAACCCAAATGTCCATCTGTGACAGACTGGATTAAGAAAATGTGGCACACATACACCATGGAATATTATGCAGCCATAAAAAAGGATGAGTTTGCGTCCTTTGTAGGGACATGGATGCAGCTGGAAACCATCATTCTTAGCAAACTATCACAAGAACAGAAAATCAAACACCGCATGTTCTCACTCATAGGTGGGAACTGAACAATGACATCACTTGTACTCGGGAAGGGGAACATCACACACCAGGGCCTATCATGGGGGGGGATGGGGGAGGGATTGCATTGGGAGTTATACATGATATAAATGACGAATTGATGGGTGCTGACGAGTTGATGGGTGCAGCACACCAACATGGCACAAGTATACATATGTAACAAACCTGCACGTTATGCACGTGTACCCTAGAACTTAAAGTATAAAAAAAAAAAAAAAAAAAAAAAACTCTCAATAAATTCGGTATTGATGGGACATATCTCAAAATAATAAGAGCTATTTATGACAAACCCACAGCCAATATCATACTGAATGAGCAAAAACTGGAAACATTCCCTTTGAAAATTGGCACAAAACAGGGATGCCCTCTCTCACCACTCCTATTCAACATAGTGTTGGAAGTTCTGGTCAGGGCAATCAGGCAGGAGAAAGAAATAAATGGTATTCAATTAGGAAAAGAGGAAGTCAAATTGTCCCTGTTTGCAGATGACATAGTTCTATATTTAGAAAATCCCTGCAGCAATATTTTACAAAATATTTCAAACATGGTGGCCATGTATTCCCAGAAGGTTGAGCCTTGCCCCTGCTATGGAAGATGAAACCTGTTTGCTCCAAGCCAATCCAGAGGCATCCATTCTTTCACAAGCCATTGGTTAAGCCAGGGACTTGTGACACAATTCTGGCCAATCATAAGTGAGGGAAAGTCCTTTGGCATGGAGAAAGTGGGGTGGGAGGTTCTGGGAAACATTTTCCTGTCTGGCTCAAAAAAAAAAAAAAAAAAAAAAGAAAAGAAAAAAAACAAAAAACCTCTTTGGGGTGGAATTATCCCATTTTCTGCCTCTGGTCTACAGCATCAGTAAGTGACACTGTCTTAGACCCCATTAAACTGCCAGCACAATTCACCTAGAATTGCTTCATCTGTGACTTTTGGTTCTGTGTGATAATAAAGTTTTTGTTATAGTTTTTTTTTTAAAAAGAAAATGCCATCGTCTCAGTCCAAAATCACCTTAAGCTGATAAGCTACTTCAGCAAAGTCTAAGGATACAAAATCAATGTGCAAAAATCACAAGCATTCTTATACACCCATAACAGAAAAACAGAGCCAAATCTTGAGTGAACTCCCATTCACAATTGCTTCAAAGAGAATAAGATACCTAGGAACCCAACTTACAAGGGATGCGAAGGACCTCTTCAAGGAGAACTATAAACCACTGCTCAATGAAATAAAAGAGGACACAAACAAATGGAAGAACATACCATGCTCACTGATAGGAAGAATCAATATCATGAAAATGGCTATACTTACCAATGCCATTTCCATCAAGCTATCAATGACTTTCTTCACAGAATTGTAAAAAAACACCTTTCATGTGGAACCAAAAAAGGGCCCTCATTTCCAAGACAATCCTAAGCCAAAGGAACAAAGCTGGAGGCATCACGCTACCTGACTTCAAACTATACTACAAGGCTACAGTAATCAAAACAGCATGGTACTGGTACCAAAACAGAGATATAGACCAATGGAACAGAACAGAGCCCTCGGAAATAATACCACACATCTACAATCATCTGATGTTTGATAAACCTGACAAAAACAAGAAATGGGGAAAGGATTCCCTATTTAATAAATGGTTTTGGGAAAACTGGCTAGCCATATGTAGAAAGCTGAAACTGGATCCCTTCCTTATGCCTTATACAAAAATTAATTAATGATGGATTAAAGACTTAAATGTTAGACCTAAAGCCATAAAAACCCTAGAAGAAGACCTAGGCAATACCATTCAGGACATAGGCATGGGCAAGGCCTTCATATCTAAAACAGCAAAAGCAATGGTAACAGAAGCCAAAATAGACAAATGGGATCTAATTAAACTAAAGAGCTTCTGCACAGCAAAAGAAACTACCATCAGAGTGAACAGGCAAGTTACAGAATGGGAGAAAATTTTTGCAATCTACTCATCTGACAAACTGCTAATATCCAGAATCTACAAAGAACTCAAACAAATTTACAAGAAAAACAAACAAACAAACAAACAACCCCATCAAAAAGTGGGTGAAGGATATGAACAGAAACTTCTCAAAAGAAGACATGTATGCAGCCAGCAGACACATGAAAAAATGCACGTCATCATTGGCCATCAGAGAAATGGAAATCAAAACCACAATGAGATACCATCTCACACCAGTTAGAATGGCGATCTTTAAAAAGTCAGGAAACAACAGGTGCTGGAGAGGATGTGGAGAAATAGGAATACTTTTACTCTGTTGGTGTGACTGTAAACTTGTTCAACCACTGTGGAAGACAGTGTGGTGATTCCTCAAGGATCTAGAACTAGAAATACCATTTGACCCAGCCATCCCATTACTGGGTATATAGCTAAAGGATTATAAATCATGCTGCTGTAAAGACACATGCCCATGAAATACTATGCAGCATTAAAAAAGGATAAGTTAATGTTCTTTGTAGGCACATGGATGAAACTGGAAGCCATTATTCTCAGCAAATCATTGCAAGGACAAAAAACCAAACACCACATGTTCTCACTCATAGATGGAAATTGAACAATGAGAACACTTGAACACAGGAAGGGGAACATCACACACCGGGTCCTATGGGGGGGAGGGGGGAGGGGGGAGGGATAGCATTAGAAGATATACCTAATGTAAATGATGAGTTAATGGGTGCAACACACCAACATGGCACATGTATACATATGTAACAAACCTGTACATTGTGCACATGTACCCTGGAACTTAAAGTATTTAAAAAAAAGCCTCTTTCTTTAGTTTCAGGCATTTCTTTACAGTTGTATGAGAAAGGACTAATACAATATGAAACAAACAACAAAAAAAAAGCCTCAATAGCCAAAGCAATCCTAAACAAAAAGAACAAATCTGAAAGCATCACATTACCCAACTTCAAATTATACTACAAAGCTAGCATATCCAAAACAGCATGGTACTGGTATAAATGTAGATGTATAGACCAATGTAATGGAAGAGACAACTCAGAAATAAAGCCAAATACTTACAACCAACTCATCTTTTCTTTTCTTTTGTATATTTTTCTTTCTTTCTTTTTTTTTTTTTTTTGAGGTGGAGTCTCTCTCTGCTGCCCAGGCTGGAGTGCAGTGGCATGATCTTGGCTCACTGCAAGCTCCACCTCCCAGGTTCACGCCATTCTCCTGCCTCAGCCTCCCAAGTAGCTGGAACTACAGGTGCCCGTCACCACACCTGGATAATTTTTTTGTATTTTTAGTAGAGACGGGGTTTCACCGTGTTAGTCAGGATGGTCTCAATTTCCTGACCTTGTAATCTGCCCGTCTCGGCCTCCCAAAGTGCTGGGATTACAGGCATGAGCCACCGCGCCCGGCCAACCAACTCATCTTTAACAAAGCATGCGAAAATATATATTGGAGAAAGGACACACTATTCAGTAAATGGTACTGGGAAAACTAGATAGCCACATGTAGAAGAATAAGACTGGATTCCAATCTCTTACCATACAAAAAATCAACTCAAGATGAATTAAAGACTTAAATCTGAGGCACAAAACAATAAAAATTTTAGAAGATAAACTAGAAAAACACTTTTCAACATTGGCCTAGGCAAATAATTTATAACTAAAATCCAAAAGCAAATGTAACAAAAAGAAAAGTAAATGACACCTAATTAAACTAAAAATCTTCTGTATGGCAAAGGAAAATAACTGTCATAGTAAACAGACAGCCAATAGAATGGAAGAAAATATTCGCAAACTATGCATCTGGCAAAGAGTCTACAAGAAACCCAAACAAATAAGCAAAAAAAAAAAAAAAAAAATTCTATCAAACTGTGGCCAAATACCGCAAATACACATTTCTCCAAAGAAGATATACAAGTGGCCAACATCACTAATCATCATGGAAATGCAAATTGAAATCACAGTGAGATATCACCTTAACCCAGTGAGAATTAAAAGACCATGATTAAAAAGTCAAAAAACAATAGATGTTAGTCTGGATGTAGTGAAAAGGGAACACTTATACACTGTGGGTGTAAATGTAAATAAGTAAAACCTCGATGCAAAACAGCACAGGGATTTCTCAAAGAACTAAAATTAGACCTACCATTCAATCCAGCAATTCCACTAGTGTGTATATACCTAAAGGGAAATAAGTCATTATATCCAAAAGACCCCTGCATACGTAAGTTTATCACACCACAATTTACAATTGCAAAGATATGGATGCAACCTACGTGCCTATCAATGGATGGGGGAATAAAGAATACAGGGCATGCATACACCATGGAATACTACTCAACCATAAAAAAGAACAAAATAATGTCTTTTATAGCAACTTGGATGTAGCTAGAAACCATTATTCTAAGTGAAGTAGCTTAAAAGGTGAAACCAAATGTCACATGTTCTCACAAGTAGGAGCTAGGTAAGCTCTCTGGGTACAAAAAGGCTTACAGAGTGGCATAATAAATGTGAGAGACTCAGAAGAAGTAGGAGGGGGTAGGGTATAAAAAACTACACTTTGGGCACAATGTACACTACTTGGGTGATGGGTGCACTAAAATTTTGGACATCACCACAGTACAATTCCCTCATATAATGAAAAGCACATGTACACCAAAAGATACTGAAACAAACAAAAAAAAAAAAAGAAAATAATAGCAGTCATTGTGACTGGTGTGAAGACGGTATCAGATTGTAGTTTTGATGTGAATTTTTCTGATGATTCATGATTTTTAACATCACTAAGCATCATCAAGGTGTTTTTTTGTTTGTTTGTTTGTTTGTTTGTTTGTTTGTTTGTTTTGAGACAGAGTCTCGCTCTGTCGCCCGGGCTGGAGTGCAGTGGCCGGATCTCAGCTCACTGCAAGCTCCGCCTCCCGAGTTTACGCCATTCTCCTGCCTCAGCCTCCCGAGTAGCTGGGACTACAGGCGCCCGCCACCTCGCCCGGCTAGTTTTTTTGTATTTTTAGTAGAGACGGGGTTTCACCGTGTTAGCCAGGATGGTCTCGATCTCCTGACCGCCAGGATGGTCTCGATCTCCTGACCTCGTGATCCGCCCGTCTGGGCCTCCCAAAGTGCTGGGATTTCAGGCTTGAGCCACCGCGCCCGGCCAAGGTGTTTGTTAATGATCGTAAAAATCAAGGGGTTTGTGGACCTCTTGTATGTCTTCTTTTGAGAAATGTCTGTTCATGTATTGTGGTCATTTTAAAAGGGATATTTGTTTTTGCTTATTGAATTGGTTAAGTTTCTTATAGCTTCTGGATATTAGACCTTTTTCAAATGCATAGTTTGCAAATATCTTTTTTTTTTTTTTTTTTGAGACAGAGTCTCGCTCTGTCGCCTGGGCTGGAGTACAGTGGCCGGATCTCAGCTCACTGCAAGCTTCCGCCTCCCGGGTTCACCCCATTCTCCTGCCTCAGCCTCCCGAGTAGCTGGGACTACAGGCGTCCGCCACCTCGCCCGGCTAGTTTTCTGTATTTTTTTAGTAGAGACGGGGTTTCACCATGGTAGCCAGGATGGTCTCGATCTCCCGACCTTGTGATCCGCCCGTCTCGGCCTCCCAAAGTGCTGGGATTACAGGCTTGAGCCACCGCGCCCGGCCGCAAATATCTTATTCTATTTTGTAGCTTTTCTGTTGGTAGACTCTGTTGATAGTTTATTTTGCTGTGCAGAAGCTCTTTAGTTTAATTAGGTCTCACTTGTCATATTTTGTTTTAGCTCATTTCATTGATTATTATGATTCTTTAGGATATTTTAATATGTTAGACTGTCCTCACCTTCTTCTTTCAAGGCACTGACTTTTAGAAGATCTGATCTTCTCAAATGTTCATAAAAATGCTTTTAAATTTATGATGCTGGAATTATTTTACTTTTTGCCCACAGCATACTTTCAAACCATCCCTTCTATCTTCAAATTATGCCAACTTCTGGCTCCTCCACTCTTGGTAGATGACTTACCTGTTTATGTTCCTGCTATTGGTTTCATTCTGTCATTGTTTTGTTTTTATTCACTACTTGTCTTTTTACCAGTGCCAGATTCAGTATTGTTTTCCAGGGTCCTATCCTGAAGAGTTTCTGCTTAGGGCTTGTGGTCATGCACCTTAAAAAAGTGAATGAATTGAAGCTTATCTTTGGCACTCATAGTCTGTTGAGTCTATTAACAAAAACAGTAATTATGAAGGTTTAGAGTTTCTTCTACCCGATGTGTAAATCATTATTTGTAATAAGTTTAACTGAATTCAACAAACACATATTGAGCACCTATGATACCTGTCCTATTTATGCAATTTTCTGATTAGAACAAGGCATGTCTTTAAAGTGCTCAGTGGCAAAATGGCTTAACTAACAAGAAGTGCAAACACTATAGGACGAGAAGAAAAGAAAAAAAAAAAATCTCAGTTTAAGCAGTTAGCAGAGGAGTTTGCACTGAAAATACTGGTACATTGTCTGATATTCAAGCCAATCATCAATGAAGGACAGGCAAAAACGTCAAAAAGAATAGCACACACCACTTCTCTCCAGTTAAAGTAATCTACTCAAATTGACCCAACAGAGATACATCATTTAATTAAAAAAATGATAATATCTATTCACTTTAATTGTCTAGCTGTATAATGAAACCAGAGTTTTTCCACTAATAAGACTGACATTACTAAACAAGCTCCCAAAGAGCATTTTGATGATGCACAGATAATGACACGTAATAATTATCCAGATGTTTCAAGAATTACCAGATCTCCACTTCATACCAAAGACTAGTGAGGTGTTTTGTTTGGATTTGTATCCAAATGAAAACAAAATTATCTTGATTTAAAAGAAACTGGAGGCCAAGCACAATGGCTCACCCCTGTAATTCCATCACTTTGGGAAGTTGAGGTGGGCAGATCATTGGAGGTCAGGAGGCCGAGACCAGCCTGACCAACATGGTGAAACCCCGTCTCCACTAAAAATAGAAAAAAAAAAAAAAAAAAAAAAAAGCCAGGAGTGGTGGTGCATGCCTGTAGTCCCAGCTACTCTGGAGGTCGAGGCAGGAGAATTGTTTGAATCCAGGAGGCGGAGGTTGCAATCAGCGGAGATCCCACCTCTGCACCCCAGCCTGGGCAATGGAGTGAGACTACGTCTCAAAAATAAATAAATCAATAAGTAAATAAAATAAACTAGAGTTGGTGTTATGATTTGCCATATATTTCAGTGGTAAGTTGCAGGTGCAGGTGTAAGTCCCAATCTTTGTCATATCAGCAGTCACACTCGAATCCAAATTTCTCTGCAAGGGAAAATGTGGCAGTTGTGTTGAATTATATCTTTTGTTCTAATGTGCAGGATAAACATAGCATGAGCCTCTTATCTGGGTGATCTGTAAAATGAGATCAGTAAGGTTCAAATGGCTGAAGGTGTGAATAAATAGTATCTCAGGTTCATAACACATTAAAATTATAAAAAGTATGTTTAGTCTACTCACCAGTGGTCAGTTGTAAAATTTATGGCAAATTTGCTATGACCTTTTTTTAGTCTCACTTTTTGGATTTTCTTTGTTTTATTCACTATTTTCTTGTCTTGGTAATATATCTTTTATATCCCAATTTCCAGTTTGGGAAATAAGACCTCTCAAGCAAAAATCCCCAACACTTTCAAATACAAACTTATTCCTTTGGTCAGACTTTTTTCTAAAGCAGTTAATACTGTAAGCACTGTACTGCAAAGCTGGTAGATTAACTTTACTATAATACAGCAGTTTAAATTTAGGTGCCAATACTGTGTTCGAAATATGTAATGTCTATTTTTTTTTTTTTTTTTTTGAGACCAAGTTTCGCTCTTGTTGCCCAGGCTGGAGTGCAATGGCGCGATCTCGGCTCACCGCAACCTCCGCCTCCCGGATTCAAGCGATTTTCCTGCCTCAGCCTCCCGAGTAGCTGGGATCACAGGAGAGCACCACTATGCCCGGTTAATTTCGTATTTTCAGTAGAGACGGGGTTTCTCCATGTTGGTCAGGCTGGTCTTGAACTCCCGACCTCAGGCGATCCACCTGCCTCAGCCTCCCAAAGTGCTGGGATTACAGGCGTGAGCCACCGCACCCAGCTTTGCTATTGATTTTTATGGTTGTTTTATAAAGGATTGATAAGTTACTTTTTCACAAATCATAAATGCATATGTGCAATCCAACCTTTAAATATCCTCTGTGATTAGGTTGTATTGTCGTCTTTGACTTACAACTTTTCTGCTTATGTCTCTGTCCATTGATTTCCATAAATCCCATACCTACCTCATAGGTGGTAAATGATTTTGTTTTCAATATCTCTTCTCAGTTTTTCTGTATGCAAATACAAATAAATATGAATATATATTATATTCTTATCCCACCTCTTTATTAAACAAATGTTTGTGTGCAATGTACCTATTTCCTCACCTTACATTTTTTACTTACTATATTCCTGAGATCTTTCTGAATTGGTGCCTTGAAAAATCTCTCATTCTTTTATTTTTACATATGCATATTACTCCATTGTACGGATGAGCCATAGTTTATTCATAATTTACTAAACCAATCCCCTTTATATGGATACATAGGTTTCTAGCTTTTTGCTATTATAACCTCTGTTAAATGAACAAACATATATATTTAAAATATATATATATATAATATATATAACTCGTTTATAAATGTATATGTGATTAATTTCTTGAAGTATATTTCCTAAGTAAAATGAAATTTGCATATTTTTCCATAATGTGTGTATGTATTATGGGAAACATGCATAATTTTGGTACAGACATACAATGTGTAATAATTGCATCAAGTTAAATAGGTTACCCATGACCTCAAGCATGTCTCATTAGTTTGCATTATGAACATTCCAATTACACTCTTTTGGTTATTTTACAATATACAATTAATTACTGTTGGTTGTAGTCACCCTGTTGTGCTAGCAATACTAGACCATACTCACTTTAACCAACTGTAATTTTGTACCCATCAACAAATCCTACTTTCTCTCCAACTCCCCACTACCATTCCTAACTTCTGGTAACCATCATTCTACTCTATATCTCCATAAGTTCAATTGTACTAAATTTTAGCTCCCTAAAAATGTGTGAGAACATGCAAAGTTTGTCTTTTTTCCTGGCTTATTACATTTAATATAAATCCTTCAGGGTCATAGATGTTGTCCCAAGTTATAAGATTTTCTTTTTTTTTTTTCAAGAACAAACAGTATTCCATTGTGTTTATATAGCATATATTCTATATCCATTGGTCTATTGATAGACACTTAGGTTGATTCCTTATCATAGCTATTACGAATAGTACTGCAATAAACATGAGTGTGCAGATACCACTTCCATGTATTAATTTCCTTTCTTTTGGGTATATACCTAGCAGTGTGATTGATGGATCATATGGGAGCTCTATGTTTAGATATTGAGGAACCTCCAAAGTGTTCTTCATAGCAGTAATATTAATTTACATTCTGACCAACAGTATAGGCGAGTTCCCTATTGTCCACATCCTTGACAGCATTTGTTAATGTCTGTCTTTTGGATAAAAGTCATTTTAACTGGGGTGAGAAAATATTTCATTGCAGTTTTGATTTGCATTTCCCTGATCATCAATGATGTCAAAAAACTTTTTATAGGCCTGCTTGCCCTTTGCATGTCTTTTCAAAAATGTTCATTCAGACCTTTTCCACTTTTTTAACTAAATTATTATTATTTTTTCTTATAGGGTTATTTCAGCTCCTTTTATATTCTGGTAATTAATCCCTTGTCAGATAAATAGTTTGCAAATATTATGGCCCATTGTGTGGGTTTTGAGTTCACTTTGTTGATTGTTTCCTTTGCTGTGCAGAAACTATTTTACTTGATGTGATCCCATGTGTCCATTTTTGTTTTGGTTGCCTGTACTTCTGAAGTATTACTCAAAAAAACAATTGTCCAGACCAGTGTTCTGGAGAGATTCCTGAAGATTTTCTTTTAGGATTTTATAATATTTATGTCTTAGATTTAAATCTTTAATGCATTTTAAGTTGATTTTTGTGTTTTGTGAGAGATAGGGATTTATATTCATTTTTCTTCCTATAGATATTTAGTTTTCCCAGTAGCATTTATTGAAGAGATAGTCCTTTTCCCAATGTATGTTTCTGGTACCTTTGTCAAAAAGGAGTTCACTGTAGATGCATGGATTTATTTCTGAGTTATCTATTCTGTTCTATTGCTCTACGTGCCTGTTTTTATGCCAGTGCCATGCTATTTTAATTACTTATAGCTCTGTAGTATAGTTTTAAGTCCTGTAATATAATTCCTCCAGTTTCATTCCCTTTGCTCAGGATGGCTTTGGCTTTACTTTGGTGGTTCCATATAAATTTTAGGATTGTATTTTCTATCTTTGTGAAAAAAGTCATTAATATTTCAATAAGGATTCTATTCAATCTGTAGATTGTTTTGGGTAATATGTGTATTTAAAAAATATTGATTATTCCAGTTCATGAAGATAACTTTTTAAAAAATTTTTTGTGTCCTCTTCAATTCCTTTCATCAGTGTTTCATAGTTTTCATTTTAGAGATCTTTCACTTCTTTATTTAAAGTCATTTCTAAGTATTTCATTTTATTTGTACCTATTGTAAATGAAACTACTTTCTTGATTTCTTTTTCAGAGTGTTCATAGTTGACATAAAGAAATTTACTGATTTCTGGCCAGACGTGGTGGCTCACACATGTAATCCCAGCACTTTGGGAGGCCGAGACGGGCAGATCACGAGGCCAGGAGACAGAGATAATCCTGGTTAACACGGTGAAACCCTGTCCCTACTAAACACACACACACACACACAATTAGCGGGGTGTGGTGGCGGGCACCTGTAGTCCCAGCTACTCGGGAGGCTGAGGCAGGTGAATGGCATAAACCCAGGAGGCGGAGCTTGCAGTGAGCTTTTTCACTTAAATATAATATATCCTTGAGAATTATTTATGTGCTGAAAAGAAGAATGTGTTTTTGTAGCTGTTGGATGAAATTTTCTGTAAGTATCTATTAGGTTTATTTTTTTCCTATAGTGCAGAATAAGTCTGAAATTTCTTGGTTGATTTTCCATCTAGAAGATCTGTCCAGTGAGAAGAGTGAGATGTTGAAATCTCCAGTTATTACTGTGCTGGGGCCTGTCTCTCTCTTTGGCTATAATAATATTTGCTTTATATGTTTGGGTGCTCCAGCATTGGATGCATATATACTTAAGTTTGTTAATTTTTGTCTTGCTGAATTTATTCCTTTTTCTTATATAGTGACTATTTTTTGTGTCTTCTTACAATTTTCATCTGGAAATCTGTTTTGCCTAATATAGACATATCTACTACTACACTTTTCTGGTTTCCACTGGCATGGAATAACTTTTTCCATCACCTTATTTTCTGTCTATGCATATCGTTATAGGTGTAGTATGTTTCTTGTAGTCAACAGATAATTGAACCTTGCTTGTTTATCCATTCAGTCACTTTATGTCTTTTGATTGGAGAGTGTAGTGCATTTACATTTAATGCATTTACATACAATGTTATTATTGATAAAGACTTAATACTACCATTTTATTATTTTTTGTTTGTTTGCTATGTAATCTCTTTCTTCTTTCTTTCCTTATTGTTTTACTTTTAGTAAAGGTGATTTCCTGTAGTGGTAGTATTTAACTTACTGCTTTCCATTTCTTTGTGAATCTATTATATGTTTTTCCATTTGAGGTTACCATGAGGCTTGCAAATACAATTTTATAGCTCATTGTTTTAATCTGTTAACAACTTAATACTAATTGCCTAAACAAACAAACAAAAAGAAAACAAATAGAGGCTACACTTTATCTTTGTCCCCTCTTCTTTAACATTTTGTTGTTTCTCTTTATGTCATATTGTTCTATGTCTTGAAAAGTTATTGTAATTAGCTTTGTTTACTCCATCATTTAGATTTTCTGTTTAAAGGTAGTTCACACACCACAATTACAGTGTTATGATATTCTGTACTTTTGTGAGTACTTAGTATTACCAGTGAGTTTTGTAACCTCAAATGATTTCTTAATGCACATTAACATCCTTTTAGTTCAGATTGAAGAAGTCTCTTTAGCATTAGGGTAAGTCTGGTGTTTATAACATCTCTCAGCTTTAGTTTGTCTGGAAAAGTTTTTATTTCTATTTTATGCTTGAAGAATATTTTTGCTAAATGTACTATTCTAGGGTAATTTTTAAAAATTTTTTCTTCAGCACTTTAAATATGTCATGCCACTCTCTCCTGACCTGTAAGGTTTCCACTAAGTTTGCTGCCAGATGTCCTGGGGCTCCACTGTAAGTTATTTGTTTTTTAAAAAATTATTATTCTTGCTGCATTTAGGATCTTTTCTTTATCTTTGACTTTTGAAAGTTTGATTATTATATGCTTTGTGTTAGTGTCCTTTTTGTTCTATAACTTTCTTGTACCTGAATATTGATATATTTCTCCAGGTTTGGGATGTTCTCTGATATTATTTCTTTAAATAATTTTTCTACCCCATCTTTTTCTGTATCTTTTATTTAAGGCCAATAACTCTTAGATATGCCCTTATGAAGCTATTTTCTAGACTTTGTCAGCATGCTTCATTATTTTTATTCTTATTTTGTCTCCCTGTTTATTTTCAAATAGAGTGTCTTCGACTCACTAATCCTTTATTTTGCTTGATTAATTCTGCTTATAAAATAGACTGATGGATTCTTCAGTATGTCAATTGCATTTTTCAACTCTGTAATTTCTGCTTGGTTCTTTTCAATTATTTCAATCTGTTTATTAAATTTATCTGATAGAATTCTTAATTCTTTTTCTGTGTCATGTTGAATTTCTTTGAGTTTCCTGAAAGGTCACATATTTCTGTTTCTTCACTACTGGTTCCTGCTGCCTTGTTTAGTTTATTTGATAAAGTCATGTTTTCCTGGATGATCTTAGTGCCAGTGGGTGTTCGTTCATTTCTAGGCTTTAAATAGTCAGATATTTACTTTAATCTTCACAGTCTGAGTTTGCTTGTGTCTGCCTTACTTGAGAAGCCTTTCCAGGTATTTTAAAGAACTCGGGCCCAAAGCCCAATAAAGTTGTGGTTCTTGTAGACTCATACAGGTACCACCTTGGTAGTCTACAGTAAGATCTTTGAAACTGAATTACCAGAAATACATTTTTGTTTCTTTCCCTTACTTTCTCCAAAACAGATTATCTCTGTGTGTGTTGAGCCACCTGGAGCAAGGGGTGAAGTGATACAACCATTCCTGTGGCCACCACCACTGGGACTGTGCTGCATCAGATCTGAAGCCAGCACAATACTGGGTCTTGCCCAAGGCCCACTATAAACACTACTTGGTTATGACCTATGTTCCCTCAAAACCCTAGGGCTCTACAATAAGTAGGTTGGGTAACTATCCAGATTTGTGTTCTTCTTTTCAGGATGGTGAAGTCCCCCAGGCTCCAGGAAGATCCAGAGATACTGTCTGGGAGCCAAGGATTGGAGTAAAAACCTTTGAAATCTTCCTGATGATTTATTTTATTGTGGCTAAGCTGGCCCTCAAACCATGAGGTAAACTCCTTCCCGCTTGCCTCTCTACTTTTTACAGGCAGAGGAGTGTTTCCTGCTGGCCACCAGAACCACAGGACAATGAGGTGTTCTGCCAGTCCACCACTGATGTTCACTTAAAACCCAACGGCTCTTCAGTCAGCCTGTGGTGAAGGCTGCCAGGCCTGGTACAACTCTTAAAAGCAATGGGCCTCCCTCTGGCTGTCCAAGAGCCTAGACCTGGACTCAGAGACCCCAAATGCCTACTTGATGCTCTACCCAACTGTGGTTGGGTTGGTACCTACGGAGTCAAAGTCCCCTTTACCTTTCTGTCTGCTTTTCTCAAGCAGAACTTTTTCACTCTAGCCACCAGAGCTGGGAAAGTGCTGGGTCACACCTAAAGCCAGCACATGTGAAAGTCTCACCCAAGGCCCAAGGGCCCAATGACTCTTTAGTAAGCAGATGATAAATTCTGCCAGACTGGGTTCTTTCATTTAAGAAAATGCATTCCCTTCTGTACCACCGAGTGTCTAGAAATGTTATCTGGGAGCTAGGATCTGGAATGGGAACCTCATGGCTCTGCCTGTTGTCCTATCTTATTGTGGCTGAGCTTCTATTCAAGATTAAAATCAAAGTATTCTTTACTCTTTGCTCTCCTCTCTTCAGGAAGAACAGAGTCATTTTTGTTGTTATTATCTGCTTTGCCTGTAGTCAGTAGGGTGGGGAGAATGGCTTAAGCACTCCCTTAGCTCCCTGACTGGTGTCTCCCTAAGTCACATGCCAGCTAATCTACTGAGTCTAAGCCCATCCCAGCACTAGAAATTGCCTAGGGATTACAGTCCTTGTGTCCTAGACTGATTTTCAAGTTTACCTAGGACCTCAGAGCACATCAGGTCATGGTGGCTAGACTTGCCAAAACTCAAGTTCCAACCGCAGGGATGGAACTTTATCTTATTTGACTTCTCAGCAGCATTCAGTACAATTGATGAACCCCTCTTTGATCTAGACTTTTCTCTTGAATTTTTACATTTTTAGCATGTATTTCTCCTTTTTCTTTTTCTTTTTCTTTTCTTTTCTTTCTTTTTTTTTTTTTTATTGATGCTATTATTATAATATTATTATTTATTTTCATAGGTTTTGGGGGAACAACTGGAATTTGGTCCCATGAGTAAGTTCTTTAGTGATGATTGGTTAGATTTTGGTGCAACCATCACCTGAGCAGTATACACTGAACCCAATTTGTAGTCTTTTATTGCTCACCCCTCTCCTGCTCTTTTCCCCAAGCCCCCAAAGTCCACTATATCATTCTTACTGCCTTTGCTTCCTCATAGCTTAGCTCCCACTTATGGGTGAGAAGATACAATGTTTGGTTTTCCATTCCTGAGTTACTTCACTTAGAATAATAATCTCTAGTTCCATCCAAGTTGCTGCGAATGCCATTAATTCCTTCCTTTTTTATGGCTGAGTAGTATTTCACCATATATATATATCACAATTTCTTCATCCATTTGTTGACTGATAGGTGTTTAAGCTGGTTCCGTATTTTTACAACTGTGAATTGTGCTATTGTGCTGCTATAAACATATGCATGCAAGTTTTTTTTTTTTTTTTTTTTTTTTTGTATAATAACTGCTTTTCTTCTCTGGCCATGGCTGGTACAAATGCTTTATTCCTGGGTGTGTTCCAGCTGAGCTCAGCATGGCTTTTCTTTCTATGCTACCTGGCGGTTGTCAGGGGGAAGGGGAGGGGTGGTGTCTACAATTCAAGAATGCCTTTCATACCCTCTTCAATGCCCATCTTGCTCCACGTTCTCTGCATCTTTAATTTTGATAAACATTGCTAAATTATTATCTTAGAATTTGTGTAATTTTGTGTTCTCAGTAGCATTGTATAAAAATCCTTTTTCCCTAGAGATGTGTTGACAGAGTATATTGTCAAATTTGTATTTTTTCCAACCTAATAAGTAAAAAATAGTCTCCTAGTGTACTTTTTACTTGCATTCCTCTTACAGTGCTAATGGTTGAGTGCATTTGAATTACTTTTTCTGAAACTCTCACATATCCCTTGCTCATTTTTTTATATGAAATTGATGTGCCTCACGACTTCTAGTAAGAATAATAACTAAAATTAGCTGGACTTTTAAAAAGTAGAGCATGATAATATACTCTCTCTAAAATGGTCTGAGGCAGCTGTACACTCACTCAGCCTGTGTGGCTGCTCTTGATACCAACTTGCCTAAATTGACAGCTTGTGGCTCTTTTCCAGTGTCAGCTTATTTTGTAACCTTTTTGGAGTGATGAGAAACTATGAACTTTTCTTTTTTTTTTTTGTAGCTAGTTACTCTCACCTTTCTTCTCCACTAATCTTATGAGAATGGGAGGCAATTTTAAAACTTGTTTGGCCAGTGATGATGAGCATTTTTTCATGTGTCTGTTGGCTATCAGAGAAATGCAAATCAAAACCACAATGAGATACCATCTCACACCAGTTAGAATGGCAATCATTAAAAAAGCAGGAAACAACAGGTGTTGGAGAGGATGTGGAGAAATAGGAACACTTTTACACTGTTGGTGGGACTGTAAACTAGTTCAACCATTATGGAAAACAGTATGGCGATTCCTCAAGGATCTAGAACTAGGTGTACCATATGACCCAGCCATCCCACTACTGGGTATATACCCAAAGGATTATAAATTATGCTACTACAAAGACACATGCACACGTATGTTTATTGCGGCACTATTCACAATAGCAAAGACTTGGAATCAACCCAAATGTCCATCAGTGACAGACTGGATTAAGAAAATGTGGCACATATACACCATGGAATACTATGCAGCCATAAAAAACGATGAGTTTGCGTCCTTTGTAGGGACATGGATGAGCTGGAAACCATCATCCTTAGCAAACTATCACAAGAAGAGAAAACCAAACACCGCATGTTCTCACTCATAGGTGGGAACTGAACAATGAGCTCACTTGGACTCGGGAAGGGGAACATCACACACTGGGGCCTATCATGGGGAGGGGGGAGGGGGGAGGGATTGCATTGGGGAGTTATACCTGATATAAATGATGAATTGATGGGTGCTGACGAGTTGATGGGTGCAGCACACCAACATGGCACATGTATACATATGTAACAAACCTGCACATTATGCACATGTACCCTAGAACTTAAAGTATAATAAAAAAAACAAAACAAAACAAAACATAAAAAAAAAATAAAAAAAAAAATAAAACTTGTTTGGGCTTTTTTACTCAAGTAATCTGTGTCCCTATAGGTCCCTATATAGGTCCCTATATCTAAAAGGAAAATAATCAGATTTAATTTAAAATTAGTCATTTATAAAATAAAAACTTCAGCCAAGAGTAACTCATTAAACTGTAAGGACAATCTAAAGATATTTTTAGACATAGAAGAAATCATAAATCTCACCATTTACAGAAAAACTATTTGAACAATAAGGAACTTATAGTTAATGTATTCTACCATAAACAGTAAATGAAGCTGAATGAAATACTGGTTTGGGATTAAATTACAGTGAACATACTCATCCATCACTCAAGCAATTAAAATCAAATTAACAATGAGGAAAAAAGAGAAAGAGTTTATTATTCATGTTACTTTCTCACCTTTCACACACTTATCAATCCTTCCTATCAATGTCAACTCTGCACTTAAAAAAGCTACCAACATTTTTCTATCTTTATCTTATTTGAACTCTCAGCAGCATTCAGTACAATTGATGACCTTCTCCCTGACCTAGTCTTTTCTCTTGAATATTTACACATATTCTTCTAGTGTTTTCCCCTTTTAAATTTTTTTCTATGTACTTAGACACTTATTATCAGTGTCCTTTATATATTTTTAGTATTCTGATAATCCAATAAATATGGCAATTCTTCAAGGTTATATCTAAAACTCCTTTTTTTTCTTATTATTTTATGTTCTATTCTATGTGCCTAGTGTCCTCATGCTGCCTTCTTCTGTTTAGGAGTACCCTATTGTACTGTTATTGATAAATCCAACTTGGCTATTTCAAGCTGAGTTTCATGGGAGAGCAATGGTAGTGTCATCGAAACCTAGTCCAAAGTTTTTCTAGTTCAAATATTTGGTTTTAATGGTCAGAAAGAGGTATCAAAATTCTCGTGAACTTATTTATATCAAAATCATAAATATTGATACAATAGAAATTCTGTTTGTTTATTTATTTATTTATTTATTTATTTTTATTTACTTTTTTATTTTTGAAACGGAGTCTCGCTCTGTCGCCCAGGCTGGAGTGCAGTGATGAGATCTCGGCTCACTGCAAGCTCTGCCTCCAGGGTTCAAGCCATTCTCCTGCCTCAGCCTCCTGAGTAGCTGGGACTACAGGCGCCTGTCACCTTTCCCGGCTAGTTTTTTATATTTTTAGTAGAGACAGGGTTTCACCGAGTTAGCCAGGATGGTCTCGATCTCCTGACTTTGTGATCTGCCTGCTACAGCCTCCCAAAGTGCTGGGATTATAGGCGTGAGCCACTGCACTCAGCCCTGTTTATTTATTTTAACCAGGAAAAATACTTGTATTTTCTTTTTAAGGCAACCTACCTACATAACAAAGTATGAGGGAAAATAAATTAATGATCAAAAATGTACTTGGTAAATACAGACAAAAGAAATTCCAGGTTTTTTTTTTTTTTGAGAAGTGTTCTCCTAAACTATGGTAGTGCTTGTTCCAGTATATAAAGTGTCTCTTTTTAGTCACTTAAACACTTATATTCACCAGATACCCTAACATCTTTCCATTCTTACCATGCTGACAAATTTTATTTTCTAATTTTCTTATTTCCTAAATTCCATGAGAAACTCTATCTGTTTCAATTGCTCATTAGCATGTTACAACAATCCAGTGCTATCCTGTATCTTACATATAATTGAACTGTAGGGTAGTTGCTTCCTACCACTTTAATTTCATAAGAATTTTGAAATTATATTATTTGCTAAAATAATTTCATTATTTCTGTGTTGATTCTGAACAGGTTTGGTTTTAGAAAGTGATGCTTCTTAAATTTTATCCCACATTTTAGGGATATATAGTATGTGAGGAACTTCTCTCTATCTACTGATGATACCACCTTTTCCACTGGTATCATACTTAGTATCATATTTAATGCTTGCATCCCTATATCTACAAAGACTCCCATTCTCTTACAATCCTTTTTTTTAAGAAAAATATTAAATAATTATTTGGAAAACTACATCATTTATTTATGCAAATATTTATTGAGCAGCAGTATATATTAGGCACTAAGGATGTGGCATTAAGCAAACAAGATCTCAGCTCTTATGGAGGAGAAAGAGAATCAGTAAGCACAAATTTGAATCAATGAATATTACTTTAAGGGTTAAGAAGCAAAAGTATTGGATGAAATATGAGGATAAAAAGGCAATTTTATTTAAATTAGAGGTAAAGGAACACATGAATACTCAATATAGCAAATTAATATGCTTTCCTTTCAAATGAAAAGTATTCATTCTAAACTTAAGTGGACCTGACTACACAACAATCATTTTCTTGACCATACTACACTGCCTGGTTGATGAGAAATCTTAAATTCAATTTACCACACAAAATACAGTTTTCAGAAGATAGAATTTGTGTCATTATCTGGTACTAAATTGATTGAGCTTTAGCATCTTATGATTTATATTTGAAAGATATTTTGTCTCAACTTAAAATTCAAGATTTCGAGACTTTTTAATTTTTTCATGTTAAAAGTAAAATTTAAAAGTTTGTTTGTGTCTAATCAAATATAAACTAAGTTAATATAAAAATAATTGTAAGAAGATGATTGACTAAAGGCATCTGGTAAAAACATCTATCTCATACTGAGTGAATAGATCATCCAGAAGACCATCACACTCTGAGTAGACATTCAGAAAGAAGGCATGGAGAGTGGACATATGAAGGATACAGACCCTGGACTGAAGAGGGAAAAAGCTGTGAACCTGACATGGGGCTTCTAAAAACCAGAACTAATTCCTGGGCCCCAGAGTCTCCTGGGAAAGCCGTGAGTAAAATAGGTGAGAAGTGGTCCACTCTCATCATATACTTCTGGAATCCTGGTGCCAGGAGACCACATGACCCCCACATACATTTGAGCTGGGAGAGAGAGAGAGAGGAGAGAGAGAGAGAGATGTTTGGAGTGGTGGCAGGGAAAGGACTCTAGCCTGCACAGAGCCCAGAGGGTTTGGTGCAGGAATGGCTTCAGTGGAGCACAGACAAGGATGCCCATCTCCCAAGGCTAACCATGCTCCTCTATGTAGCTTTTAACTTTGTTGACTTCTAATCCTGGACAGAGCAGCATAGTCCTGCCCAGGGGATGAGGCCAGTCTGATCTGTGTGTCCCTATCTGCTGACCTCTACAGGTATTTTTGTCTGTCCACACTGATTTGTATTGCAGCCTATGATGCCCAATTAGACTGCCTCCTGGCAGCCACTGCCATACCTCCTTTGCTGGTAAATCATGCCTAACCATTGTGGAGCTTCAGCAGGTGGGCCTCTACTGGCACACCCCCACCCACACATAGCCACCTGCCACTGCGGCCTCCCCAAACTCCTTTACTGATTCACATGGATAGAACTCACTGCCCCACACAAGCTGCTGCATACACACACCCCAACGCCATGTCATTGTCACTGTCAGGATGCGTGCAATGGTGCTGCCTTCCCAACTCTGCCAGTGCAGACACATCCCACTCCCTGGCCCTGCCAGAGAACTGTCCCCACTGACACACATAAACCCTGCAATGCCAATGCCACTGCTGGTACACATGTGCTTGTGTGGACCCTGCTGCTGCTGCCCCAATAAAACATTTTGGCTGGCACTATACAACTATGTATTGTTGCCAGTGGACAGGAACACTTCAGGACCTCTAGCACAGAAGATATTTAACATCAAAGGGCCATAGAACATAGCTGCAGACCTGGTACCAGACCCCAAGATGAGAGCATGCAGCCTAGGAATGCTGAATTGAGACCTGTCCCCTTGAAATCTCCCAGAAACAAAGCCAGTTGACCCACCTTATACCACAGTCAAACCCTCAAGGGCATCATAGAATATGAAAGCAAAAACCCCATCCAAAGGACAGCAACTTCAAAGATTAAAGGAACATCAGCCCACACTGAAGAAACAGAACCAATACAAGAAGATTGGCAACTCGAAAAGCCAGAGTGTCTTCTTAACTCCAAACAACTGTACTACTTCCCATCGGTGGTTCTTAACCAGGCTGAAATGGCTGAAATGACAAACATAGATTACAAAATCTGGAGAGTAACAATGATCATCGAGATTCAAAAAAAAAAAAAAAAAAAAAGTCAAACTGCAATCCAAGAAATCTAAGGAATCCAATAAAATAATATAAATGGTGAAAGACAAAATAGCAAATTTAAGAAACAACCAAATAGATATGATAGAGCTAACAAACTCACTACAAAAATTTCTCAATACAATGAAAAGTATTAACAGCAGGATACACCAAGCTGAAGAAAGAATTTCAGAGTTTTAAAACCGGTTGTTCAAAAGTACTCTATCAGATAAAAATAAAGAAAAAAGAATAAAAAAGAATAAACCAACTCTCTGAGAAATATAATATTATGTAATGATGTCAAACTTAGGACTCATCAAAATCCCTGAAAGAGAGGGGGAAAAGAACAATCAACTTGGAAAACATATTTGAAGCTATTGACCACAAAAATTTTCCCAAACTTGCTAGAGAGGTTGACATTCAATTTCAGAAAATGTAAAAAACCCCTTTTTGATACGACATAAGATGAATATCACCAAGACACATAGTCGTCGGATCCACAAAAGTCAATATTGAAGAAAAAATATTAAAGTCAGCTAGAGAGAAGGGGCAAGGTCATGAACAAAGGGACACCAATCAAGTTAACAGCAGATCATTTGTCATAAAACCTACATGCTAGAAACAACTGGGGAACTATATTCAGCATTCTTAAAGAAAATATATGCCAAGCAATAATTTTATATTCAGCCAAACTAAGCTTTATAAGCAAAAAATAAATAAAAAATAAAAAATAAATAAAAATAAATGGACAGAAAACAAAAAGTAAAAAGATGGGGAAAGATCCATCAAACATATGGAAATTATAAAACAGCAGTGTTTGCTATTCTCATTTCAGACAAAAAAAAAAAAAAAAAAAAAAGACTTTAAATGAACAACGATCAAAAAAGACCAAAAAGGGCAGTATATAATGATAAAGGATTCAATTAAACAAGAGGACTTCATGATCCAATATATCTATGCACCCAATATTAAAGCACTCAGATTTATAAAATAAGTTCATAGAGACCTACAATGGGACTTAGGTGACCACACAATCATAGTGGAAGACTTCAACACATCAATGACAGTGTTATACACATCATCAAGGGAGAAAACTAACAAAGATACTTGGGACCTAAACTTGATGCTTGAACAAATGGACCTAACAGACATCTACAAAACAGTTCACCACACCACAAGAGAACACACATTCTTCTCATCTGCATGTGGTACATACTCTAAAATTGACCACATAATCATCCATAAAACAATTTAAATATGCCCAAATCATACAAACCACACTCTCCTTAAAAATACCTAAATCATACAAACTATACTGACAGACCACAGCACAATAAAAATAGAAATCAATACTATGCAGACTGCTAAAAACCATATAATTACATAGAAATTAACAATCTGCTCCTGAATGATTTTGGAATAAATAACGAAATTAAGGCAGAAATCAGGAAATTCTTTGAAATTAATGAAAGCAAAGATACAGCATACCAGAATTTCTGAGACACAGCTAAAGCAGTGTTAAGAAGAAAATTTATAGCAATAATCACCTACATTAGAATTATAGAAAGATCTCAAAATAACAACCTAACATCAAACAGACAGGAACTAGGAAAACAAGAATACACCAAACCCAAAAGCCAGCAGAAGAAAGAAAATAAAAATCAGAGCTGAAATGTATGAAATTTAGATCGAAAACATAGAAAAGGTCAATGAAACCAAAAGTTGCTTATTTTCAGTGAATCAATAAGATTGATAGACCAAAATGGCGTACCACCTCACATCAGTCAGAATGGCTATCATTATAAAAAAATTAACAGTGGGCAAGGTTGCAGAGAAAATGGAATGTTTATACACTGCTGGTGGCAGTGTAAATTAGTTCAACCTTTGTGAAAAGCAGTGTGGTAATTTCTTAAAGAACTAAGAACAGAACTACAATTTGATCTAGAAATCCCATTGCTGAGCATAAGCCCAAAGGAAAATTAATTGTTCTACCATAAAGAAACACACATGCGCTCGTGGGCACTCAATTGCATGCACATAGGTTGATCACAGCAATATTCACAATAGCAAAGACATGGATTCAAACGAAATGCCCATCAACAGTAGATTGAATTTTTAAAATGTGCTACATGTAGACCATGAAGGACAATGTAGCCATAAAGAAGAATGGGATTATGTCTTTTGCAGCAACATAAATGGAGCTGGAGGCAATAATCATTAGTGAACTAATGCAGAAACTGTAAACACAATACTGCATGTTCTCACTTATAAGTGGGAGCTAAATAATGAGAACCAGTTAGCACAAAGAGGAGAACAACAGACACTTGGGCCTACTTGAAGAAAAAGGGTGAGAGAAGGGAGAAGATCAGAAAAAGTAACTATAAGATACTATGCTTAGTACAGGGGTGATGAAATAATCTACACACAAAATCCCCACAACACGAGTTTACCTATATAACAAACCTCCACATGTACCCTTGAACCTAAAACAAAAGTTAAAAAAAAGGGGGGAAAAAAAAGGAAAAACAAAAACCACATGACAATCCCAATTGATGCAGAAAACATATTCAACAATGTTCAACATTCTTTCTGGTAAATACTCTCAACCGTTTAAGTGTGGAAATATTTCTCAAAATAACAAGGACCATTTATGAAAATTCCACAGCTAACATCGTAATTAATGAGAAGAAATGGAAAGTTTTTTTCTCTAAAATCTCGTATGAATTAACTTTCTCCATTTCTGGTCAACATAATACTAGAAGTACTATCGAGAACAATCAAACAACAAGAAGACATAGTATTATGAAAATTGGAAAGAAAGAAGTAAAATTATCTCCATTTGCAGATAATATAATTCTATATGGACAAAAACCAAAAAATTTAAACAAAAAAACTATTATAACTAATAAATGATTTTGTAAAGTTGTGGGATACAAACTCCACATACAAAAATTCATGGTATTTTTATACACAACCAATGATCTACCCAAAAAGGAAATCAAGAAAACAATTCGACTTACAATTGCATCAAAAATACACTTAGGAATAAATTTATCTAAGGAAGTGAAAGACTTGTGAACTAAAAACTATAAAATGCTAATGAAAGTAATTAAAGAGGACACAAATAATGGAAATGTATTTTATGTCGCAGAGTGGAATAATTAGAATTAAAATGTCTACATATATTGAATATCCCTTGTCTGAAATTCTTGGGAGCAAAAAATTTTGATTTGGATATTTTGAATTTTTGAATATTTACATATACCTAATAAAATATTTTGAGGATGGGACACAATTCTAAAGACAAAATTTATTTATCTGTTATATATATTTTATACACAGAGCCTGAAATTAATGTCACATAATCTTCTCAATAACTGTGCAGAAAACAAAGTTTTGACTACATTTTTACTGTGACACATGACGTAAGGTCAGGTGTAAAATGTGCTACTTGTTAGGTCATATCAGTGCTCAAAATATTTAAGATTTTAGGAAATTTTTGATTTGGGATTTATATGTTAGAGTTACTTAACCTGTACTACCCAAATGAATGTATAGATACAATGCAATTTCTATCAATATCCCAATGGCATTCTTCACAGAAATGCCCTTGTTTCTAAAATTCCTTTGGGACCACCAAAGACCCTGAATAGCCAAAGCAATTATAAGGTAAGAAAAACCCAAAGTTTTCTTACTTGATATTATATTACAAAATTAAAGCAATTCTAACAGTAGGATTCTGGCATAAAAACAAACATATAGACCAGTGAAACAGAACAGAGAGCCCAGAAATAAAACCAAATACATACAGTTAACTAATTTTTGACAAAGAAACCTGAAAGACAATGGAAATAATATAGTCTCTTCAATAAATAGTGTTGGGAGAATTGAATTCTTAAATGCAAAATAATAATATTGGACTCTTAGGCCATTCACAAATATCAACTCAAAATGGATAAAGGACCTAAATATAAGACCTGAAACCATAAAACTCCTAGAAGAAAACATAGAGGAAAAGCTCATTGAGATTGGCCTTGGCAATGATTTCTTGGATATCACACCAACAGCTCAGGCTACAAATGCAAAAAATTAATTAATAAATGGGACTACATGAAACTAAAAAGCTTCTGCATAGCAAAAGAAGCAATCAACAAAATGAAAAGGCAACCTATGTTTCACCCTTTGAACTGTAACTTCCCGTTTTCTCCCACTACCTCTACCTCTGGTAACCACTGTTTTATTCTTTATCTTAGTATATTTGGCTTATTTTTATTGCACATGTAAGTGAAATTATAAAATATTATTCTTTCCGTGTTTGGCTTATTTCACTTACTGTAATGTCCTCCAGGCTTATCCATGTTTGTCAAATAGCAGAATCTCCTTTCTAAAGGCTGAACAAGTCTAGAGTTCTAATGTACAACAGGAGGATTATAGTTAATATAATTGTATTAGTATTTGTATTGTATTGTTAATTAGTAATTTTTGTTAAATAAGTAGATTTTACCTGTTCTTGTCACAAAAAGTAACTATATGAGATGATAAATGTTTTTCACTATAGTAACCACATTACTATCTATGTTTATTCCATAACATCATATTATAAGCTTCATATATACACAATAAAATTTATTTTTTAAAATAAAGACAACCTACAGATTGTAAAAAAATATTCAAATCATTATCTGATAAGGAGTTAATATCCAATATTTGTAAAGAACTCACACAACTCAAAAGCAAGAAAACACATCACCTGATTTAAAAAAGAAAAAAAAAAATCTGAATAGACATTTCACCAGAGAATACATTAGAATGGCCAACAGTTATATAAAAAGATATTGAACATCACTAATCATCATGGGAAGCAAGTGAAAAGCACTATAAGATATCACCTCACACCCATTAGAATGGCTGTTATCAAAAAGACAAGAGAGCAAATGTTGGTGAGAGTGTGGAGAAAATGGAAGCTTTGCAGACTGTTGGTGGGAATGTAGATTTGTGTAGTTATTATGGAAAAGAGTATGAATGTTTCAAAAATTTAAAAATACAGTTACCATATGCAAAGCAAACCTTCTCCTAGGCACATATCCAAAGGAATGAAATAACCACATTATAAATATATTTACACTCCCATGTTCATTGCAGCATTATTCACAATAGTCAAGATATGAAACCAATGTATGTGTCTATTGATGGAAAAATGGATAAGGAAATACATATATGTGAACATACAAATACATATATATGTGTGTGTATATATGTATATACACACATTTATATAAATATTATTCAGCCTTTAAAAAGAAGGCTATCGTGTCATATACTACAACATGGATGAACCTGGAGAACATAATGCTAAGTGAAAGAAAACAAACACAGAAATAAAATTATTGCATGATCTCACTTACATGCAGAATCTAAAAATGAAAAAAAGGTCAAATATAAATAAAACAATGGTTACCAGGGGCAGAGTGAGGGAAAAAATAGGAAGATGTAGGACAAAGATGCAAAGTTACAGATGTGTTTGATGAATAAGTCTAAAAGTCTAGTGTACAACGTTGAGTCCATAGTTAATAAAAGTGTATTGTATTTAATATTTTTTTTCTAAACGAGTAGATTATTGCTACTATTGCCCTGGATTGTGGTGAGTGGGTAACTATGTGAGATGATGAACATGTTAATTTGTTTCACTATAATAATCACACACACACACACACACAAACATATATAAATACATCTCATAATATCATGTTGTATTCCTTACCCATAAATAGTACAATTTATCTAAATGTACACTGAAAAAGAAAAATGTAAAGGCTTCAAATCAATAATCCAAGGTCCTACATTAAGGAACTAAAAAATAAGAGCAAACCAAACCCAAAGAAAGCAGAATGAAGAAAGTAGTAAATATATCAACCAAAAATGAATACATTCAAAAGCATTAAACAATATGGAAAATCAAGCAATGGGGAAAATACTCCCTATTCAGTAAATGGGGCTGTGATAACTGGCTAGCCACAAGCAAAAGATTTAAGCTGGACCCTTTTCTTATGCCATACATAAAGATCAACTCAAGTTTAAGGATTTAAATGTAAAACCCCAAACTATAAAACCACGGAAATACTACTTTGGCCATAGTAACGGGCAAAGATTTCATGACAAAGACACCAAAAGCAATCAAAACAAAAGCAAAATTTGACAAGTGAGATCTAATTAAACTAAAGAGCTTCTGCATAGCAAAAGAAACTATCAACAGAGTAAATAGACGACCTACAGAGTGGGAGAAAATATTTGCAAACTATGCATCTTTCAAAGGTCTAGTATTCACATCTATTAGGAACTTAAACAATTTTACGAAAGCAAAATAAACAAGTCCATTTAAAAAGTGGGCAAAGGACATGAACAGACACTTCTCAAAAGAAGATATACATGTGGCCAACATGCATATGAAAAAATACTCAGTATCACTAATCATTAGAATAATGCCAATCAAAGCCACAATGAGATTCTACCTCACATCCGTCAGAGCGGCTATCATAAAAGTCAAAAAATAAATGCTGGTGAGGTGGCAGAGAAAAGGGAATACCTATACACAGTTGTTGTGAGTGTAAATTAATTCAACCATTGTGGAGAGCAGTATGACAATTCCTCAAAGAGCTAAAAGCAGAATTACAATTCAACCCAGCAAACCCATTACTGGGTATATACCCAGAAGAATATATATCATTCTACCATGAAGGTACATGCATGGAAATGTTCATTGCAACACTATTCACAATAAAAAAGACATGGAATCACCCTAAAGGCCCATCAATGACAGATTGGATAAAGAAAATATGATACATACACACCATGCAATATTATGCAGCCATAAAAAAGAACAAGATCTTGTCTTTTGTGGGAACATGGATGAAACTGGAGGCTATTATCCTCAGCAAACTAATGCAGGAATAAAAAACCAAATATCACATGTTTTCACTTATACATGGGAGCTAAATGATAAGAACTTATGAACACAAAAAAGGAAGCAACAGACACTGAGTCTACTTGAGGTGGGAGGGTGGGACGAGACAGAGGAGCAGAAAAGATAACTCTTGGGTACTTGGCTTAGAACCTGGGTGACGAAATAATATGTAAAACAAATCCCCATGATACATGTTCACCTATGTAACAAACCTTTACACGTACCCCTAAACCTAAAATAAAAGTTTTTTTAAAAAGTGAGAAACACTAAAGGAAAGCATATATAAAAACTCTCAGTACTCAGCATAGACAAAACACATGTAATGACATTTAACTGAAGTAGATATACAGATGACAAATGTACATATGAAAATATGAGTACTTCATTAGGCACTAAAGAAATGCAACATACAATCACAGGAGTTATCACTACACATCTATCAGAATGGCTAAAATAAAAACCATCTAATACAACAATCCCAGTACTGTGTATAGATACAATGGAAATACAGTCAATATGTTGAAGAGATATCTATACCCGTGTTTATTGCAGCATTTTTCACAGTAGCCAAGATATGAAATCAACCTAAATGTTGATTTAGATGAATGAATCCATAAAGAATGAATAAAGAAAATGTGGTGTACATACACAATGAGTACTATGGAGTCATTTAGAAAATGAAATCTTTTCTTTTGTGACTACATGGATGAACCTAAGGGACATTATATTAACTGAAATAATCTAGGTACAGAAAGGCAAATACTGGATGATCTCACTCATATGTGGAACCTAAAACATTGTTCTCACAGAAATAGAGTGTAGAATAGTAGTTTCCAGAGTTTGGGGAAGGGAGGGAAAAGGGAAAGATGGGAAGAGATTGGTCAGGGAATACAAAGCTACAGTTAGATAGAAGGAATAAATTCTGGTGTTTTATTGCACAGTAGGATGACTGGAGTTAACAATAATATATATTTCAAAATAAGAGAAGGTTTTGAGTGTTCTAGTCATGAAATATCATAAATGTTTAAAGTGCTAATTACCTGATTTGATCATTACACAATATATCCACCTATCAAAACATCATGTTTTACCTCATAAATATATACATTATTATGTGCCAATGGCTTAATACCTGGGTGATGAAATAATTCATAAAACAAACCGCCATGACACAAGTTTACCTATATAACAAACCTGCACATGTATCCATGAAGTTAAAATAAAAGTTAAATTTTAAAAAAGGAAATAGAAAATAAAATAAATAAAAACTCCAATATGAATAATGTAGCAAATTTAGTCTGTTTTAATTGTGGTAAAAATACAAATAACATAAAGTTCACCATTTTTAAAATAAGTTTACTTAGATTTACCTTTAATATTAATTTTCTTAACTTTAAAATTTTTCTACTTAACTAATAGTTCTGCATATTTATGGGGTACATGTGAAATTTTGATGCAGTCATACATTGTGTAATGATCAAATTGGTGTCGTTGGGATATCTACCGCTTCAAGCATTTAGCATTTTTGTGTTAGAACCATTTTAGTTTCACTCTTCTAGATATTTTTGAAATATACAATAAATTATTGTTGACTATAGTCACCTTGTTGTGCTACTGAACACCAGATAATATTTTTTCTGTCTAAATGTATTTTTTTACTCATTATTGTGCCCTTTCTATTCTACCCTCCCCACTACCCTTCCCAGCTTCTGCTAACCATCATTCTACATTCTATCTTCAAGAGTTAAATGATTTTTTAGCTCCCACATATAAGTGAGAACATGCAGTATGTGTCTTCTGGTGCCTGGCTTATTTCACAAATGGCCAACAGGTATGTGAAAAAACTCTCAACAACTTTCATCATCAGAGAAATGCAAAGCAAAACTACTATGAGGTATCATGTCACACCAGTTCAAATGGATTGCATCAAAAAAGAAATATTGGATGCTGGTGAAGATATGGAAATAGAGGAACACTCACACACTGTCAGGGGAAATGTAAATTAGTACAGCAACTATGGAGAGCAGTATAGAGATTCCTTTAAAAAACTAAAAACAGAACTACTATATATTCTAGCTATTTCACTGGTAGAAATATATCCAAAATAAATTAAAAATCAATATATTGAAGAGACATCTGCAGTCCTGTGTTTATTGGAGAACTATTCACAATAGCCAAGATTTGAACTCAATCTAAGTGTCCATCAGCAAATGTATGGCTAAAAAAGTGGTATATGTACACATTGGAAATTTATTCAGCCACATAAAAATGAAATCCTATAATTTACAAAAAAACATGGATGAAACTGTAGGACATTGTTAAGTAAAATAATCCAGGCACAGAAAGACAAATTTACCGTTTTAAGCATGTTTAATATTCAGTTTATTGGTATTAAGTACATTTACATTGTTTTGCAACCATCATCACTATCCATCACCACTGCTTTCTTATTTTTGAAAATTGAAACTCTGTTCCCATTAAACAGTAACTCCTCATTTCCTTAATCCAGTCCCTGGTAGCTACCATTTTGTATTTTCTCTCTATGAAATTTGACTACTATATATAGCTAATCCATATAGTAGCATGTGTCAGAATATTATTTGTTTTCCTTTTTTAAAAATTACTTTAAGCTCCGGGATACATGTGTAGATAGTGCAGATTTGTTACATAAGTATAAATGTGCCACAGCAGTTTGCTCCACCTATCAACTCATCATCTAAGTTTTAAGTCCCACACGCATTAGGTATTTGTCCTAAGGCTTTCCCTCCCCTTCCCCACCACCCCACAACAGACCCAGGTGTGCATTCTTCCTCTCCCTGTGTCCATGTGTTCTTATTGTTCAACTCCTACTTATGAGTGAGAACATGCGGCATTTGGTGTTTTGTTCCTGTGTTAGTTTGCTGAGGATGATGGCTTCCAGCTTCATCCATGTCCCTTCAAAGGACAAGATCTCATTATTTTTTATGGCGGCATAGTATTCCATTGTGTATACGTACCACATTTTCTTTATCCAGTCTATCATTGATGGACATTTGGGTTGGTTCCATGTTTTTGCTATTGTAAATAGTGCTCCCATATACATACATGTGCATGTGTCTTTATACTAGAATGATTTATATTCCTTTGAGTATATGCCCAGTAATGAGATTGCTGGGTCAAATGGTATTTCTGTTTTTCGATCCTTGAGGAATTGCCATACTGTCTTTCACAATGGTAGAACTAATTTACATTCCTACCAACAGTCCAAAAGCATTCCTATTTCTCCACAGCCTCACCAGCATCTATTGTTTCCTGACTTTTTAATAATCCCCATTCTGACTGGTGTGAGATGGTATCTTACTGTGGTTTTGACTTTCGTGTCTCTAATGATCAGTGATGATGAGCTTTTTTCATATGGTTGTTGGCTGCATAAATGTCTTCTTTTGAGAAGTGTCTGTTTATATCCTTTGCACAGGTTTTGGTGGGCTTGTTTGATTTTCTCTTGTAAATTTGTTTAAATTCCTTGTAGATTCTTGATATTAGCCCTGTGTCAGATGAGTAGATTGCAAACATTTTCTTCCATTCTGCAGGTTGCCTGTTTACTCTGATGCTAGTTTATTTTGCTGTGCAGAAGCTCTTTAGTCTAATTAGATCCCATTTGTCAATTTTAGCTTTTGTTGCAATTGCTTTTGGTGTTTTCGTCATGAATTCTTTTCCTATGCCTATGTCATAAATGTTATTGCCTAAGTTTTCTTCTAGAGTTTTTATTGTTTTGGGTTTTACATTTAAGTCTTTAATCCATATTGAGGCAATTTTTGTATAAGGCATAAGGAACAAGTCTAGTTTCAGTTTTATGCATATGGCTAGCCAGTTTTTTAAGCACCATTTGTTAAACAGGGAATCCTTTCCCCGTTGCTTGTTTTCATCAGGTTTGTCAAAGAATAGATGGTTGTAGATGTGTAGTGTTATTTCTGAAGCCTCTGTTCTTCCCCATTGGTCTATATTTCTGTTTTGGTGCCAGTGCCATGCTGTTTTGGTTACTGTAACCTAGTATAGTTTGAAGTCAGGTAGCATGATGCCTCCAGTTTTGGTCTTTCTGCTTAAGATTGTTTTGGCTATACAGGCCCTTTTTTGGTTCCATATAAAGTTTAAAGTAGTTGTTTCTAATTCTGTGAAGAAATTCAATGGTACTTAGATGGAAATAGCATTGAATCTATAAATTACTTTGGGCAGTATGGCCATTTTTGTAATATTGATTCTTCCTATCCATAAGCATGGAATGTTTTTCCATTTATTTGTGTCCTCTCTTATTTGGTTGAGCAGTGGTTTGTAGTTCTTTGAAGAGGTCCTTCTCGTCCCTTGTAAGCTGTATTCCTAGATATTTTATTCTCTTTTTAGGAATTGTGAATGGAAATTCATTCATGATTGGGCTCTCTGCTTGCCTATTATTGGTGTATAAGAATGCTTGTAGGCCATGCGTGGTGGCTCACGCCTGCAATCCCAGCAATTTGGGAGGCCGAGGTGGGTGGATCAGGAGTTTGAGGTCAGCCTGACAAACATGGTGAAACCCCGTCTCTACTAAAAATTCAAAAATTAGCCAGGCGTGGTGGCACATGCCTGTAATTCCAGCTACACGGGAGACTGGGGCAGAGAATCAGTTGAACCTGGGAGACAGAGGTTGCTGTGAGCTGAGATCATGACTCTGTCTCAAAAAAAAGAGCAAAAAAAATAATGCTTATAATTTCTGCGCACTGATTTTGTATCCCAAGACTTTGCTGAAGTTGCTTATTAGCTTAAGGAGTTTGGGGGTTGAGACAACACGGTTTTCTAAATATACAATCATGTCATCTGCAAACAGACAATTTGACTTCCTCTCTTTCTATTTGAATACTCTTTCTTTCTTTCTCTTGCCTGATTGTGCTGGCCAGAACTTCCAATATTAGGTTGAATAGGAGTGGTGACAGAGCGCATCATTGTCTTGTGCCAGTTTTCAAAGGGAATGTTTCCAGTTTTTGCCCATTCAGTATGACATTGGCTGTGGGGTTGTCATAAATGATTCTTATTATTTTGAGATACATTCCATCAATACCTAGTTTATTGAGAGTTTTTAGCATGAAAGGCTGTTGAATTTTGTCAAAGGTCTTTTCTGCATCTATTGAGATAATCATATGGTTTTTGTCATTGGTTCTGTTTATGTGATGGATTACATTTATTGATTTGCATATGTTGAACCAGCCTTGCATCCCAGGGATGAAGCTGACTTGGTTGTGGTGGATACGCTTTTTTATATGCTTCTGGATTCAGTTTGCCAGTATTTTATTGAGGAATTTTTGCACTGATGCTCATCGGGATATTGGACTGTAATTTCCTTTTTTTGTTGCTCTCTGCTAGGTTTTGATATCAGGATGATGCCGGCCTCATAAAATGAGTTATGGAGGATTCCATCTTTTTCTATTGTTTGGAATAGTTTCAGAATCAATGGTACCAGCTCCTCTTTGTACCTCTGGTAGAATCTGGGTGTGAATCCATGTGGTCCTGAACTTTTTTGGTTGCTAAGCTATTAATTACTTCCTCAGTTTCAGAACTTGTTATTGGTCTATTCAGGGATTCGACTTCTTCCTGGTTTAGGCTTGGGAGGGTGTATGTTTCCAGGATTTTATCAATTTCTTCTAGATTTTCTAGTTTATCTGTGTAGAGGTGTTTATAGTATTCTCTGATGGTAGTTTGTATTTCTTTGGGATCAGTGGCAATATCCCCTTTATCTTTTTTTATTGTATCTATTTGATTATTCTCTCTTTTCTTCTTTATTAGTTTGGCTAGAAGTTTATTTGGCTGATCTTTTCTAAAAACCAGCTCCTGGACTCATTGATTTTTTTTTTAAGAGTTTTTCATTTCTCTGTATTTTTCACTTCTGCTCTGATCTTAGTTATTTCTTGTCTTCTGCTAGCTTTTGAATTTGTTTGCTCTTATCTAGTTCTTCTAATTGTGATGTTAGTGTGTCGATTTTAGATCTTTTCTACTTTCTCTTCTAGGCATTTAGTGCTATAAATTTCTGTTTAAACAATGCCTTAGGTGTGTCCCAGAGATTCTGGTACTTTGTGTCTTTCTTCTCATTAACTTCAAAGAACTTATTTATTTCTGCCTTAATTTCATTATTTACTTAGTAGTCATTCAGGAGCAGGTCGTTCAGTTTCCATATAGTTGTGCAATTTTGCGTGAGTTTCTTAATCCTGAGTTCTAATTTGATTGCACTGTGGCCTGAGATGCTGTTTGTTATAATTTCTGTTCTTTTGCATTTGCTGAGGAATGTTTTACTTCCAATTATGTGGTTAATTTTAGAATAAGTGTGATGTGGTGCTGAGAAAAATGTATATTCTGTTGATTAGGGGTAGACAGTTCTGTAGATGTCTATTAGGTCTGCTTGGTCCAAAGCTGAGTTCAAGTCTTGAATATTCTTGTTAATTTTGTCTTGTTGATCTGTCTAATAATGGCAGTGGGATGTTAAATTCTCCCATTATTATTATGTGGGAGTCTAAGTCTATTTGTACATCTCTAAGAACTTTATAAATCTGGATGCTCCTTTATTGGGTGCATATATATTTAGGATAGTTAACTCTTCTTGTTGCATTGATCTCTTTACCATTATGTAACGCTCTTCTTTGTCTCTTTTGTTCTTTGTTGGTTTGAAGTCTGTTTCATCAGAGACTAGGATGGCAATCCCTGCTTCTTTTTGCTTTCCATTTGCTTGGTAAATATTTTTCCATCCATTTATTTTGAGCCTATGTGTGTCTTTGCATGTGAGATGGGTCTCCTGAATACAGCACACTGATGGTCTTGACTTTTATTCAATTTGTCAGTCTGTGTCTTTTAATTGGGGCATTCAGCTTGTTTACATTTAAGGTTAATATTGTTATGTGTGAATTTGATCCTGTCATTATGATGCTAAGTGGTTATTTTGCCCATTAGTTGAGATAGTTTCTTCATAGTGTTGATGGTCTTTCCAATTTGGTATGTTTTTGCAGTTGCTGGTACCAGTTGTTCCTTTCTATGTTTAGTGCTTCCTTCAGGAGCTCTTGCAAGGCAGGCCTGGTGGTGACAAAATTCCACAGCATTTGCTTATCTGTAAAAGATTTTATTTCTCCTTTGCTTATGACGGGTAGTTTTGCTGGATGTAAAATTCTGGGTTGAATTTTTTGAGATGGAGTCTGGCTCTGTCACCCAGGCTGGATTGCAGTGGTGCAGTCTCGGCTCACTGCAATATTCGCCTCCTGGGTTCAAGTGATTCTCCTGTCTCAGCCTCCCAAGTAGCTAGGACTACAGGCATGCACCACCACACCCAGTTATTTTTTGTATTTTTAGTAGAAATGGGATTTCACCATGTTGGCCAGGATGGTATCTATCTCTTGAACTCGTGATCTGCCCACCTCAGCCTCCCAAAGAGCTTGGATTACAGGTGTGAGCCACCAGGTCTGGCCAAGATTTCATATAAACTTTTTATATTTTCAACTTTTAAGTGCAGGTGTATATGTGCAGGATGTGAAGGTTTGTTACATAGTTAAATGTGTGTTGTATACCTATGTTGTTTGTTACATAGGTAAACTATGGTGGTTTGCTGCATAGATTATCCCATCACTTAGGTATTAAGCCCAACGTCCATTACCTATTCTACCAGATGCTCTTGCTCCACCCACTCTCCAGCCTCTGAAAGGGCCCAGTGTGTCTTGCTCCCCCACATGTGTTCATGTGTTCTCATCATTCAACTCCCACTTATAAGTGAGAAAGCATAGTATCTGGATTTCTGTTTCTGTGTTAGTTTGCTGAGGATAACATCTTTCAGCTCCATCTATGTCCCTGCAAAGAACATGATCTTTTTCCCTTTTATGGCTGCACAGTATTCCACAGTGTATATATACCACATTTTCCTTGTAGTTTATAACTGATGAACATTTAGTCCGATTTCACATCTTTGCTATTGTGAATAGTGCTAGTGCTACAGTGAACATATTATCTTTATAATAGAATGATTTATATTTCCTTGGGTATATACAGTATATATCTGCCTCTAGGTCTTTGAGGAATTGTCACATTGCCTTGCACAGTGGTTGAACTAATTTACACTCCCACCAACAGTGTAAAAGCATTCCTTTTTCTCTACAACCTCGCCTTTAGGGTGTATTTTATTTTCCTGCAAAAAGAAAAAGTTACTGAGAATGCATTGGCTTTGTAGATCACTTTGATTAGTATTGATATAATAACTCTTTTGTCTTCTGATCCATGAACAAAATGTATTTTTATCCATCTCTTCTAGGTTTTCTAGGTTGTGAGCATAAAGGTGCTTTAGTAGCCTCAAATGGTCTTTTGTATTTTTGTGGTATCAGTTTTATTATCTCTCATTTTGTTTCAATTGAGCTTATTTGTCTCTTTTCTCTTCTTTTCTTGGTTAAACTCACTAATTGTCTATCAATTTTCTTTATCTTTCCAAAGAACCAGCTTTTGTGTCATTTATCTTTTTTTCTGTATTTACTTATTATTTATTTATTTATTTATTTATTTATTTATTTATTTATTTATTTATTTATTTTGAGACAGAGTCTTGCTCTGTCACCCAGGCTGAAGTGCTGTGTAGTATCTTGGCTCACTGCAAGCTCTGCCTCCCGGGTTCATGCCATTCTCCTGCCTCAGCCTCCCGAGTAGCTGGGACTACAGGCACCCGCCACTACGCCTGGCTAATTTTTTTGTATTTTTAGTAGAGACGGGTTTTCACCATGTTAATCAGGATGGTCTTGATCTCCTGACCGTCTCAGCCTCCCAAAGTGCTGGGATTACAGGCACGAGCCACTGCACCTGGCCTATCTTTTTTAATTTTTTCTTTTGATTTTATTTAGATCTGCTTTATTCTTTGTCATTTCTCTTTTCTTTTATTGTTTTTTTCCAGCTGGGTTTGGTTTTGGTTTGCTCTTGTTTCTCTAGTTACTTGAGGTATGACAGTATATCTATTTGTGCTCTTTCAGACTTTTTGATGTTTGCATTTAATGGTGTAAACTTTTCTCTTAGCACTACTTTTAGGACTAATATCAAGAATCTGCCAAGAAATCAAATAAATCAGCAAAAAAGTAAATAATATCATCAAAAATGTGCAAAATACATGAATAGACAATGTTCAGTAGAAGATATACAAATGGTCAACGAACACACGGAAAATGCTCAGCATTATTAATAATCAGGTAATGCAAATTAAAACCACAAGGCAATATTACTTTACTCCTGCAAGAATACCCATAATTACATAATATTAAAAAATAAATATTGGTGTGGATGTGATAAAAAGAGAACACTTCTACACTGTGGGTGGAAAGATAAACTAGTACAACCACTATGAAAAACAGTATGTAGATTCCTTAAAGAACTAAAAGTAGAGCTATTGTTCAATCTCACTACTGGTTATCTACCCAAAGGAAAACAAGTCACTATATTAAAAAAAAAAAAAAAAAAAAAAAAAAAAAAAAAAAAACAAAAAAAAACACCTCGCACATGCGTGTTTATAGCAGCAGAATTTGCAATTGCCAAAGTATGAGACCAGTATAAATTTTCATCAACCAATGAGTAGGTAAAGAAAATGTGGAATATATATACTATGGAATACTACTCAGCCATAGAAAGAAACAAAATAATGGCATTCTCAGCAAACTAGATGGAGTTGGAGACCATTATCCTAAGTGAAGTAACACAGGAATGAAAAACCAAATATCTTATATCTCACTCATAAATTAAAGCTGAGTTATAAATATAAAAAGGCATAAGAATAATATAATGGACTTTGGAGACCCGGGGAAAGACGTGAGGTGGGTGAGGGGTAAAGGACTACACATTAAGCATACTGTACACTGATGGGGTGATGGATTCATCAAAATCTCAGAAAGCACCACTAAAGAACTTATCTATGTAACTGAAACTTAACTATTCCCACAAAAATATAGAAATAAAATAAAACAAATAAAAGTAAAAGGTAAATATTAACACCAATCCTTCTCAAAATTTTAACAACTGTAAAAGAGAAGAAGCTACTGAATTCATTTTATGAGGCCAGCATTAACCTGATACCAAAGCCAAATAATAACACTACAAGAAAAGAAAAATACAGACCAATATTCTTGATGAGTATTGACGCAAATATCCCCAACAAAATAATAGCAAACACAATTCAATAACACTTTTATAAAGATGATGCACCATGACGAAGTGGCATTTATTCCTAGAATGCAAAGATTTTTCAACCTATGAAAATCAATTAGTGTAATACACCACATCATTATGATGAAGGAAAATAGAAACACATAAAAATCTCAATCAATGATTGGGAAAAATTTTTTCAAAAAAATTCAAGGTGGTTTTAAGACAAAAACATTTAGCAATCTAAGAATGGAAAGAAACTGCCTCAACATAATAAAAATCATATAAGAAAAACCCACAGCTAACATTATACTCAAGGGTAAAAGACAAGAACCTTTCCCTCTAAAAACAGAAAGAAGTCAGAAATGCCCAGTCATTTTTTTATTAGTATTATTATTATCCTTTTTTAAGTTCTGGGTACCTGTGCAGAACATGTAGGTTTGTTACATAGGTATACACGTGCCATGGTGGTTTGCTGCACCCATCATCTACATTAGGCATTTCTCCTAATGCTATCCCTCCCCCAGCCCCACCCCTGACAGACCCCAGTGTGTGATACTCCCACCCCCATGTCCATGTATTCTAATTGTTCAACTCCCACTTATGAGTGAGAACATGTGATGTTTGGTTTTCTGTTCTTGTGTTAGTTTGCTGAGAATGATGGGTTCAAGCTTCATCCATGTCCCTGCAAAGGACATGAATACATCCTTTTTTATGACTGCATAGTATTTCATGGTGTGTATATGCCACATATTCTTTATCCAGTCTATCTATCATTGATGGGCATTTGGGTTGGTTCCAAGTCTTGGCTATTGTGAACAATGCTGCAATAGACACACATGTGCATGTGTCTTCATAGTAGAATGATTTATAATCCTTTGGGTATATACCCAGTAATGGGACTGCTGGGTCAAATGGTATTTCTAGTTCTAGATCCTTGAGGAATCACCACACTGTCTTCCACAATGGTAGAAGTAATTTACACTCCCACTAACCATGTAAAAGCGTTCCTATTGCTCCACATCCCCTTTAGCATCTGTTGTTTCCTGACTTTTTAGAACACCGTTCTAACTGGTGTGAGATGGTATCTCATTGTGGTTTTGATTTGCATCTCTCTAATGACCAGTGATGATAAGCTTTTTTTATATGATTGTAGGCCACATAAGTGTCTTCTTTTGAGAAGTGTCTGTTCATATCCTTCACCCACTTTTTGACGGAGTTTTTTTCTTATAAATTTGTTTAAGTTCCTTGTAGATTCTGTATATTAACCCTTTGTCAGATGGATAGATTGCAAAAATTTTCTGCCATTCTTTAGGTTGCCTATTCACTCTGACAATAGTTTATTTTGCTGCACAGAAACTCTTTAGCTTATTTAGCTCCCATTTGTCAATTTTGGCTTTTGTTGACATTGCTTTTGGTGTGTTAGTCATGAAGCCTTTGCCCAGGCCTATGTCCTGAATAGTATTGGCTAGGTTTTCTTCTAGGGTTTTTATGGTTTTAGGTCTTATGTTTAAGTCTTTAATCCATCTTGAGTTAATTTTTGTATAAGGTGTAAGGAAGGGATCTAATTTCAGTTTTCTGCATATTGCTAGCCAGTTTTCCCAATACCACTTATTAAATAAGGAATCCATTCCCCATTGCTTGTTTTTGTCAGGTTTGTCAAAAATCAGATAGTTGTAGATGTATGGTGTTATTTCTTAGGCCTCTGTTCTGTTCTGTTGGTCTGTATATCTGTTTTGGTGCCAGTACCATGCTGTTTTGGTACCAGTACCATGCTGTTTGGGTTACTGTAGCTTTGTGGTACAGTTTGAAGTCAGGTAGCATGATGCCTCCAGCTTTGTTCTTTTTGGTTAGGATTATCTTGGCTCTGTGTGCTCTTTTTTGATTCCATATGAAATGTAAAGTAATTTTTTTCCCAATTCTCTGAAGAAAGTCAATGGTAGCTTGATGGAGATAGCATTGAATCTATACATTACTTTGGGCAGTATGGCCATTTTCACGATATTGATTCTTCCTATCCATGAGCATGGAACGTTTTTCCATTTGTTTGTGTCCTCTCTTATTTCTTTGAGCAGTGGTTTATAGTTCTCCTTGAAGAGGTCCTTCACATCCCTTGTAAGTTGTATTCCTAGGTATTTTATTATCTTTGTAGTAATTGCAAATGGGAGTTCACTCATGATTTGGCTCTCTGTTTGTTATTGGTGTATAAGAATGTTTGTGATTTTTGCACATTGATCTTTTATCCTGAAACCTTGCTGAAGGTCTGCTGCTTCTTCTGTACATAGTACTGGAAGTCCTAGTCAGTGAAATTAGGCAAGATGAAATAAATGGAATCCAATTTGGAAAGAAATAAGTATAAGTATCTGTTTTCAGATCTCATAATATTATAAGTAGAAAACCCTAAAGACTCCACAAAAGGTTTTAAAACTATTTAACAAATTCAGTAAAGTTTTAGGTTACAAATCAACATTACAAAGTCATTTTCATTTCTATACATCAACAAGAAACAATCTAAAGAGAAAGAAGCGGCAGATTTGTACACTAAAAACTACAACATTTTGTTGAAACTAATGTCATACCTCAAGGAAGTAGAGAAACAAGAACAAACCAAAACCAAACCTGGGGGCGGGGTGGGGGGGAGAATAGACAAAGATTAGAGCTTATCTAAATAAAATTTAAAGAAAAAAACAGAAAAGATAAATGAAACAAGAAGCTGGTTCTTTGAAAAGATAAACAAAGTGGTAGACTATCAGTGAGATTAACCAAGGAAAGAAGAGAGAAGAGCCAAATAAGCTCAATTAGAAACAAAATGGGATATAATAAAACTGATACCACAGAAATCCAAAAGACCATTTGAGGCTACTAAAACACCTTTATGCTCACAACCTAGAAAACCTAGAAGAGATGGATGATATTTTATAAATATACAACACTTCTAGATTAAATCAGAAAGAAATATAAACTGAATAGGTCAATAACAAGCAGTGGGACTGAAAACAAGAATAAAAAAATTGCCAACAAAAAAAGTCCTAGAGCAGATGGATTCACAGCTGAATTCTATTAGATATTCAAGAAAGAAGTGAAAACAGTCTTACTGAGACAAATACAAAAGGTAGAAAAAGATGAAATCCTTCCTGTATCATTCTATGAAAACAGTATCACCCTAATACCAAGACAAGGGAACATGGCACAAGTATACATATGTAACAAACCTGCACGTTATGCACATGTACCCTAGAACTTAAAGTATAATAAAAAAAAAAAGTCAAAAAAAGTATTCAAAGGCGAAAAAAAAAAAAAGGACAAGGGAAAGACATAACAAAAAGAAAACTACAGACCAATATCCCTCATGAAGATAGATGAAAAAATTCTCAACAAAATGCTAGCTAATTGAATCCAACAGTATATCAAAAAGTGTATACATTACAATCAAGTGAGTTTCATACCAGAAAGGGAGGGGGAATTTAACACATGCAAATCAATAAATGTAATACATAACATAAACAGAATTTTAAAAAATCATATGATCATCTCAATCGATGCAGAGAAAGCATTTGATAAAATTCAGCATCTCCTTATGATAAAAACCCTCAACAAAATTGGCATATAAGAATCAGACTTCAAGGTAATAAAATTTATCTATGACAAACCCACAGCCAATATCATACTGAATGGGAAAAAGTTGAAAACACTACCCCTGAGAACTGGACCAGACCAAGGATGCACACTTTCACCACTTCCATTCAACATAGTACCGGAAATCCTAGCCAGAGCAATAAGATGAGAGAAAGAAATAAAGGACATCTAAACTGGGAAAGAGGAAGCACAACTATTTCTGTCCTTTGGTGATACAATTTTATACCCAGAAAACCCTAAAGACTAATCCCCAAAGCTCCTAGATCTGATAAATAAATTCAGTAAAGTTTCAGGATACAAAATCATTGTACACAAAGTAGTAGCACTGCTATACACCAACAGAAACAAAAATGAGAATCAAATCAAGGACTTAACCCTTTTTACTACAGCTACAAAAAGATAAAATACTTAGGAATATTCTTAACTAAGGAGGTGAAAGATTTCTACAAAGAAAACTACAATACACTGCTGAAAGAAATCATAGATGACACAAGAAAATGGAAACACAGCCAATGCTCATTGATCAGTAGAATCAATATTGTGAAAATGATCATACTGCCAAAACAATCTATAAATTGAATGCAATTCTCATCAAAATACTAGCATTGTTCTTCACAGAACTGGAATAAAACAATTCTAAAATTCATATGGAACCAAAAAAGAGCCTGCGTAACCAACGTAAGACCAAGTGAGAAAACAACTAATCTGGAGGCATCACGTCATCTGGCTTCAAATTATACTATATGTGTATATTTACCAAAACAGCATGGCAGTGATATAAAAACAGGTGTGTAGACCAATGGAAGAGAATAGAGAACACAGAAATATAGCCAAATACCCATAGCCAATTGATCTTCAACAAAGCAAACAAAAACATAGAGTGGGGAAAGGACACCCTATTCAACAAATGCTGCTGAGATTATTGGCAAGTCACATGTAGGATAATGAAACTGGATCTTCAGCTCTCATCTTACACAAAATCAACTCAAGATGGATCAAAGGCTTAAATCTAAGACCTGAAAACCTAAAAATTCTAGGAGTTAACATCAGAAAAACTATTCTAGACATTGAATTAGACAGAGTTCATGACCAAGCACCCACAAGCAAATGTAACAAAAACAAAAATAAATAGATGGGACTTCATTAAACTAAAAAGCTTCTGCACACCCAAAGAAATAATCAGTAGAGTAAACAGACAACCCACGGAGTGAGAAAAAATATTTGAAACTCTACATCTGATAAAGAACTAATATTCAGAATCTACAAAGAATTCAAACAAATCAACAAGAAAAAAATATAATTCCATCAAAAAGTTGGCTAAGGACATGAATGGACAGTTCTCAAAAGAAGATATACAAATGCTAAACAAACATTTAGAAATGCTCAAAATTAATAATTGTCAGGGAAACACAAACCAAAACCACAGTGCAATGCCACCTTGCTCCTACAAGAATGGCCATAATCAAAAAAAATAAAATAAAATAATGGATGTTGGCATAAATGTGGTGAAAAAGGAACACTTTTACACTGCTGGTGGGTATGTAAATTAGTACAACCACTGTGAAAAACAGTATGGGGATTTCTTAAAGTACTAAAAGTAGAGCTACCATTTGATCCAGCAATCCCACTATTGGGTATCTACCCAGAGGAAAATAAGTCATTATATGAAAAAGACACTTGCACACACCTTTATAGCAGCACAATTCACAATTGCAAAAACATGGAATCAGTCCTAATGCCCATCAATCAATGAGTCAATAAAGAAAATGTGATTTTATGTATATATATGAACACTATTCAGCCAAATGAATAAATAAAATAATGACATTCACAGCAAACTGGATGGAGTTGGAGATCATTATTCTAAGTAAAGTAACTCAGGAATGGAAAACCAAACATCGTATATTCTCACTTACAGGTGGGAGCTAAACTATGAGGATGCAAAGACATAAGAATTATATAATGGACTCTGGGGATTCAGGGGGAAGAATGAGAGATGTGGTGAGGCATAAAAGACTACACATTGGGTGCAGTATATATTGCTTGGGTTATGGGTGCACCAAAATCTGAGAAATCACCAACAAAGAACTTATTCATATAATCAAACATCACCTTTTTCTTCTAAACTATTGAAATTAAAAGATCAGAAAAGATTGGCTATTGTCACAAAGACAACAATAACAAATCTTGCAAGGATGCAAATATGGGTCTCTCAATTACTGTTGATGGGAGTGTAAATTAGTATGGTTATTTTGAAAAACAGTATGGAGTTTCCTTAAAAAGATAAAAATATATCTGCCTTATGATCCAGCAATTCCACTACTGGTTATTTACCCAAACGAAAGAAAATTGACATGTCAAAGTCTGCACTCCCATGTTTACTGCAGCACTGTTCACAATAGCCAAGAATTTGAATCAACCTGCATTCACAACCACACAAATGGTTTAGGAGCATGTGGTATATATACATATTAGAAAACTAAAATTTGTTATTTCATGGCAACATAGATGAGCTTGGTGGGCATTATGTTAAGTAAAGTAAGTCAGGTATAGAAAGACAAATACTACATGTTCTCACTGATAAGTGGAAGCTAAACAATTGGTCTTAAAAAAGTATAGAGTAGAACAGGAGTTGCTAGAGTCCAGAAAGGGTAAGGGTACAGGGCTATAGGGAGAAGTTGGTTAATAGATACAAAACTACAGTTAGATAGGAGAAAGAGTTTTTAGTTTTCTATAGCACTGTAGAGTGACTATGGTAACCAATAACTTAACGTACTTTTTCAAATAGCTACAGAATAGGATTTTGACTATCCCTAAACAAAGAAATAATAAAAATTTGAGATGATGAATATGCTAACCACCCTAATTTAATTATTATACATTGTATTCATGTACTGAAATATTACACTGTACTCCATAAACATGTAAAATTATTGTGCATTGATTAAAAGGTATATTTAAAATAAATACTATCAATTTAAAAAATCATTTATTGAGGTAAACTTTACATAACAAAATGATTCATTGTAAAGTGAACAAAGTGAAAATTGCATTTAGCAATATTGTGCAACCTCCATGTCTACCTGGTTCCAAAATATTTTCATCATTCCAAAGTAAAACCACTTACTCATTAAGTGGTTTCTCTCATTGCTCCCTCTTCCTAGACTCTGCCAACTATCAGCATGCATTGTATCTGTGGATTTGTCTATGCTGAATATTTTATATAAATTTCATCATACAATATGTTTCCCTTTGTGATTGATATCTTTCATTGAGCATGATGCTTTGGTGGTTCATCTACATTATAGCATTTATTACCACTTTGTTTTTTACAGCTAAATTATATATATATATATATCATATATAAAATTTTGTTTATCATTTCTTCTCTTATGAATATTTGGGTTGTTTTCACCTTTGAACTGTTGTGAATAATGTTACTATAATATTGGTGTTCAAATACCTGTTTCAGTGCCAGCTTTCAAGTCTTTAATACATATGGCTAGGAGTGGGATTGGAGGGTCATAGGTAATTCCATGTCTGTTTGACTTTTTGAGGAGCAGCTAAACTGCTTTCTAAAAAGGTTACACCATTTTACAAACTCACTATCAATGTACAATAGCTCCAATTGTTCCACATTATCTTCAACACTTTAATTTTCATTTATATTATAGCTATGCTAATACGTGTGATGAGGTATTCAATTGTAGTTTTTGGTTTGCATTTTTCTAATTTATAATAACTTAAGCATCTTTTTGGAAGCTTATTGGTGATTTGTATCTCTTCCTTGGAGAAATGTATATTTAAGTCTTTTCTCCATTTCTGAATTGAGTCATTTATCTTTGTTGATCGAGTTGTAGAAATTATTTATGTATTATGGATCCCATATCTTATCAGATATATTATTTTCAAACATTTTCTTCCATTACTTAGGTTATCTTTACAGTTTTTATATTGACCTTTGATGCACAAAAGTTTTAAATTTTGATGAAGTCTATTCATTTCTTTTTTATTTATGCATTTTTCTTTTGTTGTTTATTACTTGGTCTCATATTTAAGATTCTACTGCCACAGCCAAAGTATTAAAAGTTTACTTACATATTTTATTTTAAGATATTTATAATTTTAGCTATTATACTTAGGTCATTAATTCATATTGAATTAATTTTTATATACTGTGAATTAGAGTTCCCAATTCGTTTTATTTATTTATTTATTTATTGGCATGAAGATAACCAATTATCATGTCATCATTTGTGGAAGAGAGTTTTTTTTTAGACTGAAAGGTCTTGGCACTCTTACCAAAATCAATTGGTCATAGATGTATGAACTTATGTCTGAAATCCTAATACTATTACCTTGGCCTGTATGTCTACCCATATGCCCATATGCCAGTACCACACTGTTTTGATTACTGCCGTACGGAAGCAAGTTTTGAAATCAAGAACGGTGTGCCCCTCAGCTTTTTTGATAAAGTCTTTTAATAAAAGCTTTTTATTTTTGATAAGTTCAATATACTTTTGAAGAAAATTTTTCAAGATTTTATTTCATTTTAAATTTTTTTTTGGGGCTATTCAGGGCCACCTGTAACTCCATATGAATTTCAGAATCAGCTTTTCCAACAAAAATATATGGGGGGGCAAAGCAAGATGGCCGAATAGGAACAGCTCCAGTCTCCAACTCCCAGTGCCAGCGACACAGAACACAGGTGATTTCTGCATTTTCAACTGAGGTACTGGGTTTATCTCACTAGGGAGTGCTGGACAATCGGTGCTGGTCAGCTGTTGCAGCCTGACCAGCAAGAGCAGAAGCAGGGCAAGGCATCCCTCACCTGGGAAGCACAAGGGGGACGGGAATCCCTTTTCCTAGCCAGGGGAACTGAGACACACAACACCTGGAAAATCGGGTAACTCCCACCCCAATACTGCGCTTTAAGCAAACGGGCACACCAGGAGATTATATCCCACACCTGGACAGGAGGGTCCCACGCCCACAGAGTTTTCCTCATTGTTAGCACAGCAGTCTGCCATCTAACTGCAAGGCAGCAGTGAGGCTGGGGGAGGGGCGCCCGCCATTGCTGAGGCTTAAGTAGGTAAACAAAGCCCTGGGAAAATCGAACTGGGTGGAGCTCACAGCAGCTCAAGGAGGCCTGCCAGTCTCTGTAGACTCCACCTCTGGGGACAGGGCACAGCTAAACAACAACAACAACAACAACAGTAGCAGCAGAAACCTCTGCAGATGCAAACGACTCTGTCTGACAGCTTTGAAGAGAGCAGTGGATCTCCCAACACGGAGGTTGAGATATGAGAAGGGACAGACTGCCTGCTTAAGTGGGTCCCTGACCCCTGAGTAGCCTAACTGGGAGACATCCTCCACTAGGGGCAGACAGGCACCCCACACCTCACACGGTGGAGTACACACCAGAGAAGAAGCTTCCAAAGCAAGAATCAGACAGGTATACTCGCTGTTCAGCAGTATTCTATCTTCTGCAGCCTCTGCTGCTGATATCCAGGCAAACAGGGTCTGGAGTGGACCTCAATCAATCTCCAACAGACCTACAGCTGAGGGGCCTGACTGTTAGAAGGAAAACTATCAAACAGGAAGGACACCTATACCAAAACCCCATCAGTACGTCACCATCATCAAAGACCAGAGGCAGATAAAACCACGAAGATGGGGAAGAAGCAGGGCAGAAAAGCTGGAAATTCAAAAAATAAGAGCGCATCTCCCCCTCCAAAGGAACGCAGCTCATCGCCAGCAACGGATCAAAGCTGGACGGAGAATGACTTTGACGAGATGAGAGAAGAAGGCTTCAGACCATCAAACTTCTCAGAACTAAAGGAGGAATTACGTACCCAGTGCAAAGAAACTAAAAATCTTGAAAAAAGACTGGAAGAATTGTTAACCAGAATAATTAATGCAGAGAAGATCATAAACGAACTGACAGAGATGAAAACCATGACATGAGAAATACGTGACAAATACACAAGCTTCAGTAACTGACTCAATCAACTGGAAGAAAGAGTATCAGCGATTGAGGATCAAATGAATGAAATGAAGCGAGAAGAGAAGCCTAAAGAAAAAAGAAGAAAAAGAAATAAACAAAGCCTGCAATAAGTATGGGATGATGTAAAAAGACCAAATCTACGTCTGATTGGGGTGCCTGAAAGTGAGGGGGAAAATGGAATCAAGTTGGAAAACACTCTTCAGGATATCATCCAAGAGAACTTCCCCAACCTAGTAGGGCAGGCCAACATTCAAATTCAGGAAATACCGAGAACGCCACAAAGATACTCCTCGAGAAGAGCGACTCCAAGACACATAATTGCCAGATTCACTAGAGTTGAAATGAAGGAAAAAATCTTAAGGGCAGCCAGAGAGAAAGGTCGGGTTACCCGCAAAGGGAAGCCCATCAGACTAACAGCAGATCTCTCCGTGGAAACTCTCCAAGCCAGAAGAGAGTGGGGGCCAATATTCAACATTCTTAAAGAAAAGAATTATAAACCCAGAATTTCATATCCAACCAAACTAAGTTTCATAAGTCAAGAAGAAATAAAATCCTTTACAGATAAGCAAATGCTTAGAGATTTTGTCACCACCAGGCCTGCCTTACAAGAGACCCTGAAGGAAGCCCTAAACATGGAAAGGAACAACCGGTACCAGCCATTGCAAAAACATGCCAAAACGTAAAGACCATAATAGTAAAGGGATCAATTCAAGAGGTAGAACTAACTATCCTAAATATATATGCACCCAATACAGGAGCACCCAGATTCATAAAGCAAGTCCTTAGAGACTTACAAAGAGACTTAGACTCCCATACAATAATAATGGGAGACTTCAACATTCCACTGTCAACATTAGACAGGTCAACGAGAGAGAAAGTTAACAAGGATATCCAGGAATTGAACTCATCTCTGCAGCAAGCAGACATAATAGACATCTACAGAACTCTCCACCCCAAATCAACAGAATATGTATTCTTCTCAGGGCCACATCACATTTATTCCAAAATTGACCACATAATTGGAAGTAAAGCACTCCTCAGCAAATGTACAAGAATAGAAATTATAACAAACTATCTCTCAGAGCACAGTGCAATCAAACTAGAACTCAGGACTAAGAAACTCAATCAAAACCACTCAACTACATGGAAACTGAATAACCTGCTCCTGGATGACTACTGGATACATCACAAAATGAAGGCAGAAATAAAGATGTTCTTTGAAACCAATGAGAACAAAGATACAACATACCAGAATCTCTGGGACACATTTGAAGCAGTGTGTAGAGGGAAATGTATAGCACTAAATGCCCACAAGAGAAAGCTGGAAAGATCTAAAATTGACACTCTAACGTCACAATTAAAAGAACTAGAGAAGCAAGAGCAAACACATTCAGAAGCTAGCAGAAGGCAAGAAATAACTAAGATCAGAGCAGAACTGAAGGAGATAGAGACACAAAAAACCCTCCAAAAAATCAATGAATCCAGGAGTTGTTTTTTTGAAAAGATCAACAAAATTGATCGACTGCTGGCAAAACTAATAAAGAAGAAAAGAGAGAAGAATCAAATAGATGCAATAAAAAATGATAAACGGGATATCACCACCAACCCCACAGAAATACAAACTACCATCAGAGAATACTATAAACACCTCTGCGCAAATAAACTAGAAAATGTAGAAGAAATGGATAATTTCCTGGACACTTACACTCTTGGAATTGACTTGGAATGAACCCAAATGTCCATCACTGACAGACTGGATTAAGAAAATGTTGCACATATACACCATGGAATACTATGCAGCCATAAAAAAGGATGAGTTCATGTCCTTTTTAGGGACGTGGATGCAGCTGGAAACCATCATTCTCAGCAAACTATCGCAAGAACAGAAAACCAAACACCGCATGTTCTCACTCACAGGTGGGAACTGAACAATGAGATCACTTGGCCTCGGGAAGGGGAACATCACACACCGGGTCCTATCACTGGGAGGGGGGAGGAGGGAGGGATTGCATTGGGAGTTATACCTGATGTAAATGACGAGTTGATGGGTGCTGACGAGTTGATGGGTGTAGCACACCAACATGGCACAAGTATACATATGTAACAAACCTGCACGTTATGCACATGTACCCTAGAACTTAAAGTATTATAAAATATATATATATGTATATATATATATATATATATGTTGGTAAGGTTATAGCAATTGTATTGAAATTGTAAATCGTTTTAAGCAGTATTGATCCTTAAAAATATTGTCTTCCAATCAATGGGTACAGGATGCATTTCAAATTATATCTGGCTCTTAAAAATTTAATCAATGTTGTATAGTTTTCAGCATACACTTTTTTTTTTAACTTCTTTGTATTTACTCTTAGGTATTTTATTCATTCAGATGACAAAATAAATAAGTGTTTTATTAATTTTTTCTTTACTTTTTTTTTTTTTTCTGGTGTGTAGACAGAAAACATTTTTCATGTTTTTTGTTTTTTGTTTTTTTTTTTTTGAAACGGAGTCTTGTCCAGTCATGCAGGCTGGAGTGCAGTGGCACCATCTCCGCTCACTACAAATTCCACCTCCTGTTTTCACGCCATTCTCCTGCCTCAGCCTCCCGAGTAGCTGGGACTACAGGCACCCACCACCATGCCCGGCTAATTTTTTTTTTTTTTTTTGTATTTTTAGCAGACGTGGGGTTTCATCGTTTTAGCCAGGATGGTCTCTATCTCCCGACTTCGTGATCCGCCCGTCTCGGCCTCCCAAAGTGCTAGGATTACAGGCGTGAGCCACCGCGTCCGGCCTTTCATGTTTATTTTATATTTGCAATTTTACCAGAATTTGTTTGTTACCTCTAATAGCTTTCTTTGTAGATTTTTCTTTGTAGACATTTTCTTTGTAGATTCTTTGTGGATTTATATAGCTTACAGATTATATCATCTGCAAATGTAGGTCGTTTTATCCTTCCTTTCCTGGTTGGTTGCATTTTGTTCTTGCCCAGTTGCTCAGGCCAGAATATCCAACATGATATTGAATATCAGAGGTAAAAGCAGGTGTCCGTTTATTGTATCTGAACTTAAAAGGAACACTTTCAGTATTTGAGGATTATGTAGCTGTGGGTTTTTCATAAATGCCCTTAATCAGATTGAGAACATTTCCTTCTATTCTCAGAATTCCAAGCGTTTTAATTTTAAAAGAGTGTTAGATTTGTCAATATTTTTTTCTGGAACAATTTTGGGTGTCTTTGCAGCAGCACCCCACTTTACTGGTACCAATTTACTGTAGTAGTCTGTTTTCATGCTGCTGATAAAAAATAATCCAAACTGGGTAATTTTAAAGAAAAAGAGATTTAATGGACTCACAGTTCCACGTGGCTAAGGAGGCCTTATAATCATGGCAGAAGGCAAAAGGCATGTCTTACCTGGTGACAGACAAGAGACAATGAGAGCCAAGTTACAGGAAGAACCCCTTATAAAACCATCAGATCTCTTCAGACTTATTCACTACCATGAGAACCGTTTGAGTGGAATCACCCACATGATCCATTTATCTTCCACTGAGTCCCTCCACAGCATATGAGAATTATGGGAGTTACAATTTAAGATGAGATTTGGGTGGAGAGAGAGCCAAAGCATCTCACATATATTATAAATATATATGAGACTCACATATATTATAAATATATATGAGACTCACATAATACATAATTATATATGAGACTCAAATCAAGCACTCAACCCCTTTTACAACAGCTGCAAAACATAAAATAAAATACTTAAGAATATATCTAAACAAGGAAGTGAAAGACGTCTACAAGGAAAACTACAAAACACTGCTGAAAGAGTCATAGATGACACAAACAACTGAAAAAGCATCCCATGCTTATGGATAGGTAAGATCAATAATATTGTAACTATGACGATACTGCCAAAATAATCTATAAATTTAATGTAATTCCCATCAAAATACCATCATCATTCTTCACCGTACTAGAAAACAATCCTGAAATTCATATGGAACCAAAAAAGAGCCTACATAGAATTACTAGCAATCCCTTTTCTAGTTATATACCAAAAATAACTGAAAGCAGTTACCTGAACAGATATTAGTTTACATATATTCATAGCATCATTATTTACAATAGACAAAATGTGGAAGCAACCCAAGTATTCATCAAGTATGAACAGAAAAACTAAATTTGGTACATACACATGATGCAGTATTATCCAGCCTTAAAAAGCAACAAAATTCTGACATATGCTACAAAATAGAAGAGATATATAAAGTAGTCAAATTCATACATTGGGGATATCTAGGTCTTGAGGGAAGTATAGAATGGGGAGATAGTTTATGAATATGGAGTTCCAGCTTGGGAAGATGAAAATATTTTGTAGGTGGTGGTGGTAATTGTTGCACAATAATGTGATACACTAAATGCTAATAAGCTTTCTTAAAAAGGGTCAAATAATTTTAAAAAATACAAAAGTCAAAATTGTGCACTGCATGCTATGTAATTTTTACCACATAAAGTGATCTCAAACAAATACTCTGATTTTACACTGAGGCAGTAAAAAATAGTATCAAACTAAATCTAAATGTCTGTAGAACATTGAATGCTATAACTTTACTTGATATTTAGTAATTCCAGAAAATATTAACTATTATTATTATTTTACCGTTTTATTATTTATCTACAGGTCAAGACTGAATCAACATATACGACCTTTCTTTGGACTGAATTTTTTGGTTAACTGAATAATTTAGTCAACACAATTATGAATTTGAGACATTTATATTATATAACTCCTTTTTCCAACATGATGCTTTCTGCTTGGCTGATTTGAAATTTTGGATCGGTGAGAAAAAGCTATACTAATATGACTGAATATTTATTTATATATTTATGTATTGAGCATTAATTTTTTAAATTCTGATAATACACACGATATGATATATACCTTCTTTACAAATATTAATTGTATATTATTGTTACTATCTGTGCACTGTTGTACAGCAGATTGCTAGAACTTTTTCACCTTATATGACTGAAATTTTCTATCAATCAAACTGCAACTAATTCCCCCTTCTCCCAGTCCCTGGCAAGCACCATTCTACCATCTGCTTCAGTGAATTTGTCTACTTAAGATACCTCACATAAGTGGAACTATGCGGCATTTGTCTTTTTGTGACAGGCTTATTTCAGTTAGCATAATGTCCTCAAAATCCATGTTGCAGAATTGTATGTGACAGAATTTTCTTATTTTTTAAACCTGAATAACATTTCACTGTGTGTATATAATATTAATACAGTTTCTTTATTAATTTATCCATTGATGGACATTCAGTTTGTTTCTACCTCTTTGCTAATGTGAATAATGCTGCAATAAACATGGGTAAAAAAATGCCTTTCTGAGATATGTTTTTAATTATTTTAAGCTAGCAGAAGGAAAAAAATAATAAAGATTAAAGATAAAATTATTGGAAACTAGAAAAAGCATTAAACAAAATCAATGTAATCAAATATTAGTTCTTTAAAAAATATTATCAAAATAAATGTTTAGCAAGACTTACTTAGAAAAAAAGACTCAAACTCCTTAAATGAGAAATGAATACAGAAATTGTACTATCTCCCTTAAAGAAATAAATATATTTAGAATATTATAAACAATTTTACACCAACATTTACACAACCTACATGAAATTGACAGAGTATTGAAAACACAGAAACTACCAATACTATTTCAAAAAAAATAAAATCTAAAAGTCTTGTAACAAGGGAAGAGTTTTAATCCAGGTCTTTTTAATTAAAATAAAAATAATCTTTTAAAAATATCAGAACTAAATGGCTTCACTAGCAAACTGTATGAATCACTTAAAAGGCAATTAAAAATAGTAACTAAAAGTTCTTCCAAAAGAATAAAAGAGAGGGCAACACATTCCATCTGATTCCACTAGGCCAATATTATAGTGATACCAAAGGGACAGAAAAACATTACAAGAAAAGAAAACTGAAGAGCAATAGCCCTTATTAGTACAGTTGCAAAATTTTCAACAAATACTAGCAAACTAAATGAGGTAGCATATTAGAAGGATTATATGCTATCAACAACTGGGATTTATCCCATGAGTGCAAGAGTGGTTCAGCTTATAAAAATCAATGAATGCAATATACTACCTTAGTAGAGTAAAGAAAAAAAAGCACATAATCATCTCAATTGTGGAATAAAAAGCATTTGACAAAATAAAACCTTTTTTTCATAATAAAACTCAACAAACTAGGACCAGAAGGATACTTTCTCAATATGAAAAAGGGGATATACAGAAGAAAAAAAGTGACATTGCATTAATTATTAAGAACTGAAATCTTTCCCCTTAAGATCAGGAAGAAGACAAGGATGCTGTGTTTCACCACATATTTAACATAATTTTGGAAGTAACATTAGGCAAGAATAAGAGATAAAAAGCATCCAAATAGAAAAAAAAAAAAAAAAAAGAAGTAAAACAATCTCTATTTGCAGGTAGCATGATTCTGTATCTAAAAAGTGTCAAACAACTTGCAAAAATTAGAATATATTAAATGAATTCAGAAAAAAATTTACGGTCCAAAATCAACATGCAAAAACTAATTTTCTTATTAGTCACAATGATCATTCAAAAGAGGTAAAGAAAACAATTTTATTACAATAAGGTTCAAAATAGTAAAATGCTTAGAAGTACTTGAAGGAGTTGTTAGACTTATGCACAGAATGTTGGAAAACTTTGTGGAAGAAATTATATTTGACCTAAATTAATAAACAGATACCCTATGTTTGTGTACTAAAAGACTATACTTTTATAATGGCAATGTCGATGGAAAGGGTCAAACTTTGTGAAATAGTTGAAGAGATTTATTTTGAGCCAAATATAAAGCTATGACCCATGGCACAGCCACAGAAGGTCCTGAGAATATTTCCCCATGGTGATTGGGCTACAGCTTGAGTTTATACATTTTAGGGAGACATAAGACATCAATCAACACATGTAAGATGTACATTGGTTTGGTATAGAAAGGCGGGACAACTTGAAGTAGGGGTGAGAGGGGGCCTTCCAGGCCATAGGTAGATTCAAATTTTTTATGATTAGAAACTGGATGAAAGAGTTGAAGGAAATGTCTGGATGAAGATTAGAGGTTGTGTATATACCTGGTAATGGGATGGCTGGGTCAAATGGTATTTCTAGTTCTAGATCCTTGAGGAATCGCCACACTGTTTTCCACAATGGTTGAACTAGTTTACAGTCCCACCAACAGTGTAAAAGTGTTCCTATTTCTCCATATCCTCTCCAGCACCTCTTTTTTTCAAGTTTTTTAATGATTGTCATTCTAAGTGGTATGAGATGGTATCTCATTGTGGTTTTGATTTGCATTTCTCTGATGGCAAGTGACGATGAGCATTTTTTCATATACATCATGGAATACTATGCAGCCATAAAAAAGGATGAGTTCATGTACTTTGTAGGGACATGGATGCAGCTGGAAACCATCATTCTCAGCAAACTATCGCAAGAACAGAAAACCAAATACCGCATGTTCTCACTCATAGGTGGGAATTGAACAATCAGATAACTTGGACACAGGAAGGGGAACATCACACACCGGGTCCTATTGTGGGGAGGGGGTAGAGGGGAGGGATAGCATTAGGAGATATACCTAATGTAAATGACGAGTTAATGGGTGCAGCACACCAACATGGCTCACGTATACATATGTAACAAACCTGCATGTTGTTCACATGTACCCTAGAACTTAAAGTATAATTTAAAAAAAAATCAGAAACACTACATGTTAAATGTATCTGACTTTTCTATTTCAATGCCAGCATAATACAATTATGAGTATTAATACCATTATTTCTCTTTATAGTCATGTTCTTATGCCATATTTCATACATGATTTACCAGTAATTATTTCAAACACTGAGATAAAATTTTTATAATTTTAAAAGTAATATGTCATTACTGAAGATTCAGAAAAGTAAAACTGATAAAGCACTGTGTTTTAGTCTCTACTCCAAAGAAGCCGTCTAAAACATTCAAGTATATTTTTCCAGACTGACTGTATTTATACATTTCTAATAATTACAGAACTCTTTTAATTTTCCTTTTACACCTAACATTTTAGCCAACATCTAAGTCTCTAGTCTTCATGTTCAACGTTTTATGATTCTGTATAATTTACTTAGATATTTTCATGTACTGTGACGTTTCATTTATTTTCTTCTTGCATGTTTGAATAATAAAAATAAAGTAGTGATGAACATTCTTGTATCTGAAAAAGAAAAAGATTAGAGGTTATGAAGACCAAGGTTTTATCATGCAGATGAAGACTTCAGAAACCAAGTTTCAGAACACTTATGAGATCTACAAAGTTGTCAGACCTTTAGTTAGTCTTCTTCTGAATCAGGGAAAAGACCTGAAAAGGAAGAGAAGTCTCTACAGAATGTAGATTTTCCCAAAAAGAGACAACTTTACAGGGCCACTGTAGTACCTATCAAAGAAATACATTTTGGGGTAAAATAATTCAATTTCTTTCATAACCTTCTATCTTTCATGAGACACTATATTAAAGCCAGGTTGAAATTTGTTGTCTCATTGCTAAAAAGTGTCTGCTATGTCAGTCTTAAAATCTCTGTTTAAATGTTAAAACTGGTCAGCTTTGCTGGAATTCCAGAGGAGGGCATAACGTATGTGTGACCCTCCCTGAACTAGATTTTCAGGAGGGTCTAAGCTAGATTTTCAGGTTAGCTTTGGAATGGACTTGGCCAAGGATGTGGGGGTACATCAATCAGTTAGGAGAAGTAGAATTTTATATTTGGTGTATAGCAATACTCTACAAAGAAACCTACAGATTTAATTCAATCCCTATAAAAAGTTTGCAGCTTCTTTTTTAAATAGAAAAATAAAATGTGTTCATGTGGACATAGAGAGCAGAATAATAAATAAAGGAGATTCAGAAGGGTGAGAGGGTGGTAGTGAGAGAATAATGAGAAATTGGCTAATGGCTACAATGTACATTATATGGGTGATGGGTAACTTAGAATTCCTTACTAGACTACTGTGCAATTTATGCATGTAGCAAAATTGCACATGTGTCCCATGAGTTTGTACAAATGAAAAGTAGAAAAACAAAACAAAAACCATACAATTTATATTTACTTACAAAAGACCTGAAACATTCAAAACTATGATGAAAAAGAACAATGTTGGAGGACACATACATTCAAATTTCAAAAGTTACTATTAAGCTATAGTAATAAAAAATGATAGTGACATAAGCATAGACATACAGGTCAATGGAATGGAATTAGGAATGCAGAAAGAAATCCATACATTGATTTTCAACAGGAGTGTCAAGACCGTACAATGAAAAATTATAGTTCCTTCAACAAATTGGGCTGAGACAACTGGATATCCACATGCAAAATAGTAAAGTTGGACCCATACCTTACATAATACAAAAATTTATACAAAATTTCTAGTTCAATCTTGGTAGGTTGCATGTGTCTAGGAATTTGTTAATTTCTTCTAGATTTTTCCATTTATTGGCATATAGTTGCTGATAGTAGCCTCTATCGATCCTTTTGATTTCTGCAGTATCAGTAGTAATGTCTCCTTTTTAAGCTCCGATTTTATTTTGGTCTTCTCTCTTTAGTTATTCTTACTAAAGGTATTTCAATCTTGTTTAACTTTTCAAAAAAACTACTTTTTGTTTCATTGGTTTTTGTATTGTTTTCTTCATTTCAGTTTTATTTATTTATGCTGTGTCTTTAATATTTCTTTTTTTCCTACTAATTTTTGGTTTGGTTTGCTCTTATTTTTCTAGTTCTTTTAGATACATTGTTGGCTTGTTTATTTGAAGCTTTTCTCTTTTTTTTGACGTATGTACTTAGAGTTATTAACTTTTCACTTTGTACTGCTTTTGCTACATCCCATAAGTTTTGGTATGTTATGTCTCTGTTTAATTTGTTTGAAGACAATTTTTAATTTTCTTTTTAATTTCTTCATAGACCACTGGTCATTCAGGAGTGTATTGTTTGATTTCCATGTGTTTGTATAGTTTCTAAAATTCATCTTCTTTTTTATTTCTAGTTTTATTCCATTGTGGTCAGAGAAGATGCTTCATATTATTTCAAATTTTTTGAATGTCACAACACTTGCTTTATGACCTAACATGTGGCTTACCCTTGAGAATAATCCATGTGCCGAAGAAAAGAAGGTATACTCTGCAGCCATTGGATGAAATGTCCTGTAAATATTCATGAGATTCATTAGATCTATAGTGCAGATAATGGCTGATGTTTTCTTGTTGATTTTTTGCCTAGAAGATCTGTTCAATTCTGAAAGTGGGGTGTTGAATTACCCAGCTGTTATTGTATTCATGCTTATTTCTCTCTCTTTAACTCTAATTAAATATTTGCTTTATGTATCTGAATGCTCCAATGCTGAATGTAAACTTACTTAACATTTTTGTATCCTTTTGGTGAATGAACTCTTTTATCACTATATAGTGACCTCCTTTGTCTCTTCTTCATGAGTTTTCTTGAAATCTATTTTGTCTTATATGTGTATAGATGCTCTGCCTGTCTTTCATTTTCTATTGGTATGACACATGTTTCTTCATTCCTTTATTTTCTAGCTATGTGTGTCTTTATTGGAGAAATGTATTTCTTATAGGCAAAAGGTCCTTGTGTCTTTTTTATATATTCATTCAGCCATGCTACTCTATCAATTTAGTCCATTTATTATTGGTAAGTTAGGATAAACTTCTGATTGTTTTGTGGTCTTCTCTTTCTACTTTCTTTTGTTCCTGTCTTCCTTTTAGTGAAGGCGATTCTCTCTGGTGGTATGGTTTAGTTTCTTGCTTGTTATTTTTTGTTTATTCATCACATGCTTTTTTTTTAGATTATCATGAGGCTTCCAAATATAATATTATACTCCATTATTTAAAGATGATAACACCTTAACCCTGTTTGCACACACAAAAAGCAAGCTAGTAAAAAGAAAACTAATAAAGGCTGTAAGTCTTAATCTTGTCCCCCAACTTTTAATTTTTTGTTTTTACTATTTATATCTTATTGTAACATTTATATCTTGAAAAGTTGTTGTAAATCATTATTCTTTGTGGGTTAGTTGTTTAGTTTTTCTACTTAAGATTAGTTTGCACACCACAGTTACAGTGTTACAGTGTTTTGTGTTTTTCTGTGTCCTTACTATTGCCAGTGAGTTTTGTACATTCAGTTGATTTTCTTTTTGAAACTTTTTTGCTATGTTCCAGTATACATGCACAAGTTTGTGGAATAGGTAAACCTGTGTCATGACGGTTTGTTGTACTTTTTTTTTTTTTTTTTATCACACAGATATTAAGCCTAGTACCCATTAGTTATTTTTCCTTATTCTCTCCCAGTTCCCACCTCTACCCTCTGGTTATCCCCAGTGTCTCTTATTTCCCTCTATGTGTCCATGTAGTCTCATCATTTAGCTCCCACTTGTGAGAACACACAGTATTTGGTTTTCTGTTCTTACATTAGTTTCCTAAGGATTATAGACTCCAGCTCCATTCATGTCCCTGCAAAGGACATGATCCCATTTTTTTTATGACTGCATAGTATTTCATGATTTATGTATACCACATTTTATTTTCCTAGTCTACCATTGATGGGCATTTAGGTTGATTCCATCTCTTTGCTACAGTGAACGGTGCTGCAATGAACACACACATGCATTTGTTTTTGTGACAGAATTACTTATATTCCTTTGAGTATATACTGAGTAATATAATTTTTTGGTTGAATGGTAGTTCTGTTTTTCTTTCTTTGAGGAGCTACAACACTGCTCTCTACAAAGGTTGGACTAATTTACACACCCACCAATCGAGTATAAGAGTTCCTTTGTCTCTGACAATTTACCAGCATTTGTTATTTTTTGACTTTTTAATAATGGCTATTCTGGCAAGTGTGAGATTGTATCTCATTGCGGTTTTGATTTGCATTTCTCTACTAATCAGTGACATTGAATTTATTTTTCATATGCCTCTGGGCTGCGTGTATGTCTTCTTTTGAAAAGTGTTTGTTTATGACTTTAACCCACTTTTTAATTTTTTTCTTGGAAATTTGTTTAAGTTTTATTATAGATGCTGGATATTAGAACTTTCTCAAATGCATAGTTAGCAAACATTTTCTCCCATTCTGTAGGTTACCTGTTTAGTATATTGATAGTTTCTTTGTGGTGGTGTGCATAATCTCTGTTTTAATTTTGCTTTTATTGCAATCACTATTGGTGTCTTCATCATGAAATTTTTGCCCATTTCTATATTCATAACTGTATTGCCTAGGTTGTCTTAACTGGTTTTTATAGTTCTTGGTTGTGCATATAAGTCTTTAATCCATCTTGAGTTAATTTTTGTATACAGTGTAAGGAAGGAGTCCAATTTTAATCTTCTGAATATGGCTAGCCAGTTACTCAAAGACCAGTTATTGGCTAGAAAGTATTCCCCACCGCTTGTTTTTGCCAGCTTTGTTAAAAAGCAGATGATTCTAGGTGTGTGGCCTTATTTCTGGGCTCTATATTCTGTTCTATTTTTCTATGTGTCTGTTTTTGTGCCAGTACCATGCTGTTTTTGTTACTGTAGCCCTGTAGTATTGTTTGAAGTCAGCTAGCATGATACTGCAAATCTAGTTATTTTGCATTATGATTGCCTTGGCTATTGTGGCTCTTTTTGTTTTCACATTCATTTATTTATTTATTTATTTATTTTTGATTCTGTGAAGAATTTCATTGATAATTTAATTAAAAAAGCATCAAATCTATAAATTGCTTTGGGCAGTAGGGCCATTTTAATAATATTGATTCTACATATCTATGAGCATGGAATAATTTTCCATTTGTTTGTGTCATCTTTTATTCATTTGAAAAGTGCTTTGCCGTTCTTGCTGTAGAGATCCTTAGCTCCCTGTTTAGCTGTATTCCTAGGCTTTTTTTTTCTTTGTGGTAATTGTGAATGAAATTGCATTCCTGATTTGGCATTCAGCTTCACCGTTTTTGGTGTATAAGAATGCTAGTAATTTGTGTACATTGATTTTGTGCCTTGAGACTTAACTGAAGTGGTTTATCAGATTATTGATCTTTTTGGCTGAGACTATGGGTTTTTTTAGATGTAAAATCTTGTCATCTGGAAACAAAGATAGTTTGGCTTTCCGAATTTCCTATTTGGATGCTCTTTATTTCTTCTGCCTCATTGCTCTGGCCAGAACTTCCAATACTACGTTGAATAGGAGTAGTGGGAGAGGGCATCCTTGTCTTGTGCAGGTTTTCTAGGGGAGTGCTTCTGGCTTAGCCCATTCAGTTTGATGTTGGCTGTAGATTCGTCATAGACGGCTGTTATTATTTTGAGGTGTGTTTCTTCAATATCTAGTTTATTGAGAGTTTTTAAGAAGAAGAGGTGTTGAATTTTATCAAAAGACTTTTCTTTATTTGTTGTGATTATTATCTAATCATGTGGCTTTGTGCTTAGTCCTGTTTATGTGAGTAATCACATTTACTATTTTGCATATGTTGAACCAAACTTGCATCCAAGGGATAAAGCCTACTTGCTTGTGGTGAATCAGCTTTTTGATATGCTGCTGGATTCAGTTAGCCAGAATTTTCTTGAAGATTTTTGCATAGATGTTAATTAAGCATATTGGCCTAAAGTTTCTGTTATTATTGCTGTTTCTCTGCAAGGTTTTGGTTTCTGAATGATGCTGGCCTCATAGATTCAGTTAGGGAGAAACTCCTTCTCAATTTTATAGCAGCATTTTAGTAGGGATGGTACCAGCTCTCCTTTGTTCATCTAGTAGAATTCAGCTGTGAATTCATCTTGTTCTGGACCTTTATTGATTGGTAAGCTATTTATTACTGAATCCATTTTGGAGTTCATTATTGTGCTGTTCAGAGATTCAATTTCTTTCTGGTTTCCAGGAATTCATTCGTTTCTTCTGTATTTTCTAGTTTATATGCATAGAGATGTATAGAATATTCTCTGATGGTTCTTTTTATTTCTGTGGGGTCAGTGATAATATTCCCTTTTATAGTTCTTATTGTTTTCATTTGGATCTTCTCTCTTTTATTCATTGTCAGTGTAGCTAGTGTTCTATCTATTTTATTATTTTTTTTCAAACATCAGATCCAGGATTTGTTAATCTTTTGCACTTTTTTTTATGATTTTTCATGTCTCTCTCTCCTTCAGTTCAGCTCTGATTTGGGGTATTCTCTTTTGCTAGCTTTGGGATTTGTTTGCTCTTGATTCTCTTGTTCTTTAAATAATGATGTTTAGTTGTCAATATGGGATCTTTCTAATTTTTTGACATAGGCATTTAGTGTTATAATTTTCACTGTTAACACTGCGTTATCTGTGTCCCAGAGATTCTGCTATGTTGTATCTTTTTTCTTATTGTTTTTTAAAAATGTATTGATTTCAGCCTTAATTTCATTGTTTATTCAAAAATTATTCCAGAACAGATTATTTAATTTCTATGTAATTACATGGTTTTGAGTAAATTTTGCAGTCTTGAGTTCTAGTTTGATTGCACTGCTGTCCGTGAGATGGTTTTCCCTGTTCTATGGATGCCCTTAACATTTTTATTTTGTTTAAACCTAGGAGAATCTGATTATGTGTCTTGCTGATGATCTTCTCATGGAGTACCTTACTAGGGTTCTCTGTATTTTCTGAATTTGAATGCTGCCCTGTTTATCTAGGCTGGGGGAAGTTCTCATGGATGATATCTTGAAACGTGTTTTCCAAATTGGTCCTATTCTCCCCATCTCCTTCATGTACACCAATCAGTCATAGATTTGGTCTCTTTACATAACCCCATATTTTTTGGAGGTTTGTTCATTTCATCCTTTTTTCTCTATTCTTGTCTGCCTGTCTTATTTCTGAAAGACAGTCTTCAAGCTCTGAGATTTTTTTCCTCTACTTGGCCTATTCTGCTATTAATACTTGTGAATGCATTATGAAATTTCTGTAGTGTCTTTTTTAGCTCTGTCAGATAGGTTACCTTCTTCTCTATGCTGGTTATTTTGTCTGTCAGCTCCTGGATGCTTTATTGTGATCTTTAGCTTCCTTGTATTTGGTTACAATATGCTATTTTAGCTCAGCAAAGTCTGTGTTTAATTCATATTCTAAATTCTACTTCTGTCACTTCAGCCATCTCAACCTCAGCCCAGTCCTGAACTCTTGCTGGAGAGGTGATGTAGCCATTTGGAGGAGGGAGGACCCTCTGGCTTTTTGAGTCTTCGGTGTTCTTGCACTGATTATTTATCAATTTAGTGGACTTCAGATATTTTAAATTGCTGATCTGTGAATTCGTTTTTTTTTTTTTTAACAGTCTGGTGACTTTTCTGTAGGGCTGCTGTGGTTTGCTGGGGATCCACTCCAATTCCTAGTCACCTTAGATTTTCCTGTACCACTGGGAGGCATCACCAGTGAAGGCTGCAAAACAGCAAAGCTGGTAGCCTGCTCCTTCCTCTGGGGCCTCTGTCCCAGAGAGTTACAGACCTTTGCTAGTCCAAACGCACCTGTAGGAGCTGATTGGAGACCTCAGTTTGCAGGTATCACCCAGTCAGGAATCACAGGATTGGAGGCCTGCTTATAGGAGCAGTCTGGCCACACTTTTATAGAGCAGCTGTTCTGTGCTGGGATATTGCTTCCGCCCCTGGTTGGCTTGGGCTCTCTAAAGCCTGGAGGCTGCAACAGCTAAGGTGCTCAAACAGCAAAGGTGGTGGCTCATGCCTCGTTCTGGGGACTCTTTACCAGAAAGTTTTGAAATCTCTGTTGGCCAGAGAACACCGGCAGTGGTAGTTTGAGGCCTCAGTTGAGAGGTCCCTTCCAGTTAGGAGGAACAGACTGGGGACTCACTTAAAGAAGCAGTCTGGCCACGTTTCGGTAGAGCAACTGTGCTGTGCTGGGGGATCCCTTCCACACCCTGTCTGTTTGGACTCTCCAAAGCTTACAGGCTAAAACAGCTGAATCATCCAAACAGCAAAGATGGTGGCCCAACCCTCCACCCAGGAACTCTGTTTCAGAAAGAATTCAAATTTCTGCCAGCTGAAGAATACCAGCAGGGGTGACTGGAGGCCCCAGATGAGAGGTTCCACCCAGTGAGGAGGAATGGGTTTGTGGATCTGCTTAAAGAAGTCGCATGGCCATGTTTTGGTAGAGCAGGTGTGCTGGGTTGGGGGATTCCTTCTACCCTGGGTCAGTTTGGATTCTCCAAAGCCCACAGACTGGAATGGCTGAGTCATCTAAGCAGCAAAGATGGTGGCCTGCCCCTTCCCCACAGGAACTCTGTCCCAGTTAGGGGTGACTCTGTTGGTGGTGGTTGACTGGAATTCCAAGCCAGTGCATCTTCTCCTTTGAGGTGCTATGAAAGTGGAGCCCACAGACAGTCACTGCTCAGCCCCAGGGATTCAGCCTCTTTTCTAAGGTTGTATATGGAAGTCCAACCTCTTGCCTTGCTGGAGTTGCAGTCACTTGTGCCAGGAAGCCCAGAGCCAGAGTATGTAATGCTCCTGGGCCTCTGTGGCACATGCCTGTGCAGCTGCTCTGCCAAGACTCCACATAACTCTGTGTGTCAGAATGAAGGCCCTAGTCAAGTGAGTTCACAAGGGGATCATCTGACTCAAGGGTTGCAAAGACTCATGGGAGAGGCATGGTTTCCCAGGGTAGCACATTCAGTCACTGCTACCCTGGGTGGGGGAGGTTCCTCTGGCTCCACATCACTCCCAGGTGGGCCATTTTACTGTCTTGCTTTTTTACATTCTCCGTTGGTTGAGTTGTTTCATTGATTAGTCCTGATGCAAGTGCTTCAATATTTCAGTTGAAGGTGCTGTATTTACTCACCCCTTTTGTTCCTCTACATGAAAACCACACACCTTAGCTGCTTCTGGTAAGCAATCCTAGCAACATTTTTAATGCTGATTCAGTCTCGCTGCTTATTATTTGTCTGTTCAGGGTTTATATTTATTCCTGATTTAATCTGGAAGGTTGTATGTTTTTAGTAATTTATTCATTTTTCTCTAGATTTTCTAGTTTGTGCGCATAAAGGTATTCTCACAGTAGCTCTTTATTCCGGTTTCTTTGGTAGTGAGATGGAGTCTCACTCTGTCACCCAGGCTGGAGTACAGTGGAGTGATGATTTTGGCTCACTGCAAGCTCCACCTCCTGGGTTCACACCATTCTCCTGCCTCAGCCTCCCAAGTAACTGGGACTACAGGCACCCACCACCACTGCCAGCTAATTTTTTGTGTTTTCAGTAGAGACAGGATTTCACCGTGTTAGCCAGGAATATCTCTATCTCCTTACCTTGTGATCTGTCCCCCTCGGCCTCCCAAAGTGCTGGGATTACAGGTGTGAACCACCGCACCTGGCCCTGTTCACAGTAGCTCTGAATGATCCTTTGTATTTCTTTGGCATACGTTGTAGTATCTCCGATTTCTTTTCTAATTTAGCTTATTTGTATTTTTTCTCTTCTTAATTAATCTCACTAATGGGCTCTCAACTTTGTTTATCTTGTCAAATAACTAGCTTTCTGTTTCATTTATTTTTGTATAAATTTTTGGCTCAATTGTATTTATTTAGTTCTTCTCTGATCTTCGTTTTTTTGTTTTTTTTTTTTTTTTCTCTGTTGTGTTTGGGTTTAGTGTGTTCTTGTTTCTCTAGGTCCTTGAAGTGTGACATTAGGTTGTCAATTTGCACTTTTTCAGACTTTTAGATGTAGGTATTTAATGCTATAAACTTTCCTCTTAACACTGCTTATTTTCTGTAAACCAGAGGTTTTGATAACTTGTGTCTCTACTATCATTCATTTAAAAAAATTATTTAGTTTCCATCTTGATTTCATTGTTAATCTAAAAATCATTTAAGAGCAGGTTATTTAATTTCTGTGTATTCGTATAGTTTTGAGAATTCCTTTTGGAGTTTATTTGCAGTTTTATTCCACTGTGGTCTGAGAAGATACTTGATATAATTTTGATTTTCTTATATTCATTGAGACTTGTTTTGTGGCCTAATGTATTGTCTATATTGGAAAGTATTCAATGTGCTGATGAGAAAAATGCATATTCTGCCATTGTTGGGAAAAATGTTCCATAAGTATCTCTTAAGTCCACTTTTTTTCCTAGTGTATCATTTAATTTTATTATTTCTTTGTTGCATTTTGGTTTTAATTATCTGTCTAGTACTGTCAGTGAAGTGTTAAAGTCCCCCACTATTTTTGTGTTATTGTCTCATCTCTTAGGTCTAGCACTAATTGTTTTGTGCATCTAGATTCGGCAGTGCTAGATGCACATAAATTTGAGATTGCAATATGTTCTTGTTGGACAGTTCTTTTTATCAATGTTAATGTCCTTTATTGTCTTTAACTGTTGTTGCTTTGAAGTCTGTTTTGTCTGATGTAAGAATAGCTACTCCTGTTCACTTCTGATTTCCAGTTGTGTAGAATATCTTTTTACACTTCTTTAACATGAGTTTATATAAATCTTTTTGTGTTGAGTCTACTGAAGACAGAAGATATTTGGTTGGTGGTCTTTTATTCATTCTGCTATTTTGTGTGTTTCAAGTGAAGCATTTATGCCATTTATATTAAATTTTAATATTGAGATGTAACCCAAGAGTGTTCTATTCATCATACCATTTGTTATCTAATTTTTTTTTATTATTGTGTTATTGTTTTATGGGCCCTGTGAGTTTTGTGCTTCCAAAAGGTTTTATTTTGGTGCATATCAAGCTTTCATTTTGAGATTTAGAACTCCTTTTAGCATTTTTTTTTTTTTTTTTTTTTTGTAGTGCCGATTTGGTAGTGGCAAATTCTGTCAGCATTTGTTTGTCTGAAAAGAACTTTATGTATCCTTCATTTATGAAGCTTAGTTTTGTGGGATACAAACTCTTTGGCTCACAATTATTTTTTCTAAGGTGACAAAAAGTACGTCCCTAATCCCCTCTAGTTTGTATGGTTTCTGCTGAGAAGCCTGTTGTTCATCTGATAGGTTTTCCTTTGTATGTTACCCGTATGCTTTTGTCTCATCATGTTTAGTATTCTTTTCTTTGAGTCGACTTTAGGTAACCTGATGACTATGTGCCTTGGTGATTATCTTTTTGCAATGCATTTTCTAGGATTTCTTTGTGCTTCTTGTATTGAATACCTAAATCTCTAGTGAGGCCAGGGAGGTTTTCCTTATTTATTCCATCAAACAAGTTTTCTGAACTTTTAGCTTCCTCTTGTTTCTCAGGAGCACCGATTATACTTGAGTTTGGTTGTTTCACATAATCATGATTTCACATTATTTTTCTCCGTTTTCTTGGAGACTTTGCTCATTTTTAAAATTCTTTTTCTCTATCTTTGGGTAAATTTGAAAGCTTTGTCTTTGAGTTCTGATAATCTTTCTTCTATAATTTCTAGTATATTATTGAAACTTTATACTGTGTTTGTATTTTCTTCTTTTTTTTTTTTTTTTTTTTTTTTTGAGACAGGGTCTCAGTGTTGCCCAGGCTGGAGTGCAGTGGTGCGATCTGGGCTCACTGCAAGCTCTGCCTCCCAGGTTCATGCCATTCTCCTGCCTCAGCCTCCCAAGTAGCTGTGACTACAGGTTCCCACCACCATTCCTGGCTAATTTTTTGTATTTTTTTTTAGTACACATGGGATTTCATCGTGTTAGCCAGGATTCTCTCGATCTGACCTCGTGATCCACCTGCCTCAGCCTCCCCAAATGCTGGGATTACAGGCATGAGTCACCACGACTGACCCATATCCTGATTTTTTAACAATTTATTTAAATGTGGATTTTTACCTTTCTCTGGTATCTCCTTGAGTAGCTTAATAATCAGCCTTCTGAATTATTTATCTGGTATTTCAAATATTTCATCTTGGTTTGGATCCAATGCTGGGGAACTAGTGTGATCTTTTGAAGGTGTTAAAGAACACTGTTTTGTCATATTACCAGAATTACATTATTTTCTTCTCATTTGGGCATACTATTTCTTCAAATTTTTCTTGAGTTTATTTTTAATTTGACTTAAAAAATTATTCCCATCTTAAGGATGTGACTTTAATGTTTTTAGTTTATCATAGCCTAATTTGATTCTCGGTGCTTTTAGAAGTAAAGAAAAAGCTCCTTAGTTACAGAGAGTGTTTATGTGTGAAATTTCACAGATGCTGGTTGTAGTAGTTATCTACTTGGTGTATTGGCAATTTCACTGTCTCCTATGGTGTTGAAATGGCAAGAATCTCTTAAAGCTTATCACATTCCCTCGTTGTATGAACTTTATTTTTGTTTAATATTTCCCTAGTATTTTATTTACTGAGTGGATGTTTCAGGTTTCAGGCCAGTAGGTGTGGTATTAGTGAGTAGAAATCAGTCATACCTAAAGCATATGTGTAGGTGCAATACCCAATGGTGAACAAAAGTCCCAGTATTGATAAATATGGCTGTGGGTTCTCTCAGTAAGACACACTGAGTTTTCTCATAGTGAAAGGTGGGAACAACTGCAATTCCCTGGCCAGGCAAGCAGAAAAGCCATCCACCTCCCAGCCTCACTCCTGTCCCAGTGTTCCAGCTATTTACTTCAATCATGAACCTTTTTATGTCCGCAGGAATGTTGATGTTCTGAGTAGAGAGGAATTTTGACTCTGCCTCTCATGCAAACCTGAATCCAGACAGTGCTTCTCCAACAGAAACGCAATCACCCAGATTTCTTTCAGGAAGGTTGTCTATAGGTGCATTTATGCTGAGTTCCCGTGGGATAAGCCAAAGCACTGCCTGCAGTGGTGGACAAGGGGAAACAATTACCCCTTCTCAAAGTTTCTTCACTAGCACGAAGGCTGCTTGACTGTTTTGGTAGAGTTGCAGGATTTCCTTGCTGCATCAAGCACTGCAATTGTTCCTCTGCTGTAAGAAACTTCCCACCAGCAGAAAGATCTGGGACCGGAGCCATGCTGTCCAGATTCTTTTGTACCACAGGATTTTCCCTTGATGTGGTGTTCTTCCCCTTTCCCTAAGAGTAGGAGTTCCTAAAAGCCAGATCCCAGTGACTACTATTGCTCTTCTGGGTCTAGCCACCTAGTGGTGTTGCCACATGGAGAATGTCTGTAAGAAATCCAGTTCTGTGACCTGTTTTTAAGTCTCCCAACAGTGAGCAGTAGCACTAGGTCTGACAGAGGCAGGGAATTGATATAGACTGTGATTTCTTGGTTGTAGATAGTCTTAGTGTACTGGATTTCTTGAATGCTTGTTATAATTGTAGTAAACTTGTCACATGGACAGAATTAGTACCTCTGGTTAGCCAAGTTGTTTTAGGAAGTGGTGATAGCTGAATTCACACAGCCATTTTCTCCTTCTTGACGACAGTGTTATTCTGGAGAGGCTATAGTAGATTGTGTTTGTTGGCCTCCAGCTAGGAGGTGGTGATTGCAAGAGAGCATCAGCTGAGGTAGTAGATGTATGATTTGAGCTTGCCTTAAGTTGGCCAGGAGAAGTAATCTGCTTTCTCAAGTCATGAGTTGAGCTATAAAGCTCCCCAAAATGTATGTCCTTCATCTTAAGCTATCAGGTTGGGTGGAGGAATTCAGCCAGGAAGGGCAGGATCAGACAGGCCTGAACTATGACTTTCTTTGAGCAGTGCAAGTTATGACCCTGTGAGTGTTGAGGGTGGTTTTGGGGACACTGAGGTAACGGTTCAGAAGGGAGTATAACTTCCTCTGCTTCACAGAAGAGTTTTTCACAGGAGTGGGGAGTAGCAAGTGTTAGTAAACCTCACTCAGCACTCATGCAGCTGGAAAGGCTGATCTTGCTCTAGCAGTGTTTTGCTACCAGCAGCAGATTTATACCCAGGCCATCTGCACACAGAACTCAAACCTCCCCCAGGCTATAAGCTTTCCCTGCAGAGATAGAAACCACACCTTTCAGCCCACACCTCTCTCTATCTTCCCACAAGGCCAGGTGCTGAGCTCTTGCATTCATGCCTGCAGCACCCTTCTCACTTGCCCCTTGGATACAGGACAAGAGAGTTCATCTCCTTGAGATTATATTACAAAATTTAGTTGGAATATTTTTTTCACCCTCTGTTGCAGGAAGGCAGGGACTCCAAAAGGAGGGACTGGCTGGAGCCACAGCAGAGGAATATAAATTGTGAAGATTTCATGGACATTTATCAGTTCCAAAATAAGACTTTTATAATTTCTTATGCCTGTCTTTAATCTCTTAATCCTGCTATTTTCATAAGCTGAGGATGTACATCACCTCAGGACCACTGTGATAATTGTGCTAATTGTACAAATTGATTGTAAAACATGTGTGTTTGAACAATATGAAATCAGTGCACCTTGAAAAAGAACAGAATAACAGCGATTTTTAGGGAACAAGGGAAGACAACCATAAGGTCTGACTGCCTGTGGGGTCGGGCAAAAAGAGCCTTATTTTTCTTTTTCCAGAGAGCCTATAAATGGACAAGCAAGTAGGGAAGATATTGCTAAATTCTTTTCCTAGCAAGGAATATTAATATTCATACCCTGGGAAAGGAATGCATTCCTGGGGGAGGAGGCCTATAAACAGCCGCTCTGGGAGTGTCTGTCTTATGCGATTGAGATAAGAACTGAGAGATGCCCTGGTCTCCTGCAGTACCCTCAGGCTTACTAGGGTGGGGAAAAAAACTCTGCCCTGGTAAATTTGTGGTCAGACCAGTTCTCTGCTCTCGAACCCTGTTTTCTGTTGTTTAAGATGTTTATCAAGACAATACAGGCACCACTGAACAGACCCTTATCAGTAGTTCTGCTTTTGCCCTTTGCCTTGTGATCTTTGTTGGACCCTTATCAGTAGTTCTCCATTTTGCCCTTTGAAGTATGTGATCTACTCCCTGTTCTTACACCCCCTCCCCTTTTGAAACTCTTAATAAAAAACTTTCTGGTTTGAGGCTCAGGTGGGCATCATGGTCCTCCTGATATGTGATGTCACCCCCAGTGGGCCAGCTGTAAAATTCCTCTCTTTATACTCTTTCTCTTTATTTCTCAGGTGGCCAACACTTATGGAAAATAGAAAGAACCTACATTGAAATATTGGGGGTGGGTTCCCTTGATAACCCTCTGACCCCTCCCTGAGCTAGTTGGGTGACTTTCCTGAGGTTCCCTGTGAGATGTATTTGCTAATGGTTTTAGACTGGGAATACCTGTAAAGCACTTCCCACTTCTGCTTCTACTTTTATATTTCTCACCACTCACTGTATCAGTTCCAGTTCTGGGAAGGTTTAAGGCTTTCTCCTCTGGTCTGGATTTTCAGATTCCCTGGTGGGGATGTGCATTCTGAAGGCAGTATCTCCCCATCTCACACTCTGAGGACTTACCACCATTTGTTGTTGTTGTTTTTTACTTATCTCACAAAGCAGGCTGCAGACTGCCACCTCTTTCAAAGAGTCTGTAGATTTTTAAAATTTTCTTAAGTTCCCATGTTGTTCTTGGAAACATATTTACAGTGTGAATCTCTGCACACTATTCTGTCTTTCCAAATGGGAAGGGCACAATAACGTTGCCTGCAATTTGACATCTTGGAAAAAAATTAAAATGTATCTTATAATGCTGCCTTAGCTGTGTCTCAGAGTTTCTGGTTTGTTGTGTCTTTGTTCTCATTAGTTTCAATTAAATTATTGATATCTCCATTAATTTTATTATTTACCCAAAGGTCATTGGAATCAGATTATTCAATTTCCATGTAATTTTGTGGGTTTCAGCTATTTTCTTATTCTTGAATTCTATTTTATTGCACTGTGGTTCGAGAGAATGTTGTTTTGATTTCAGTTCTTTTGCATTTTCTGAGAGGTGTTTTATGTCTGATTGTTGATTTTAGAATATGTGCTATGTGACAATGAGAAAAAAGTATACATGTGTATATATATACACACCCATATATAAATATATATTAATATAAAACATAATATATAATCTATAATATATATTATAATATATAATCTGTAGATGTCTGTCAGTTCTATTTGATCCAGTGCTAAATTTAGGTTCTGAAAATCTTTTTTTTTTCTTTGCCACAATCATCTAATACTGTCAGGTGTTGAAGTCTCCCATTGTTATTGTGCAGAACTGTAAGTCTCTTTGAACATCTCTAAGAACTTGTTTTATAAATTTGGGTGTTCCTGTGTAAAGTGCATATATATTTAGGGTAGTTAGATCTTTTCATTTAATTGAACTTTTTACATTATGTAATAAATTCTTGGTCTTCTATGATATTTCTTGGCTTAAAGTCTATTTTGTTTCAAATCAGAATTGCAAAGTCTGCTTTTAATCTGTTTTCCATTTGCTCATTCATTTTTTCTCTTTTTTTTTTTTTTTTGTATTTTTATTTTCAGCCTATGGGTGTCATTGTATGTGAGATTGGTATCTTAAAGACAGAAGACCAACGAGTCTTGGTCTTTTATCCAGCTTGCCTCTCTGTGCTTTTAAAATGAGGCGTTTAGCCCATTGACATTAAGGTTAATATTGAAATGTGTAGATTTGATCCTGTCATGGTGATCTTAACTGATTATTATGCCGGCTCGTTTGTGTAGTTGCTTTACAGTGACACTAGTCTCTGTACTTAAGTGTGTTTCTGTAGTGGCTGGTAACAGACCTTTCCCCCCCATATTTAGTACTTCCTTCAGAAGATCTTGTAAGGCAGCCCTGGTGGTAACAATTTCCCTCAGCATTTGCTTGTCTGGAAAGGATATTATTTTTTTCTTAGTTTATGAGGCTTTGTTTTACCAATTTCTTTTCATTAACAATGTTGAATATTGGCCCTGAATCTCTTCTGGCTTGTAGGGTTTCTAGCGAAACTTCTTCTGTTGGTCTGATGGGCTTCTCCTTATAGATTACCTATTCTTTCTTTCCAGTTGCCTTTAACATTTTTTCTTTGAATTTTACCTTGAAGAATCTGATTATTTATCTTATGGATAATCTTCTTGTGAAGTATCTTACTGGGGCTCACTGCATTTTCTGAATTAAATGTTGGCCTCTCTAGCTAGGCTGGGGAATTTCTCATGGATGATATCCTGAAATATGTTTTAAAATTACTTTCATTCTCCTTGTTTTAGGAATACCAACGAGTTTTAGATTTGGTATCCTTACATAATACCATGTTTCTAGGAGGTTTTGTTTATTCCTTTTTATTCTTCTTTTCTCTGTTATGGTCTGATTTTCTTATTTCAGAAAGCCAATCTTCAAGTTTTGAAATTATTTTCTCAACTTGGATTATTTTTATGTTAATACTTGTGATTGATTTGTGAAATTCTTATAGTGTATTTTTCATCTCTATTACGTCAGTTATGTTCTTTTCTATACTGGCCATTTTGTCTGTCATCTCCTCTATTGTTTTGTTATGTTTCTTAAATTTCCTTGGATTGGCTTTCAATGTACTCTTACATCTAAATAATCTTTACTTTTATCCATATACTGAATTTTATTTCTGTCATTTCAACCATCTGAGCCTAGTTCAGAATTCTTGCTGGAGAGCTAGTGCAGCTGTTTGGAGAAGTGAAGGCACTCTAGCTTTTTGTGGTGTCAGAGTACTTGAGCTGTTTATTTTCTCATCTTTGTGTGCCGATGTTCCTTCAGTCTCTGAAGTTGCTGTCATTTAGATTTTTTTTCTGTTGTCCTATTTGATGCCCCTGAGTGTTCAATTGTAGTATAAGGTGGGTTCAATTGACTGGCTTTAATTCTGCAAAATTTTAGGGTGTCAAGGCTCAGCTTCCAACTACTGGACTGTGTGCTCTAATTCTCAGAGATTCTTATCAGACTCCAACTTTTTTCTCTGACTCCTTGATGTTGGAAACCTACTATGTTGATGGAGGCTGAGGTGCTCCCAGATTGTTTGTCTTTTCACTCCAGTAGGTGGTACCACTTAAGCCATTTCATATAGTGGCAGTGGGATCTATCCCCACTTATACATGTCATCAGCAATGGCAGCAGCAGCAGCATAGCAGGTTGGATGCTTGTTAGCTGAGGCAGGGTGTTAATGGGTATGAGGGTCATGCCTCCCTGCAGACTTTCACAACAGTGAAAGAGACAGCACTGTTCGAGGGGCTGAAGGACCTCTGTTGACAACTTTTCATGTGGTCAGGCTTGTGGTGGTGTTAGCATGGGGGTGGGGCACTGGTAATCACAAGTCTGAGTTTGCTGTCTGTGCACGTTCATACAAGTGGGGATAGCTGGTTAGGGTGGGGAAGGGTTCACTTTTCAATGTGCCTAGTTTCTGTCCAGCAGCAGTGTTGGCACAAGGGCAGGACACTTGTGAGGGCAAGGATGGTGGGCTCTGTTCCCACCAAAACTCTGACTGCAATGGCAGTATGGTGGGGAAAAAAGGCAAAGTGCTCTCCTGCCAGCAGCAGTGGTGGGCAGGGTGCATGCACACAGGTACATCAGTGGCACAGGGAAGGCAAATTTTTCCCATGCACATGCATACCCACAAAGCAATGGGCCCCAGGGAAGCAGCAGTGGGTAAACGGAGTGGGTAAGCTGACACATGGCCATGGGGCCACCCTGCTGGAGCTCTCCACAAGTCAGACACAGTCTACCAATGCAGGAGTTACGATGTGGGCCCCAGGGCAACCAAGACTGCACAGTAAGCAGGAACAGCCAGGATAGGGTCCCAGGACACGCCAGAAGATTAAGGGATCCTCAGTTCAGACTAGCCCCATCTGATGGGCAAGACCACTCTGCAGACTTCAGGTTTTTTAGTTCCCCTAGGGTTAAAGTCTTCTCTGGGATTAAGTGGAACCTAGGGGTTTGGGCATGCCTGGCTCTGTTCCACTACAGATACTCCTTCACGAAACCTGTCAGCTGGTTTTCTGCTCCTACCACTTCTCTAAGCAGTTGCCCTTGCCAATTCAAGTGTTTGTGGTGGTTTAGAGGTCATCTGCTGAAATTTCAGAGGCCCATGGTGAGAGTGGGTTGCTCCTTGCTGTTCAATGTACTTGTTCCAACCTTCCTCTCCCTTCAGCCCAGCTTCTGTGTCTTTCCTCCATCCATTCTCAGTTTCTTCACTTTGAAGATCTGTTAAGAGTGAACCAGTCATCCTGGTCCCTCAGTGGCAGCTGTTCCACCTGGCAGCATCTAGTCAGCCATCTTACCCAAGTCCAGCTGTGGATATTCTCAGATGATTTTTTATTGCTCATTGATGTCCTTTTCTTTCTGATTGAAAAAAGTACTCCCTTTAGTATTTATCCTAGGACAGAGGTAATGTTGATAAAATTTATCAGCTTTTGTTTTTCTGGTAAAGGCTTTATTTCTCCTTCATGTTTGAAGGATGTTCTTGCTAGACTCTTCTAGGGTAGAAGTTGTTTTCAGCACTTTAAATATATCATGCCTCACTTTCCTGGCCTGCAAGGTTTTTGCTGGAAAATTTGCTGCCAGATGTGTTGGAGCTTTATTGTATGTTACTTTTTTTTTTCCTTGCTGCTTTTAGGATCCTTTCGTTATCCTTGACCTTTGGGAGTTTGATTATTAAATGTCTTAAGACAGTCTCCTTCAGGTTAAATCTGCTTGAAGCTATATCACCTTCTTCTACTTGGATATTGATATCTTTCTCTAGGTTTGGGAATTTTTCTGTCATTATCCCTTTGAATAAATGTTCTACTACTTTCTGTTACTATATCTTCTCTTTAAGGCCAATAAATCTTAAATTTGCCCTTTGGAGACTATTTTCTAGATCCTGTAGGAATTTTTTTTTTTTCTTTTATGAGATGGAGTCTTGCTCTTGTTGCCCATGAGTGCAATGACGTGATCTTGGCACACTGCAACCTTCAACTCCCAGGTTCAAATGATTCTACTGCCTCAGCCTCCCAAGTAGCTGGGATTACAGGCACCTGCCACCGTCCCAGCTAATTTTTGTATTTTTAGTAGAGGCAGGGTTTCACCTTGTTGGCCAGGATGGTCTCCAACTCCTGACCTCAAGTGATCCACACTCCACAGCCTCCCAAATTGCTGGGATTACAGGCATGAGCCACCGCACCCAACCTAATTCTTTATTTTTTATTCTTTTTTTTTCTTTTGTCTCCTCTGTTTTTTTCAGATAGACTGTCTTCAAGCTCACTATTTTATCTTCTGCTTGATTGATTCTGCTATTAAAAGACTGATTCATTCTTCAGAATGTCAGTTCCAATTTTAACCCCTAGAATTTCTGTTGGATTCTGTTTAATTGTTTCAATCTCTTTGTTGAATTTATCTGATAGGATTCTAAATTCTTTTTTTGTGTGTTATCTTGATTCTTTGAGTTTCCCCAAAACAGCTATTTTGAATTATCTGTCTGAAAGGCCACATATTTCTGTCTATTCAGAATTAGTTCATCATGTCTTATTTATTTTATGTGGTGAGAGCATGTTTTTATAGATTATCTTGATACTTTTAGATGTTCATCTATGTCCAGGCACTGAAGAATTTGGTATTCATTGTAGTCTTTACAATCTGGGCTTGTTTGTACCAGTTCTTCTTGGGAAGGCATTTCAGATATTTGAAAATACTTGGGTTTTGTGATCTAAGCTGTATCTGGTTTAGGGGAGACCACAATCCCATAATGCTGTGGTTATTGCAGATTCAAAGAGGTACCACCTTGGTCGTTTTGGAGAAGTTTTTAAAGAATTTTCTGGATTACCAGGCAGAAACTCTTATACTCTTCCCTTACTTTCTCGCAAACAAAAAGAGTCTTCCTCTCTGTTTCAAGCCACTGAAAGTTGCAGGTAAAGTGACACAAACACCACCATGTCCACCATCCTTAGGACTACACTTGTTCAGACCTGAAGACAGCACTGTACTGGATCTCTCCCAAGGCCTTCTGTAACCACTCTCTGGCTACCAGCTATATTTGCTTAAAGCCATGTGATGTTACAATTAGCAGGTCATAAAATCATCCAGGCTTGTTTGTCTTCTTTCAGGGCAGCAATTTTCCACAGGACCCAAGCAGGTACTTCAGTTTTGTTTGGCAGCCCACAACTAGAGTAAAAACCCTTAAAACTCTACGTGGTGTTCTATTGTACTGAAGCTGCACTGGCACTCAAACTCAGTTTTTCCCACTCTTTTATCCCCTTTCCAAGTGTAGAGGAGCCTCACTCAATGGTTACCGTCCCCTCATGCCCATTGTGACTACTGCCAGACTACCACCAATGCCACCTTAAGTCCTAAGACCTCTTTAATAAGCTTGTGGTGAAACTTGCCTGGCCTGAAACTCACTCTTCATGGCAGTAGGCTAGCTTCTGGCCCAGGGGAGGTAAAGAAAGACCATCCAAGAGCCAATTTCTGAAATTAGGGATCCCAAACACCCATTTGGTACTCTAAATTTCTGTGGTTGTACTGGTACCTAAGGTGAAAAACATAGTCTTTTTTTTTTTTTTTACTTTTTTCTCTCTTTTCTCAAGAATAAGTTTTCCCCTGTAACCACTACAGCTGGGAATTTGTTAAGTCACACCTTAAGCTAGCAAGTCTCACACAAGTCCCACGCAAGACTCATACAAGTCCACACCACCTGGGTATCACTGCTGTTTATTCACGGCCCAAGGAGTCTTCAATTAGCAAGTGATAAATTCTGCCAAAACTAGGTTTTTCCCTTCAAGGCAGAGTGTTCCCTTCTGTCCCAGGGTGTGTCTAGAAATGTTGTCTGGAAGCTAGGGCCTGGATAGAGGGCCTCATGACTCTGACTGATGCTATTTCTTGCTGTGGCTGAAGTGGGTATCCAAGATGCAAGACAAAGCCCTCCCCCTCTTCTCTCTCATTTTAGACCATTCCTGCTGCTTAACAAACTACCTTAGACTGGATAATTTACAAAAACAAAAAAGAAATTTATTGCTTACAATTCTGGAATATGGGAAGTCCAAGATCATGATGGCAACAGATTCATCATTTAGTGAGAGTCTGCTCTCTGCTTCAAAGATGGTGCTTTCTTGTGTCCTCACATGACAGAAAGGGCAAGCAGGTGATTCCATAAACCTCTGTTATAAGGTTACTAATCCCATTCATGAGGGTTTTACCCTCATGATCTAATCACTTTCTAAATGTCACACGTCTTAATACTATCTTTTTGAATATTAGATTCCAACATATAAATTTCAGGGGAGAACATCAATATTCAGGCCATAGCACTGCAGCCTTGTCCCTCACAAATCATCTCTTTCTAACATGCAAAATACACTAATTTTATCACAATTACCCTAGACGTCTAAACTAGTTCAAGCATCAACTTTAAAATCTAAATTTGAGGTCTCATCTGAATATCATCTACATAAAATATGAGTGAGACTCAAAGTATGATTTATTCTGAGAAAAATTTTTCTCCAGCTGTGAGCCTGTAAAATAAAACATTTATGCACTTCCAAAATACAAGAATTGGATAGTCATAAGTTAAATATTCTCTTTCCAAAAAGGAAAAGTAGAGAAGAGGAAAGGAGTAATGTCTCAAGTGAATTCAAAGCTCAAGAAGCTAAACAACATTAAATTTTACAGCTGGATAAAACTCTTTTACTACACATTCCAAATTCCAGACAAACTGGGAAGGCTGTTGGCCACCACCATGGATTCAGTAGATATTGCTTTTTGCTGTGGACCAATTCTCATGGCTTTACTGGGGATTGACCTGGTGGGGCTCTCTGTGGTTGTCCTGCTCTCAAGGTGGCCCTCTTCCTGGACCAAGGCTCCAGATTGTTTTATCTTTCAAATTCTAGATGAAAGCAGCCATACACCCATAGCTTGTGTACTCTTTAGTATAGTGAAGATGACACTCCATTAATGCCTTTAACATTTGCCACATGTGCCCTGTGGAAGGGCAGCCAAAGTAGCCCACATTGTATCTAGACACAGTGGAATCACACCTTGAATTGCTGAGGTGGTATGTTCCAGAATATGAGCAGCAAAATTTTGAGGCAGTCCCAGGCAGTGAGTGCTCCAGTTCTGAGAACATTGAAGGTTACTCTTTTGGTAATAGTTCTGTCCCTCATTCCTTTATTCTATTTACTTGTGATGGAAGTGGAAATTCCAATGATCTTGGAAATGCCACCAGTTTCATTTTTCTGTTCTCTTAATGAATGACACTAGTCTTCCATCCATCCATATTAATCTTGTAAAATAATCTCTTGGCCTAATTTTTGATGTTCTGTAACGAACATGCTTTTTTCTTTATTCTGTACAACTTGGGCAGACTAGACATTTTCCAAATGTTTAAGTGTTGACATATTTTCAATTATAAATTCTGTTTTTAATTTGTTTCTGTCTTCTTGTATTTTACTATATGCAGTCAACAGATGTCAGGCTGCATGTTCAACACTTTCTTAGATATTCTTCTGCCAAATATCCAATTTCATAACTCAGAAGTTTCCTTCTTCTACAAAACACTAGGGCAAAAACATGATTCAGTTATGTTCTTTGAATCTTTCTAACAAGGATGGTCCTGGGGTCTTGTAGGCTACCTCAGTCCCTTGGCTTTACTAGGCATTGTCCTAGTCTGGGCTCTCTTTGGTGGTTTCACCCCTGTGACTGTTCTCTTCCTAGAACCTTAGGATCTCCAGGAAATTATCTGAAATTTATTTATAGTTAGCTATGCCCCCATAGCTGTTGTAATGTGTGTACTTGCAGAGTTGCCACCACTCAGATGCTGCCAAGTTTTACCACCTGTGTTCTCTCTGGATTGGTAGCTTCTATGGACCAAAATGCACCTGTAACAATTTGAGCCACATCTGAGATGTCTGAAGAGAGATGTACCAGAATGTAAGGAGTAGAAAATTGAAGCAGTTCTTGGCCCCAACTGTCAAGGTCCCATGAGCATCTGAGGAACCTATTTTGACATTGTTCTGTCCCCAAGGCCTTGGTACTTTAGTCCTGTGATGGAAGTGGTAGAACATGATGAACTCCAAAATACCTTCTGAATCATTCCTTTATTTTCTTGAAAAATAGCCACTGGCTTCTTTCTATTCACACTAATCTCCTCATCAATATTTTCTTAGCCACATCCTTGGTATTTTTTTCTGCTAAACACTTTTTTTTTTGTTTTTTACGACATGGATAGAATCACAATTTTCAAAACCATTCATTTCTGTTCCCTTTTAATTATAAATTTCATCTTTAATTAATTTCTCTTTCATCACTCTTTGAATTTTACATTCTTTCATTCATATTATATACTTCATACCTATCTTTTTGCATTTTCCATAAACCGTCAAGAAGTGCCATGTCATGTTCTCAACGCTTTGCTTATATATTTATTTTGCCAGATATTTTGTTTCATCACTTGCAAATTTCTTATTCCACAAATTATTAGTATAAAACTCAATTTAGCCAAATTTTTACCATTTTATTACAAGTATCACCTTTCTTCCAATTCCCAACAAAGTATTTCTCATTTTAATCTGAGCTATTATTAGAATGGCCTTTAGCATACATATTTCTATTATAGATTTTTCTAACGATTACTTCCAAAGTTTTCCAAATTTTGGCCATTATCTAGATTCAATTCTGCTTTTATATTTTTAAGTATTTGTTAAATTAGCACCCTACTTTTTCTTTTTTTTTTTTTTTTAATTATACTTTAAGTTCTACGGTACATGTGCACAATGTGCAAGTTTGTTAAATATGAATACATGTGCCACGTTGGTGTGCTGCACACATTAATTCGTCATTTACATTAGGTATATCTCCTGATGCTATCCCTCACCCCCTCCCCACAATAGTACCTGGTGTGTGATGTTCCCCTTCCTGTGTCCAAGTGATCTCATTGTTCAGTTCCCACCTATGAGTGAGAATATGCGGTATTTGGTTTTCTGTTCTTGCGATAGTTTGCGGAGAATGATGGTTTCCAGCTGCATCCATATCCCTACAAAGGACACGAACTCATCCTTTTTTATGGCTGCGTAGTATTCCATGGTGTATAAGTGCCACATTTTCTTAATCCAGTCTGTCACTGATGGACATTTGGGTTGATTCCAAGTCTTTGCTATTGTGAATAGTGCCGCAATAAACATAAGTGCGCATGTGTCCTTATCGCAGCATGACTTATAATCCTTTGGGTATATCCCCAGTAATGGGATGGCTGGGTCAAAAGGTATTTCTAGTTCTAAATACTTGAGGAATTGCCACACTGTTTTCCACAATGGTGGAACTAGTTTACAGTCCCACCAACAGTGTAAAAGTGTTCCTATTTCTCCACATCCTCTCTAGCACCTGTTGTTTCCTGATGTTTTAATGAATGCCATTCTAACTGGTGTGAGATTGTATATATCATTGTGGTTTTGATTTGCATTTCTCTGATGATGAGTGATGATGAGCAGTTTTTCATGTGTCTGTTGGCTGTATGAATGTCTTCTTTTGAGAAGTATCTGTTCATATCCTTTGCCCACTTTTTGATGGGGTTGTTTGTTTTTTTTTTCTTGTAAATTTGATTGAGTTCTTTATAGGTTATGGACATTAGCCCTTTGTCAGATGAGTAGATTGCAACAATTTTCTCCCATTCTGTAGGTTGCCTATTCACTATGATGATAATTTCTTTTTTTTTTTTAATTTATTTTTATTATACTTTAAGTTCTAGGGTACATGTGCATAATGTGCAGGTTTGTTACATATGTATACTTGTGCCCTGTTGGTGTGCTGCACCCATCAACTCGTCAGCACCCATCAATTCATCATTTATATCATGTATAACTCCCCAATGCAATCCCTCCCCCCTCCACCCTGCCCATGATAGGCCCCAGTGTGTGATGTTCCCCTTCCAGAGTCCAAGTGATCTCATTGTTCAGTTCCCACCTGTGAGTGAGAACATGCGGTGTTTGGTTTTCTCTTCTTGTGATAGTCTGCTAAGAATGATGGTTTCCAGCTGCATCCATGTCCCTACAAAGGACGCAAACTCATCCTTTTTTATGGCTGCATAGTATTCCATGGTGTATATGTGCCACATTTTCTTAATCCAGTCTGTCACAGATGGACATTTGGGTTGATTCCAAGTCTTTGCTATTGTGAATAGTGCTGCAATAAACATACGTGTGCATGTGTCTTTATAGCAGCATGATTTATAATCCTTTGGGTATATACCCAGTAGTGGGATGGCTGGGTCATATGGTACATCTAGTTCTAGATCCTTGAGGAATTGCCATACTGTTTTCCATAATGATTGAACTAGTTTACAATACCACCAACTGTGTAGAAGTGTTCCTATTTCTCCACATCCTCTCCAACACCTGTTGTTTCCTGACTTTTTAATGATTGCCATTCTAACTGGTGTGAGATGGTATCTCATTGTGGTTTTGATTTGCATTTATGTGATGGCGAGTGATGATGAGCATTTTTTCATGTGTCTGTTGGCTGTATGAATGTCTTCTTTTGAGAAATGTCTGTTCATATCCTTTGCCCACTTTTTGATGGGGTTGTTTGTTTTTTTCTTGTAAATTTGTTTGAGTTCTTTGTAGATTCTGGATATTAGCCCTTTGTCAGGTGAGTAGATTGCAAAAATTTTCTCCCATTCTGTAGGTTGCCTGTTCACTCTGATGGTAGTTTCTTTTGCTGTGCAGAAGCTCTTTAGTTTAATTAGATCCCATTTGTCAATTTTGGCTTTTGCTGCCATTGTTTTTGGTGTTTTAGACATTCTTTCATCAAAGGATACTATAATGAAAATAAAAAGACTATTCACTAAATGTGAAAAATGTTTGTAATTTATATATTTAATAAGACATTTCTCAAAAGAAGACATACATAGAGCCAACAGACACAAGAAAAAATGCTCGTCATCACTGGCCATCAGAGAAATGCACATCAAAACCACAATGAGATACCATCTCACACCAGTTAGAATGGCAATCATTAAAAAGTCAGGAAACAACAGGTGCTGGAGAGGATGTGGAGAAATAGGAACACTTTTACACTGTTGGTGGGATTGCAAACTAGTTCAACCATTGTGGAAACCAGTATGGCAATTCCTCAAGGATCTAGAACTAGACATACCATTTGACCCAGCCATCCCATTACTGGGTATATACCCAAAGGATTATAAATCATGCTGCTATAAAGACACATGCACACATATGTTTATTGTAGCACTATTCACAATAACAAAGACTTGGAATCAACCCAAATGTCCATCAGTGATAGACTGGATTAAGAAAATGTGGCACATATACACCACGGAATACTAGGCAGCCATAAAAAAGGATCAGTTTGTGTACTTTGTAGGGACATGGATGCAGCTGGAAACCATCATTCTCCGCAAACTATCCCAAGAACAGAAAACCAAACACCACATATTGTCACTCATAGGTGGGAATTGAACAATGAGCTCACTTGGACTCTGGAAGGGGAACATCACACACTGGGGCCTATTATGGGGAGGGGGAAGGGGGGAGGGATTGCATTGGGAGTTATACCTGATGCAAATGACGAGTTGATGGGTGCTGACGGGTTGATGGGTGCAGCACACCAACATGGCACATGTATACATATGTAACAAACCTGCACATTGTGCACATGTACCCTAGAATTTAAAGTATAATAATGAAAAAAATAAAAATAAAGAATTTTGTATACAAAATATAAAAGCACCTTTTTTTTTTTTTTTTTTTTTGAGATGGAGTTTTGCCTATGTCACCCAGGCTGGAATGAAGTGGCATGATCTCGGCTCACTACAACCTCTGCCTCCTGGGTTCAAGGGATTCTCCTGTCTCAGACTCCCGAGTACCTGGGATTACAGGCACCTACCACCATGTCCAGATAATTTTTTGTATCTTTAGTAGAGATGGGGTTTCATTACGTTGGCCAGGCTGCTCTCAAACTCCTGACCTCGGGTGATCCACCCACTTCAGCATCCCAAACTGTGGGGATTACAGCCGTGAGCCACCAAACCTGGCCTAAAAGTACTCTTAAAATTAAACAGTTACAATACAAATGATTGTACTAAAATGAGCAAAGGATTCTTTTCTCGCACATTTCTTTAAAGAAGATATGCAAACAACTAAAAAGCACATGAAAGATGTTCAAGATCAGTCATTAGAGAAATGCAAATTATAACTACAAAGAGATAATACTTCACATCTAATAAGATGGCCATAAACAAAAAGGAAGACAATAACAATTGTTATCCAGAGTGTAGAGAAATTTGAGCTTTGCATAAGAGTTAACATAGGAGACCTAAAATTGTTGTTCTTATAAAGGCCTGCTTGCAAGGCTGGTCCATGCTTGGTGTCTTGGAACTCAGATTTTGGGAGGTTTCTCACCTTTATCTAACTGATAATAGTGGTTCACTGTGGCTAACCTGTTTTTGCAAATACTATGGTTTGTGATGAACATACAGCACTCCTGGAAGGTGCAATTGTGGTTTGTTCAGGCAGAATGTGCGTATGTTGCTGACCCCCAATATACGCCCTTGTGTCCTAGAATCAGGCAAGTTTGACTCATAGAAAGTATTTTATATGTGCTGCCACAATTAGAAGCTGAAGGAATAAAGCCTGTCTCATGTAACTGCATGAGGTGGGTCAGGGGGTGGGGGTGAAGGTCTCTTAGAAGATTTTGCCTGATTTTCCATGGACTTCACCCCCTGTGCCTTTATCATTCAGTAATTTTGCCTTTCATCCTTTCACCAATAAATCATATCTGTCAGTATGACTGTAGGTTAAGTCTTGTGAGTCCTTCTAGTGATTCATTGAACCTGGGCGGCAGTGTGAGATTTGTTAGAGTGACCCTGATTCTGTGAAATATGTCAAAAACTTTGGGGAAAAAGAAGCAATTGAGAGGGGATGGTGAACCTTTCCTGCCTGGGCGGCTACGGAGGTACATTTAGTACAAAACACAGAGGAGCTTCTGCTTATTATGAAAAATAAAAGTTAGACATGACATCCTAAAATGTTAGATTCAACCCCAGAAGAGTTTGATTTTAGAATCCCGTGGCTGCTTTAGACTGTGTGGAGTGAGAGGGGAGATCAGCTTGTGTGATATCTTTTGTTCTTTTTATTATTATTATTATTATTATTATTATTATTATTATTATTATTATTATACTTTAAGTTCTAGGGTACATATGCACAACGTGCAGGTTTGTTACACGTGTATACATGTGCCATGTTGGTGTGCTGCACCCATCAACTCATCAGCACCCATCAACTCGTCATTTACATCAGGTATAACTCCTAATGCCAGCCCTCCCCCCTACCCCCTCGCCCCGATATCTTTTGTTCTATCTCCCATGTTGGAGGAAAAAGGCCTAAGCATTTCCAAAGAGAACTTTGGCTGGGCCAAAAATGTTAAAAATGTGTGTCACTCTCTTTTCCAAGTAGGAGAGAAAAAGGTTAAATCAGTTGCCAGAGTTGGAACAAAATTTCGTAAACTAAAGAAGGGGAGAAGGGGAGAAGGGGAAATAACACTCTACCAACTGTTGCAGGGCAGCCCCCCATACCCCACTCACGGCCTGGCAGTAATTTATTCTGGCCAAAGAGAAGTGTTTGCCAATATCTTCAACAGTCCCAGAGTTGAGGTCCTGTTCATTACATTTATGGCTGCTTTCATTTCACCACAACTTTACTGATGTCTGCATGCTTTATTTCTCTTTGGCCACAAACTATAAAAGCATCAGAGATGTTAGCTGGATAATCTGGGTCACTTACAGGTAACCACAGACAGGGCTTATTATTTGATAGAATTATTTGAAATTGAGCTTCTTGGTGATTATATCTTTATTTCTGACACAAAGACTCCGTATATTCTTAGCTTATGATTACTGTGAAAGCTGCAAGTAGAGGGAAGGAACATCACAGGGAATGTAACTCCTTTACCCACTCCTAATGGGTTAGCATCTCAACTACCTCCTCGGAATGACTAGATGCTGTTGATCAGTTGTGTTCAGCTTTCCGAATTAGTTATAGGTTGCAACAGTGGACTCCACTTTCACCTCTCTGGGTACATAAATCTTAAAAAAAAAAATTGATTGTTAAATGCAGCCATCCCCAGAAAAAGATTGACCTCTTATAGGCTGTTCACTAGATTAAAAGAACAAGACTAGAGGTGAAAAGTTTTGAATATTCAGGATTTCACCTTGCCAATTAACAAATATGGTGTGTCTTTTTGGTTTGGTTGTATTAAAATATTTTTGTACCAAAATAATTTTGTACTTCGTGCATGTAATCTGTCCAGAATAAATGTCTAGGGGACAGCCTGGGATGATTAAAAAAAATGAAAAGTGATGATTGCCAAGTGGGAAATATTGATTTTGTAACAAGGACAGCACAAAATTCTGGCACCTAACAGGGCATGGAAGAGGGAATGAGCATTAATGATCTTTCTTTTAAAAACTAAAAAGGTTAGACAAATGGCTAACTAGAATAAAAAGTGTAGAGAAGTCCTTAAATGACCTGATGGAGCTGAAAACCATGGCACGAAAACTACATGATGAATGCACAAGCTTCAGCAGCCGATTTGATCAACTGGAAGAAAGAGTATCAGTGACTGAGGATCAGATGAATGAAATGAAGTGAAAGGACAAGTTTAGAGAAAAAAGAGTAAAAAGAAATGAACAAAGCCTCCAAGAAATATGAGACTATGTGAAAAGACCAAATCTATGTCTGATTGGTGTACCTAAAAGTGACGGGGAGAATGGAACCAAGTTGGAAAACACTCTGCAAGATATTATCCAGGAGAACTTTCCCAACTTAGCAAGGCAGGCCAACATTCAAATTCAGGAAATACAGAGAATGCCACAAAGATACTCCTTGGGAAGAGCAATTCCAAGACACAACATTGTCAGATTCATCAAAGTTGAAATGAAGGAAAAAATGTTAAGGGCAGCCAGAGAGAAAGGTTGAGTTACCCACAAAGGGAAGCCTATCAGACTAACAGCAGATCTCTCAGCAGAAACTCTACAAGCCAGAAGAGAGCGGGGGCCAGTATTCAACATTCTTAAAGTAAATAATTTTCAACCCAGAATTTCATATCCAGCCAAACTAGGTTTCATAAGTGAAGGAGAAATAAAATCCTTTACAGACAAGCAAATGCTGAGAGATTTTGTCACCACCAGGCCTGCCCTACAAGAGCTCCTGAAGGAAGCACTAAACATGGAAACAAAAAACCGGTACCGGTCACTGCAAAAACATGCCAAATTGTAAAGACCATCAATACTAGGAAGAAACTGCATCAACTAACAGGCAAAATAACCAGCTAACATCATAATGTCAGGATCAAATTCACACATAAGAATATTATCCTTAAATGTAAATGGCTAAATGCTACAGTTAAAAGACACAGACTGACAAATTGGATAAAGAGTCAAGATCCATCAAGATGGATTAAAGACTTAAATGTTAGACCTAAAACCATAAAAGCCCTAGAAGAAAACCTAGGCAATACCATTCAGGACATAGGCATGGGCAAGGACTTCATGTCTAAAACACCAAAAGCAATGGCAACAAAAGCCAAAATAAACAAACAGGATCTAATTAAACTAAAGAGCTTCTACACAGTGAAAGACATTACCATCATAGTGAACAGTCAACCTACAGAATGGTAGAAATTTTTTGCAATCTACCCATCTGACAAAGGGCTAATGTCCAGAATCTACAAAGAGCTCAAACAAATTTATAAGAAAAGAAAAAAAAAAAAAAAAAAAAAAAAACATCAAAAAGTGGGCAAAATATATGAACAGACACTTCTCAAAAGAAGACATTTATGCAGCCAGCAGACACATGAAAAAATGTGCATCATCATTGGCCATCAGATAAATGGAAATCAAAACCACCATGAGGTACCATCTCACACCTGTTAGAATGGCGATCATTAAAAAGTCAGGAAACAACAGGTGCTGGAGAGGATGTGGAGAAATAGGAACATTTTTACACTGTTGGTGGGACTGTAAACTAGTTCAAACATTGTGGAAGACAATGTGGTAATTCCTCAAGGATATAGAACTAGAAATACCATTTGACTCAGCCACCCCATTACTGGAAACCCAAAGGATTATAAATCATGCTGCTATAAAGACACATGCACACATATGTTTATTGCAGCACTATTCACAGTAGCAAAGACTTGGAACCAACCTAAATGTCCATCAGTGATAGACTGGGTAGAGAAAATGTGGCACATACACACCATGGAATACTATGCAGCCATAAAAAAGGATGACTTCATGACCTTTGTAGGGACATGGATGAAGCTGGAAACCATCATTCTCAGTAAACTATTGCAGGGATGAAAAACCAAACACCGCATGTTCTCCGTCATAGTTGGGAAATGAACAATGAAAACACTTTGACACAGAAAGGGGAACATCACACACTAGGGCCTGTTGTGGGGTGGGGGAAGGAGGGAGAGATAGCATTAGGAGATATACCTAATATAAATGATGAGTTAATGGGTGCAGCACACCAACATGGCACATGTATTCATATCCAACAAACATGCACATTGTGCACATGTAAAAGTATAATAAAAAATAGTACTGCTAAAAGCTTTCCCTTCCTCCTAAAGAAAGATGTCTGTGCTGCCTTTCCAAGATGTTCAGAGTGCTTTAAATTCAAACTGACAGCTGAGTCTACAACTGACAGCTTGCTGACTATGAAAAAGAAGGAGGTGGCCTTAGCTCCTGTAATTTTTATGAAGAACACCTCCAGATGTTGTCTACACACATGCAGTGGGTAAACTGATGTTATGAACAAGCAAAATTGTTTAAAACTGACTGCTTTCATGCATTCCCTCTGAAACCAAGGACAGGATTAAATCAAATGGACTGGGCTGGGAACCCTAGAGGAGGAAGCCCCATGGTGGGAGGTCACATTGGCCCTATTAACCTATTCTACATGATTAACATATATCTTGTTTGGATTACCTTAACAATTGTAAAGTCTTTATTTTCAGGGATACCATGTGTGACCTCTGGGATTGTATTTCTTGTGTATACCCTTATCATCATGATGCTGCATCAGACCTGGAAGGTTTTCAGGTCAACTTCAACTTACTGGCTAGATTTGTGCTGTGCCTGACTTGATTCTTCATGCTAGGGTAAAAAAAAAAGAAAAAAAAAATAGCTAATGCAAAAACTTAAGTAGAAAGCCAACTGGATTTCTAAGATAGACCTTTATGGTTAATGATACTCATTTTTGCTAGCAAAATCCAGGACCCTAAAGGGTGTAATTGAAATCAACACTGAGATTGGTTTCACTCTGCTGCATGGAATACTCTGATAATTTTGTTGTAAAGATGCCTTCCTTGGCCAAGTCGAAGGGACAGGAGCCCAGGAGATGGATTGTGCAAAAAAGAATTAACATGGTAAGCCTCAGACTGTTAACATTAGAAAGGTCTACTTGCAAGACTGGCTCCTAGTGACATCTGAAAACTTCTATTTCAGAGTGTTCCCACCATTCCCTAACTGATAAAAATTGCCCACTGTGCCTAAATATTTTGTGCATACAGTATTTTGTGCATACAGTATGATTTATGCTGAACAACTGCTTTACTTCTGGGAATCTGAAATTTGGGCATGTTGCTTATGTGGTTAACTCATTGTAAAAAACCTTAGATTCTTAGTATTAGATAAATTTCCCTGATAGGCAGTAATTGTGTTGCCACAATCACATGTTGTAAGAATTTAGTCTTTTCTGTGTGAGTCCATGGAACGAGGACTCTGGGAAGCTTATATGTGGTTTCCTCTGAACTGGATGACACATGATAAACATAGAACTACTTTATAATGCAGCAGTTTCACGACTATATTTATTCATAAGAGAAATGATAATGTACACATATACAAAAACTTGTCCATGAGTGTTCACAGCAGCATTATTCATAAGAGCCAAAAAGTAGAAACAACCCAAATTTCTATCATCTGATAAATGAATAAACAAAATGTGATGTATTTATATGATGAAATATCATTGACAATAAAAATGAAAACATTATGATACATGATACATCATGAATGAAACTTAAAACCACTATACTAAGTGAAAGAAATCAGTTACAAGATAATGTATTTGTGATTTCATTTATATGAACTGGCCAGAATAAACAAATTTATAGAGACACAAGTGGTTGCCTAGGGCTGGGGTGGAAAGCAAGAGAAAATGACTGTTAATGTGATTTCTTATTTTTGAGATAAACATGTTCTAGTAGTTTGTGGTTGTTGCACCACTTTGGAAACTGACTCAAAACCAGTGAAGTGTGCACTTTAAAAGAGTAAATTTCATGGTATACAAATTACATCTCAATAAAGCTATTAAAATTTATCCCAAGTAAAATATATTTGTACAGTCTAACTCAAGTATGTATAAAAATTCAGTTTGTAGGTAATAGGATAAAGTATTCAAAGACCATTAAAGAGAGAGAAATGATACTGATTATTGAACAGAGAATTTTATATAAAGAATTAACATTTAAAGTTGTTAATGAAAGAACTGAGTATGTAAAAAAGAACTCTAAAGTGTCTCAGAGGTAGTAAATGCAGAAAGCAAATATCAACTCTAAAATTGTAGAGGAAAGAGAAGATGTAGAATTATTATAACTTAGAAAATTAGAGGAGGGTCCCAAGGCAGCTGAAACAGACCTCTGATGAGAGAGTGTTGCCTACTTTGGGCTTTTATCTCTGAAGTGGATGTGAGGGGAATGAGAAACCTGATTCTGCAAGTGTTGAAGAATCTGAAACACGATTCAACAGTTGCTATGGAATGAAATAGCTATGCTAAGGTGATGCTCACAGGAACACAAAATAGGAAGACAGATTCTCTCTCTTTTTTTTTTTTTTTTTTTTTTTTTGTACTCCAGCCTTGCAGTTTATTTCAAGTGCCCTTGTAGGTGAAGCATTAACAAATACCAGCTGGCAAAATAGAAATGTGATTTGAAGAATTCCAGGTCAGCATTACCAAAATGATTACAGTCGAATGGGTTTGGAGTTGAAGACATTAGCTTTATAACTGAGACATAGGCTATCATACTAACTTAATAATTTAAGGCAGAACTGTGATTCTTTCCAAAAATTGAAAGCTATGGTTTTAAATTTGATAATAATTTCTCTTGTCTAATATCATGTAGATAAAAATTGATTTTATTTCCTGATATTGTCTAAACTTGCTGTTGTTGCATTTTTCTTACTTTGCATGAGTGGCCTTCTGCACACAGGCTAATTAGTTACTTAAGTTCCATTAAAAATCATGATAAACTTTTGTACTTATGAGTAATTCATATGGCCTGCATTTGTTTCATATGCTTTATTTAATTCATGACATTTGCTATCTATGCATAAAGCCACAAATCAAATTACAATAAAAAAGAGCTTGAAGTTGTAGAATAATTTTGCCAGAGATCTTAAACTGCAAGTTCTCAGTAAACATTTTTGAATGTAAATCACCTACTTACCTGTGTTCTACTTATTCTGCTTAACTCTATAGAGTACATTTAGAAACACTGGGTGATTTTTAAATTTTTCCATGTGTGAATTGTTTGCTTAGCTCAACAGAAAGATTTTTTTAAAGGAGGAAATTCATGAATTTTAAATTGAGAATTTCTGTCAATGTTTTTTTCTCTTCATATCAGTACAGAGAAAGCTGGTAAGATGGACTAGTTAATGTATCTTTTTCCACAAGCTGTAGCAGGATAATAAGATTCTTGTTTAAGATGAAAGAAACATAATATATTCAGACTGTAACTTTAACATTTGAACAAATAGAAAAATATGTACAATTAACATTTGGTGTACAGACTGAATTGTGTCCACCACCAAAAATAATAATTGAATACCTAATCCCAATATGACTATTGGTAGAGAAAGGGCCTTTCAAGAGGTAATTAATGTTAAATAAGGTCATAAGGTTGCAGCCCTAATCCAACAGGACTGGTGTCCTTATAAAAAGAGCAAGAGATATCAAGAATGTTCAAGCACAGATAAAAGGCCATCTAAGGACACAGTGTGAAGTTGTCTGTTTATAAGTGAAAAAGAGAAGCCTGAGTAAAATCCAAGCCTTCTGACACCTTGACCTCGGACTTCTAGGCTACAGAAATGTGAAAAAAATAAATAAATTTTCTGTTGTTTAAGCCACCCAATTTGTGGTATCTTGTTATGGCAGCCCTGGCAGACTTACGCATTGTTTATTTCTTTTTCTAGAAGGCTTACAAAGAACTTTTTGACACACATTGGACAAACATATGTTAAGATCAAGTTATTAGCAGTACACTCATGCATAATGCAGGTTTTAAAAGCTAAGCCTTTACAGTTGTGGTTTACGAAAATGACTGCTCCTTAAAATTATTTGAGACCTTTTAAAATTCTGATGACCTAGACTTCTGGTTTCCTGTGTGATATGTAAGGAGCTTGGAAATTGCCACTCTTTCCTAACAAGCTAAACGATCTGAAAAATCAGCATTTCTTCTTAGATCCATTAGAAAAGTGAGATCACACAGAAAACTGTTGCACCCCAAATTGGAAAGACAGACAGTGGGTTACAAAAAATTATAACGTACCAGAGCAGAAACCTCTATGGAAGCCAGTGCTGTGGTAGTAAAACCTTAACTGTACTTAATAAATTGCAGGAGGCTCAGTAGGAAAAACTTTGAGAGTTAAAACTTCCAGGGAGCCTCTGTACTTTTGTGAGTTTTACCTCCTGTTTCTCTATCTAGATTTTCCAATGAGTCTTGTGGAAAAATCACCCCAGACCCCGGCACAGGGCGCAGGGAGGGAACCATTTTTGAAATTCCCTACAGTACTCTTTTTATTTTAAGTAAGGTCTTCTCTCAAGAAAAACTATTTTAGCAGAATCTAACCTCTTGGAGTTTTATCAGAGCCCAGTCAATCTAAAGGAATAAAAATATTGAACTTCAGCCTAGTCTGTCTTTCCACGTGGGGGAAGGGAAATACCAAAGTCCAGCACCTTCCAGTCATCCTCTTTCACCTAAGGCAGGAATAAAAATTTGAGACATTTGTGAAGTTCACAGCCCAAGGGCACAGGCTCACTAAAAGCCCGAGACTTAATCATGATACCACAAAAGCTTCCCTCCACGTGTACCTCAGCACAAAATTAATAAAGGTCTATTTATTGGAGTTTCTTTGACCAGTACATTATGTCTAGCTTTCAAAAACAATTATGAAGCATACCAAAAGCCAAAAAAATACTCCAGTTTGAAAAGACACAGCAGGCCGGGCGCGGTGGCTCAAGCCTGTAATCCCAGCACTTTGGGAGGCCGAGACGGGCGGATCACGAGGTCAGGAGATCGAGACCATCCTGGCTAACACGGTGAAACCTCGTCTCTACTAAAAATACAAAAAAACTAGCCGGGCGAGGTGGCGGGCGCCTGTAGTCCCAGCTACTCCGGAGGCTGAGGCAGGAGAATGGCGTAAACCCGGGAGGCGGAGCTTGCAGTGAGCTGAGATCTGGCCACTGCACTCCAGCTCGGGCCACAGAGCAAGACTCCGTCTCAAAAAAAAAAAAAAAAAAAGAAAAGACACAGCAATCAACAGAATCAGACTCAGATATGACGGTGATGTTTAAATAATTAGACTGTGAATCAAAAACAACTATGATTAACATGCTAATGGTTCTAATGCAAAAAGTAGACAACATGCAAGAAAAGAGGGTAATGTAGGCAGAGAGATGAAAATTTTAAGAAAGCATAAAAAATTCTAGAGAGTAAAAGCACTGTAAAAAACAAAAAATACCTTTGATAGGTTTAGACCAGATTGGATGGAGCCGAGGGAAACATCTCTGAGCTCGAGGATATCTCAATAGAAATCTTTTCATTTTTTTTGAGACAGAGCCTCACTCTGTCACCCGGACTGGAGTGCAGTGGTGTGATCTCGGCTCACTGGAAACTCTGCCTCCTGGGTTCAAGCAATTCTCCTGCCTCAATCTCCTGAGTAGGTGGGATTACAGAAGCGCACTACCATGCCCAGCTGATTTTTCTTTTTTTCTTTTTTTGGTATTTTTAGTAGAGACGGGTTTTTGCTATTCTGGCCAGGCTGGTGGGGTTTCACCATGATAGCCAGGCTGGTCTTGAACTCATGACCTCATGATCCACCCACCTTGGCCTCTCAAAGTGCTGGGATTACAGGTGTGAGCCACTGTGCCCAGCCTCGATAGAAATCTTAAAAAATAAAAATCAAGGAAAAACCTTTGTGTAAAAAGCAGAATACACTATCCAAGAACTGTGGAGCAACTACAAAAGGTGTAACATATGCATAACACAAATACCATGAGGACAAGAAACAGATAAAGGAACTGAAGCAATATTTAAGGCAATAATGGTGGTGTTTTTTCCCAAAATCTATGTTGGACACAAAACCATAGATCTGGAGAGTTCAGAAAACAACAAACAGGGTAAATCACAACAAAAAAAATACCAAATGTAAGCATATTGTGAGTAAACTACAGAAAAGCAAAGATAAAGACAAAGTATTGGAAGAAGCCAGAATAATAATAAAAAATAAATAAATAAAAACCTTTCTTACAGAGGAGCAAAAGTGAAGCAGAATTAGAATTAAAGACATTATTAGACATATAAAAGTTGAGCAGACTTGTGGCCAGTCATCTTGCCTAACCAGAAATGTAAAAAGAAGTTTTTCAGAGAGAAAAAATACAATATATGTTAGAATCTCGGATCTACATAAAGAACAGAAGAATATTAGAGAAGGAATAAGAGAAGATAAAATAAAATCTTTTCTTTTTGTCACGCTTAGTTGATCTAACAGATAGCAGTTTGTTCAAAATAATAACAACCGTGTATATGATGATTGTAGCTTAAGTTTGAAAGAAATGACAATGATGATATAAGAGATAGAAAAGAGGAATTATAAATATTTTGTCATCATAAAGTACATGCACCCCCTGTGAAGTAGTATAGTGTTATTTAAAAGTGAACTTAAGGCCAGGCGTGGTGGCTCACGCCTGCAATCCCAGCCCTTTGGGAGGCCAAGGCAGGTGGATCACAAGATCAGCAGTTCAAGAACAGCCTGGCCAACATGGTGGAACCCCGTCTCTACCAAAAGTACGAAAATTAGCTGGGCATGGTGGCGGGAGCCTGTAAATCCGAGCTACTCAGGAGGCTGAGGCAGGAGAATCTTTTGAACCCAGGAGGTGGAGGTTACAGTGAGCTGAGATTGCGCCAGTGCACTGCAGCCTGGAGGACAAGAGAGAGACTCTATCTCAAACAACATAAAATAAAAATACAAGTGAATTTAAATTAGTGGTAAGTTTATCTTTCAAACCCTAGAACAACCAATATAAAAAGTTAAACAAAATCATTTTAGCAGACATGCTAAGACACAAAGAAAATGAACGTATACAAAATATTAAAAACCGCTAAAGACAAAAAAAGGGAAAGACAATAATAGTAACAAAACACATGAATAACAAATAGAAAATAATAGTAGATATGTTAGACATTAATCCAAGTATATCAATAATCATTTTGAATATCAGTGGCCTAAATGTATCAATTAAAAAACAAGGATTACCAGAGTGGTTCAAAAAAAAAGACCCAACTATATATTGCCTACAAAAAGTCTAATTAAAATATAAATACACATATTGATTAAAAGTAAATGGCAAAAATACATACCATTCTAATTCTTATCAAAACAAAATGAAAATGGTTATATTAATTTCAGAGAGAACAGGCTTCAGAGCAAAGAATATTATCAGTGATAAAGCGAGGTATTATATAGGATAAAAGATGACTTCTCCAAAAAGACATAAGAATTCTCATTGTGAATGTGCCTAAAAACAGAACATCATAATGTGTGAGGCAAAAACTGGTAGAACTCATACGGATAAATTGATGAATCCATTATTATATGTAGGGATTTTTAAACATCTTTATCAGTAAAGGACAGCTAAAGCAGGTGGAAAATTAGAAAGAATATATTTGACCTCAACAGCAACATTAACCAATAGGATATAATGTACAACTATAGACTGGTTCATACAACAACAGCAAGAACACACAGTCTTTTAAAGTTCCAGTGGAACATCTACCAGGATAGATTGCATTCTGGGGAATAAAATACACTTTAATAAATTTAAAATAAAAGAAGTCATACAATACTTCTAGACAAAATATAACTAAAGTAGAAATCAAAAACTGAAAGATAGTTGGAAAATTCCAAAATATTAGGATATTATCTGTATTAGCGTTCTCTAGAGGGACAGAACTTACACACACACACACACACATATACATATTTTGTATATATATTTCATATATATGAAAAGACTAATATATATATGAAATATATATGAAAAGTTTATTAAATATTAACTCACATGATCACAAGGTCCCATAATAGGCTGTCTGCAAGCTGAAGAGCAAGAAGAGCCAGTCTGAGTTCCAAAACTGAAGAACATGGAGTCTGATATTCAAGGGCAGGAAGCATCCAGCATGGGAGAAATATGTAGGCTGGGAGGCTAGGCCAGTCTAGCCTTTTCACATTTTTTTCTGCCTACTTTATATTCTAGGCATGCTGGCAGCTGATTAGATGGTGCCCACCCAGATAAAGGGTGGGTCTGCCTTTCTCAGCCCACTGGCACAAATGTTAATCTCCTTTGGCAACATCCTCACAGACACAAACAGGATCAATACTTTGCATCCTTCAATGCAATCAAGTTGACACTCAATATTGACCATCACAAGTCCAACCCTTGTCAACTTGAACCCATACACATCTCCTGAGATCATATATAATCTTGAAATAAAGATAATAATGTCAAAAGGATGCCTAACACAATACAACTATGCTTTGTACAACTGGAAATGCACCAATCCCTAACCCAAATGCTATTACATAAAGTTAACAATATTCAAGTGCTGATGAAGTCAATAAATCTTATGTAATATAATAAAAGAAAAAGGACATAAAATGAAGATATATTCTTAATGCAAGTGTATACATGCACAAATATGTTTTTAACAAAGAAGGAGGAAAATTACAGTCCTCATTTCTGCAACTAGTCACATGATCATAGCTGGTATTGGTGACTACTTTCTTTTACTACCCATTCTGTACTCCCTTTGCCTTTAGCAAGCACCTCAGCAGATTGTGGCTTTTTTATTGATGGAGTGACCCAAACCTTCATTCCTGAAGGGTCTGGGCCATTTGTAGTCCTGCCTGGATTGGGCTGTTGTAGTTTCCCATTGATCTTAATCACAGAGCATGGTAATACTAAGAGATGCTCTAATGAATCTCCTGTATTCCATTCATATTCTTCCTTACATCTGTTGTGGAGTAGCAGACTGATTTCATCTTGATAATCCGAGTCACCCCAACCAATACTGTAACTCCCTTCTTAGCCTGTCAATTTAAAGGTGAGTGGAACCCAAACTATTCTGGTGGAAATCTTAACTTCTTGTTTAATGGAATTGTTGTTGTGTCTCCTGTTGTCAGCGTTCTTTTCTCTGGAACTAAGATCTTTAGGCCAGCAGAACGTAATATCATGGGAACAGGAAGCAAAAATTTTGCTAGTGGATCAGTAGGTGTTATGGTGAGTGGTACCACTTCCACTTCCACCCTATGATTCCTGAATCCATGAGTCCTGGCTATGGGAGAAACAGTACCATACACTGGATGCTGATTCAGAGCATACATGGCCTTCTGGAGAACTTTGCCACAGTCATGCGAAGTATTATCACCTAGTTGGCATTGCAATTGTGACTTCGAAAGGCCATTTCACTGTTTTATCAATCCAACTGCTTCAGGATGATGGGGAACATGGCAACCAGTGAATTACATGAGGATGAGCCCACTGCCACACTTCTTTAGCTGTAAAGTGAGTGCCTTAATCAGACACAATGCTGTGTGGAATACCATGATGGTGGATAAGGGATCCTGTGAGTTCATGAATAATAATCTTGGAAGATGCATTGCATGTAGGATAGGCAAACTCACATCTGGAGTAAGTGTCTATTCCAGTGAGGACAAACCTCTGCCCTTTCCGTGATGAAAGAGGTCCAATATAAGCAACCTGCCACCAGGTAGCTAGCTGATCACCCCAAGGAATGGTTCAACATTGAGGGCTCAGTGTTTGTCTCTGTTGCTGGCAAATTGGATGCTGAGCAGTAGCTGCAGCCAGGTCAGCCCCGATGAATGGAAATCCGTCTTGCTGAGCCCATGCATAACCTCCATCCCTGCCACTATGGCCACTTTTTTCATGGGCCCATTGGGCAATGACATCAGGGGCTGGGGAAAGAGGCTGAGTTGTGTCCACAGAACGAGTCATCCTATCCACTTGATTATTAAAACCCTCCTCTACTGAGGTCACCCACTGGTGACCACTCACATGGGGTACAAGTATCTTCAGTTTTTGACCACTCACAGAGGTCCATCCACATATCTTTTCTCCAAATTTAGTTGTCACCAATTTTCCAATCATGTTTCTTCCAAGTCCCTGATCATCCAGCCAAACCGTTGGCTACAGTCTATGAATCAGTATATAATTGTACATCTGGCCATATCTTCTACCAGGCGCACTGCTCAAAGTTCTGCCTACTGGGAAGATTTCTCTTCACTACTCTCCTTCATGGATGTCCTAGAAAGTGGCTGTAGTACTGCAACTGTCTACTTTTGAGTGGTGCCTGCATATCCTGCAGAACCATCTGTGAAGCAGGCCCTAGTCTACTCTTCTTCTGTCAACTGATTATCTGATTATAGGGAACTCCCCATGAGGCCACTCTGGCAGGCTGGGGGAGAGAAGGGAGGATGGCAGGAGTGGAGAACATGAGAATTTGAGTTACCTCCTCACATAAGTTACTTGTGCTTTCAGCACCTGATCAAGCCAGTCACATATGTGTCACTTTTATTTAATGACAGAATGCTGCTGTACCCAACCCATTTGATGGCTAGGTTGGTCAGGAAGCAGTCAATTCATTATAGGCAGTTCAGGTTGCATGGTGGCTTGATGACCCATAGTAAAACGATCAGTTTCCACCAAACCCCAGTAACAGGCCAAGAGCTGTTTCTCAAAAGGAGAGTAGTCAGGTGCAGATCATGGCAGGGCCTTTCTCCAAAATCCTAGAAGCCTCCACTGTGATTCACTTATGGGGGCCTGCCAAGGGCTCCAAACAGCATCCCTATCTGCCACTGACACCACAAGCACCATTGGATCTGCTGGGTCATATGGCCCAAGTGGCAGAGCAGCTTGCACAGCAGCCTGAACCTGTTGCAGAGCCTTCTCCTTTGGATTCTCTGGACTCCACTCAAAACTAGCAATCTTTCAGGTCACTCAATAAATGCGCCAGAATAACACACCCAAATGAGGAATTCGTTGTCTCCAAAATCCAAATAGACCCACTAGGTGTTGTGCCTCTTTCTTAGTTGTAGAAGGGGCCAAATGCACCAACTTATTCTTCACCTTACACCACTGGGCCCTTAGAAATTTTACTGAAGTAAAAGGTCCCTACCTTTTTGCCATCCTCTTGCATACATGTCTCACCAGGAAATCCAGTGAGTTTGCTACTTCTTGCTCACTGGATCCAATAAGCATAATGTCATCAATGTAATGAACCAGTGTGATATCTTATGGAAGCAAAATGTGATCAAGGTCTCTCTGAATAAGATTATGACACAAAGCTGGACAGTTGATATACCCCTGAGGTAGGACAGTAAAGGTATATTGCTGGCCTTGCCAGCTGAAGGCAAGTTGCTTCTGGTGGGCCTTATGGACAGGAATGGAGAAAAAGGCATTTGCCAAGTCAATGGCTGCGTACCACGTACCAGATGTGTTAATTTTGCTCAAGCAATGAAACCACATCTGGTACAGCAGCTGCAATTGGAGTCACCACTTGGTTAAGCTTCTGATAATTCACTGTCATTCTCCAAGATCCATCTGTCTTCTGTAAAGGCCAAATGGGAGATTTGAACAGGGATGTGGTGAGAATCACCACCCCTGTTGCTTTCCTCGATGGTGGCACTAATCTTTGTAATAGCTCCAGGGATGTGATATTGATTTTGAATTACTAATTTTCTAGGTAGAAGCTGCTCTAATGGCTTCCATTTGGCCTTTCCCACCATAACTTCCCTCACCCTACCAGTCAGTGAGCCAATGTGGGGAATCCACCAGCTGCTAAGTAGGTCTATGACAATTTTGCTTTCTGGCACTGGGGAAATGTTCACAAGATGAGTCCTAGTACACGCTGGACCTAAGCTAAAACTTCATTAATTACCTGACCTCCATAAGTTTCTACTTTAACTGGAGGACCACACGATGTTTTGGGTTCCCTGGAATCAATGGCAGTTCAGAGCCAGGGTACTGTAGTCCCCAAAATGTCTGATCATTCCCCCCCACCCCCTCCCCCCATTGCACAGCTACCCTGGTATAAGGACTGCAGTCTTCTTGGGGAAGGATGGGAGAAAGATTAACAACATAAATTGCCAGTGGTGTAGTGAGGTCTTTCCTCAAGGGGACCCAGCTTCCCCTTCATTCAAGGAGTTCAGTGTCTGTAAACTGGCTCAGTTCTGGAAATTGATTGAGGGACCATGAGTCTCTGTTTTTATAATTCAAATTAGTATTCTGTCCATTCGACCTAAAAGTTTTTTGCTTATATAAACTAAGTAGAAACGTAGTAGGCTTCCTATCAATTTCACTTCTAGGAAAACCATGACTAATTAGCCAATTCCAGAGCTCTACATGAGTCAGACTATTCTGATTGTCACTTTGCTTCTGCTGTCCATTACAGTAGCTATATCCACCTTGCCTTTGATGGCTGAGTGTTGCCACTTGGCTCCTGTCACATGAGGATCCAATTATTCCCATTGTATTTAAATTTTGTAGTTGAGTGAATGTGGTTCCCACAGTTAGATCTGACATAAAGAGAAGAGCAGTTAAAGGGCTCTTCAAAGATATAGGTGCTGCTCTCACAAATCTATTTAATAAGACATTGGTCAAGAGCATATGTTCTAGACCCTCCAAGCTGAAAGGAATAGGTCTAAAGTGACTAATCCACTCAATATTTTTAAGCCTTTGGATCCCTTCCTCTACATTAAACCAAGGGAGATCAGGCATTTTCAGCTAGCACACAGTGGGCCATCTTTTAATCCGTATTTCAGCAAACCAAGCAAATAAACTATTAAAACCTTTTTTTAACTCCCTGAGCTGCAACATTAAAAAAGAGTCCCTACTTAGTGGACCCAAATCAACAAATTCAGTCTGATCCAACTCTATGTTACTTTCACCATTATCCCACACCCATAATTCTCCAGGTTTCTGTTTATAAATTAGAAAACTCAAGCTCTTCTTTTTGAGTATAGCACATCTCCTCATGGGTCACACTCTCAACCTCACCTCTAGAGGCCCTCTGGGACTTTAGTCTATAGTTATAAGTATAGAAGCAAACAGGGGTGTAGGGGGTGGCTCCTAAGGAGAATCAACATAATCTTGCCTGGCAACTGTCTCAGGGGAGGTCATCACTGTTGCTCAGGCAGCACAGGGTTTATCTCCTCAAACAAAGGTGGAAAGACTGATGGTAGCATAGGTTGTGGAGTGGATGTTGCCACGACAGGAGATGGGGATCCTGTTTCTTCTGGCAAAAAAAGGTTAATCAGAGTTTACAAACTTAGTGTCTCCAGCTTCATGAGAGTCTTCCCACACATCCCCATTCCAAGGTGCAGGGTCCCATTCTTTTCCAATCAATGTCCTCACTTTAACAGTAGACACCTGGTGAGGTTGTGCATGCACCTTTGATCGCATGTCAGCCACTTGCATGAAAAGATTTTGTGTCTGTTTTTCCACAAGTTCAGTTTTTTCTCTTTAGGAGATAAGACTCACTCAGGGAAATCTTAGCAGATTTGAGGTTCAATGTCTCCTTCTGAAGCCGGGAGTCAGAATCCCTGAGTTCATCATTCATCATTTTCTTTCATCACTTTGTCCATTGAACTCAGGAACAACCAACCAGCTTCATTTTGTTCCTTTGTTCTCCACATATGGTCAAAGATATTATGTATATTGTCACTAAACTATTTTCCTCTCCCAAGGAGTGAATCAGGAGTGTCAAATGCATTTATTTTGCATAAGTCTCTAAACAATTCATGCCGAGGACTCTCAGTATTCTTGATACTATTAGAAGTGGAGTCCTTAGCATTTTTAGGTCTAATCATATTAAGCAGCCTACTCCAGAAACTTCAAAACCAATGAAAAAAAAAAATTGCTGATATTCTGTTCCTCTAGAATCACTTCTGGTGCCAAAATCTGTATTAGTCCAGGTTCTCTAGAGAAACAGAATTAACAGAATATATATATATATACACACACACACACACACACACAAACACACATACATATATACACACACATAAATATATTCTGTATATACAATATGTGAAGGGGAGTTTATCAACTATTATATACATAGTATATGAAGAGGAGTTTATCAGCTATTATATATATATGAAGTTCATTGACATACACATATGAAGGTAAATTTATTAACTCACACAATCACAAGGTCCTAAAATAGGCCATCCTAAAAAAAAAGACTATCTGCAAGCTGAGGAGCAAAGAGTGCCAGTCCAAGCCCCAAAGTGAAAAACTTGGAGTCCGATGTTAGAGGGCAGGAAGCATCCAGCACGGGAGAAAGATGTAGGCTGGAAGGCTAGGCCAGCCTAGCCTTTTCACTTTTTCTTCCTGCTTTATATTCTAACTTCACTGGCAGCTGATTAGATAGTACCCACCCAGATTAATGGTGGGACTGACTTTCTCAGCTCACTTAATTAAATTTTAATCTCCTTTGACAACACCCTCACAGACACACCCAGGAACAATACTTTGTATGCTTCCATCCAATCAAGTTGACACTCAGTATTACCCATCACATTTTCTTAGTTTGTTCAGGCTGCTATAACAAAATATATATTGACAGGCTTGTATAAAACAGAAGAATATTTCTCACAGTTTAGGACGTGTGGAAGTCCAAGACACTGGCAGATTTGGTGACTAGTAAAAGCCTACTTTTTCATAGCACATTTTCACTATGCCCTCACATGATGAAAGGCAGAAATTAGCTCCCTTGGGTTTCGTTTATAATGACCCTAATCCCACTAATAAAGAATCTGCTGTCGAAACACAACCACCTCCACATAGGATCCATCTCCTAATACCATCACTTCTGGGGTTAGAGGTTCAACATAAAAATTTCAGAGAGACACAAAACTTCAGACCATACCAGAGAAATTAAACAAAACAATGATACATAATATTTGTACATATTTATGGAATACATGAAATATTTTGTTTAATGTATAGAATGTGAATAATCAAGCTGGGGCACTTAGGGTATTCATCCCTTCAAGTATTTATTTATCTCTATGTGTCAGGAACATTTAGAGTTCTGTGTTCTAGCTATTTTGAAATATATAATATATTTTTGTTAACTATAATCAGCCTACTTTGCTACTGAACATTGAATCATTTCTTCCATCCAACTGTATTTCTGTACCCTTTAACCAACTTCTATTTATTTCCTCCCCACACTTCCCAGTCTCAAGTATCCATCATTCTACTCTCTACTTCCACGAGATGCACTGTTTTAGTTCCTGAATCTGAGTGAAAACAAGCAAAGTTCATCTGTCTGTGCTTGGTTCATTTCACATAACATAATGACCTCCAGTTTCATCCATGTTGGTGCAAATGACATGATTTCACTCCTTTGTCTGATTCAATCTTATGTAAGCAAGTAAATATACCATCTCCTCTTTATCTATTCATCTGTTGGTGAAAACTTAGGTTAATTCTGTATCTTTGCTATTATGAATACTGCTGCAATAAATATATTGTGGGTATCTTTTATATAAATTGACTTGTTTTTATTTGTATAAATATCCAATAGTGAGATTACTGGATTGTATGGTCATTTCATTTCTAGTTGTTTGAAAAATCTTCATACTATTTATCATAGTGGCTGTACTAATTTACATTCTCAGCAACAGTCTGTAAGAGATCCTTTTTCTCTGCATCCTAGCTAGAATCTGTCAATTTTTGTCTTTTTTAATAATAACAGCCCTGAGGCAAGATAATATTTCATTGTAGTTTTGATTGCAATTTTCTAATGATTAGTGATAATAGCCAGAGAGAAATTACCTATTCCAGCAGTCAGAACACGAATTTTGGCAAGCCTCATCACTACAGGCTCAAGTGCTTTGGTGTCTTAAAGTTGAAGGACAATCTAGGCCACAAACACTGTAACTCCTAGGTGAGTTCTAATGCTGAGCTGATCTCAGAGCCAATGGGTTTGGGGGAAAAAGCATGTAACCTACTGAGACAACAGCTGGGGTGGATAAGAGAGTGCTTGTTTGACCTCTATTAAATCCAGGCTAACCAGCTCAGAGATCCAAAAGAGACACCTTCCTTCTGCTTCAGGAGAGGAGAGAAAAAAAGCAAAGAAGACTTAGTCTTGCTTCTTGGATATTAGCTCAGCCATAATGGCATAAGATACTAGGTAGAGTCAAGAGTCCTGTTCCAGGTCCTGTCAGACAACATTTCTAGACACACCCTGGGCAAGAAGGAAATTTGCTGCCTAGAATGAAAGGATGCAGTCATGGCAAGACCCATCGCCTCCTGAATAAAGACACATTAGGTTTTGAATAACCAGTAGAGATACCCAGTAATTTACCCTATGGGTCTTGGATAAGACTCAGAGATTGACCAGCTTCAAGTGAGATGCAGCAAATTCCTAGCTGTGATGACTACAGTGAAAGACTCCATCAGCTTGTGTAAAGCAGAAAAAAATGTAAAGCGGACGTTGTCTTGCACTTTAAGTACAAGCTCAGCAACAGTGGGGTAGAGCACCAAGCAGGCTCTTGGGGTTCCTGATTCTAAGATTTGGCTCTTGGATGGAATTTCTGGACCAGCCCAGATCCAAAGAGGAGTCCACTACCCTGAAGGTTGAGTCCCATGACTGGCAACATTCACCACAAGGTGATTGAAGAACACTTGGACATTAAATTAATGCCAGTGATAGCTTAGCAGTACTCTCCATGGGCTATAGGTGACATCAGCCATGGGGTGAGGCTCCCCTGCCTGTAAAAATAGGAGGAAAAAATAGGAAGGACTGCATACTATGGTTTGAGTGTCAGCTGAGTCACAGTAAAACAGAATATTAGATAGATTTCTAAGGTTTTCACTCCAGTCTCAGTACCGCAGATATCATCTCTGGATGCACCCAGGGCCTGGGAGGAACTCGCTACCTTGAAGAAAGAAACACAAGCCTATGTGGATTTTCCACCTGCTGATTGTACAGTCATAGGGCCTTAGGTTAACATAGGTGGTATCCAGGTAGTGGTTACAGCTAACCTTGGATGAGACCTTGTATTGCCTTCAGGTCTGATCCAGTGCAGCCTCAGTCTTGGCCACCAGGGCACTTGTGTAACCCCACTCTCAGCTCCAGTTGACCTAGCATAGAGAGAGAGTGAGAGAGACTCTGTTTTTTCCAAGAGAAAGTAAAGAAAGAGAACAAGAGTCTCTGCCCAGTGATCCAGATAATTCTACCGAATTTTGTCCAATGCCATCAAGGTGACGCCTATATAAGTCTGCAAGAACTAGAGCATTAATCAGCTTGAAGCACAGATGTGGCTCAGGTTACAACATCTAAGTCCTTTAAAATACCTGGAAAGCCTTCTCAAGAAGTACGGGTACACATAAGTGCAGACATGAAGGCTACAATCAACATCTAACTCTTCACTTCCCAGACACTAATGAATACCTACAAATATCAACATCATCCAAAAAAATATAACCTCACCAAACGAACTAAGATACCAGGGACAAATCCTGGAAAAACAGAGATATGTGGCCTCTCAGACACAGAAGTCAAAATAGTTGTTCTGAGCAAACTAAAAAAAATTAAAATAACACAGATAATGAATTTACATTTTTTTCAGATAAATGTAACAAAGAGATTGAAACAATTTAAAAAGATCAAGTAGAAATTCTGGAGTTAAAAATGGAATGGACATCAGAATATTTGTATTTGTATTTTTATTTTTTATTATGTTTTAGGTTCTGGAATACAGGTGCAGAACGTGCAGGTTTGTTGCATAGGTATACATGTGCCATTGTAGTTTGCTGCACCGATCAACCCATCATCTACAACAGGTATTTTCTAATGCTATCCCTCCCCTTTCCACCTACTCCCTGACAGGCCCCGGTGTGTGATGTTCCCCTCCCTGTGCCAATATGTTCTCATTGTTCAACTCCCACTTATGAGTGAGAACATGCTGTGTTTGGTTCTCTGTTCCTGTGTTAGTTTGCTGATAATGATGGTTTCCTGCTTCATCCACGTCCCTACAAAGGACATGAACTCATTCTTTCTTGTGGCTGCATAGTATTACATGGTGTACATGTACCACGTTTTCTTTATCCAGTCTATCATTGATGGGCATTTGGGTTGGTTCCAAGTATTTGCTATTGTGAATAGTGCTACAATAAACATACGTGTGCATGTGTCTTTATAGCAGAATGATTTATAATCCTTTGGTTATGTAACCAAGAATGGGATTGCTGGGTCAAATGGCATTGCTAGTTCTAGATTCTTGAGGAATTGTCACATTGTCTTCAACAATAGTTGAACTAATTTACACTCTGACCAACAGTGTAAAAATGTTTCTATTTCTCCACATCCTCTCCAGCATCTGTCGTTTCCTGACTTTATAATGATTGCCATTTTAACTGGTATGAGATGGTATCTCATTGTAGTTTTGATTTGCATTTCTCTAACGACCAGTGATGATGAGTTTTTTTTTCATATGTTCATATGAATGCCTTCTTTTGAAAAGTGTCTGTTCATATCCTTCATCTAATTTTTGATTGGGTTGTTTGGGGTTTTTTGTAAATTTGTTTAAGTTCCTTGTAGATTCTGGATATTAGCCCTTTGTCAGACGGATAGATTGCAAAAATTTTCTCCCATTCTGTGGGTTGCCTGCTCACTCTGATGGAAGTTTCTTTTGGTGTGCAGAAGCTCTTTAGTTTAATTATATCTCATTTGTCAATTTTGGCTTTTGTTGCCATTGCTTTTGGTGTTTTAGTCATGAAGTCTTTGCCCATGCCTATGTCCTGAATGGTATTGTCTAGGTTTTCTTCAAGGATTTTTAGGTTTTATATCTTACATTTAAATCTTTAATATATCTTGAGTTAATTTTTGTATAAGGTGTAAGGAAGGGGTTCAGTTTGAGTTTTCTGCATATGACTAGCCAGTTTTCCCAGCACCATTTATTAAATAGGGAATCCTTTCCTCATTGCTTTTTTTCATCAGGTTTGTCGAAGATCAGAAGGATGTAGATGTTTGGTGTTATTTCTGAGGCCTCTGTTCTATTCCATTGTTCTACGTATCTGTTTTGGTACCAGTACCGTGCTGTTTTGGTTTCTGTAGTCTTGTAGTATAGTTTGAAGTCAGGTACCATGATGTCTTTAGTTTTGTTCTTTTTGTCGAGGATTGTCTTGGCTATACAGGCTCCTTTTTGGGTTCCATATGAAATTTATAGTAGCTTTTTTCTAATTTTGTGAAGAAAGTCAATAGCAGCTTGATGGGAATAGCATTAAATCTATAAATTACTTTGGGCAGTATAACCATTTTCATGATATTGATTCTTCCTATCTATGAGCATGGCATGTTTTTCCATTTGTTTGTGTCTTCTCTTATTTACTTGAGCAGTGGTTTGTAGTTATGCTTGAAGATGTCCTTCACATCCCTTGTAAGCTGTATTCCTAGGTATTTTATTCTCTTTGTAGCAATTGTGATTTGGGAGTTTACTCATGATTTGGCTCTCTGTTTGTCTGTTATTGTTATATAGGAATGTTTGATTTTTACACATTGATTTTGTATTCTGAGACTTTGCTAAAGTTGTTTATTGGCTTAAGGAGTTTTTGGCTGAGATGATGGGGTTTTCTAAATATACAATCAGGTCATCTGAAAAGAGAGATAATTTGACTTCCTCTCATCTTATTTGAGTACTCTTTATTTCTTTCTCTTGCCTGATTGCCCTGACCAGAACGTCCAATACTATGCTGAATAAGAGTATTGAGAGAGGCCATCTTTGTCTTGTGCCAGTTTGCAAAGGGACTGCTTCCAGTTTTTACCCATTCAGTATGATATTGGCAGTGGGGTTGTCATAAATAGCTCTTATTATTTTGAAATACATTCCATCAATACATAGTTTACTGAGTGTTTTTAGCATGAAAGCGTTTTGAATTTTATCAAAGGACTTTTCTGCATCTATTGAGATAATCATGTGGTGTTTATCATTGGCTCTTTTTATGTGATGGATTACATTTATTGATTTGCATATGTTGAACCAGCCTTGCATCCCAGGGATGAAACCAACTTGATCATGGTGGATAAGCTTCTTAATGTGCTGCTGGATTCGATTTGCCAGCATTTTATTGAGGATTTTTGCATCGACGTTTATTAGGAATATTGGCCCGAACATTTCTTTTTTGTGGTATCTCTGCCAGGTTTTGGTATCAGGATGATGCTGGCTTCATAAAATGAGTTAGGAAGGATTCCCTCTTTTTCTGTTGTTTGGAATAGTTTCAGATGAATGATACCAGCTCCTCTTTGTACTGATGGTAGAATTTGGCTCTTATTCACTTTAGCTGTGTGACAGAGATTCTGGTATGTTGAGTCTTTGTTTTCATTGGTTCCAAAGAACTTATTTATTTCTTCCTTAATTTTGTTATTTACCCAGTAGTCAATCAGGAGCAGGTTGTTCAGTTTCTATTTAGTTGTGAGGTTTTTAGTGAGTTTCTTAATCCTGAGTTCTAATTTGATTGCACTGTGGTCTTAGAGACTGTTATGATTTCTGTTCTTTTGCATTTGCTGAGGAGTGTTTTAATTCCAATTATGTTGTCAATTTTAGAATAAGTGCTATATGGTGCTAAGAGGAATGTATACGCTGCTGATTTGAGGTGGAGAGTTTTGTAGATGTCTATTAGGTTCACTTCATTCAGAACTGAGTCCAAGTCCTGAATATCCTTGTTAATTTTCTGTCTGTTTGATCTGTCTAATATTGACAGTGGGGTGTTAAATTCTACAGTTAGCTCTTCTTGTTGCACTGATCTTTTACCATTATGTAATGCCCTTATTTGTCTTCTTTGATTTTTGTCGGTTTAAGGTCTGTTTTATCAGAGACTAGGATTGCAACCCCTGCTTTTTCTTTTTTTGCTTTCATTTTCTTGGTAAATTTTCCTCCATTCCTTCATTTTGAGCCTATGTGTGTCTTTGCTCATAAGATGGGTCTCCTGAATACAGCACACCAATGGGTCGTGACTCTTTATCTAATCTACCAGTCTGTGTCTTTTAATTGGGCCATTTAGCTTCTTTATATTTAATATTAATGTTGTTATGTGTGAATTTGATCCTGTCATTATGAGGCTAGCTGGTGATTTTGCCCATTAGTTGATGCAGTTTCTTCATAGTGTCAATGGATTTTTCATTTTGGTATGGTTTTGCAGTGGCTGGTACTGGCGTTTCCTTTCTATATTTAATGCTTCCTTTAGGAGATCTTGTAAGGCAGGCCTAGTGGTGACAAAATTCATCAGCATTTGCTTGTCTGTAAAGACATTTTTTCTCCCTCACTTATGATGCTTAGTTTGGCTGGATATGAAATTCTGAGTTGACAATTCTTTTCTTTAGGAATGTCAACTATTGGCCCCCACTCTCTTCTGGCTTGTAGGGTTTCTGGAGAGTGATATGCTGCCAGTCTGATGGGCTTCCCTTTGTGGGTAACCCAACTTTTCTCTCTGGTTGCCCTTAACATGTTTTCCTTCATTTAAACCTTGGTGAATCTGATGATTATGTGTCTTAGGGTTGCTCTTCTGGAGGAGTATCTTTGTGGTGTTCCCTGTATTTCCTGAACCTGAATGTTGGCCTGTCTTGCTAGGTTTGAGAAGTTCTTCTGGATAATATCCTGACATGTGTTTACCAACTTGGTTCCATTCTCCCCATCACTTTCTGGTACACCAATCAAACGTAGATTTGGTCTTTTCACATAGTGCCATATTTCTTGGAGGCTTTGTTTTTTTCTTTGTCACTCTTTTGTCTCCAATCTTGTCTTCCTGCTTTATTTCCTTAAGTTGATCTACTATCTCTGATATCCTTTCTTCTACTTCATCAATTCGGCTATTGATACTTGTGTATGCTTCACAAAGTTCTTGTGCTGTGTTTTTCAGCTTCATTGGGTCATTCACTTTCTTCTCTAAGTGCTTATTCTAGTTAGCAATTCATGTAACCTTTTATCAAGATTCTTAGCTTCCTTGCATTGGGTTAGAACATGCTCCTTTAGCTTGGAGGAATTTGTTATTACCCACCTTCTGAAGCCTACTTCTGTAAATTCTTCAAACTGATTCTCCATCCAGTTTTGTTTGCTTGCTGGTGAGGATTTCTGAAACTTTGGAGAAGAGGCATTTTGGTATTTGAATTTTCAGCCATTTTGCACTGTTTTTTCTTCATCTTTGTGGGTTTATCTACCCTTGGTCTTTGTTGGTGGTGACTTTCAGATGGGGTTTTTGTGTGCTCTTCCTTTTCGTTGATGTCAATGTAATTGCTTTCTGTTTGTTAGTTTTCCTTTTATCAATCAGGCCACTCTTCTGCAGGTCTGCTAGAGTTTACTGGAGGTCCACTCCAGACTCTGTTTCCTGAGTATCACCAGCAGAGGCTGTAGAACATCAAAGATTGCTGCCTGCTACTTCCTAGGGAAACTTTGTCTCAGATGGGCACCGCCAAATATCAGCTGGCACTCTCCTGTATGATGTGCCTGTTCACCTCTGCTGGGAGATGTTTCACCATCAGGAGGCACAAGGGTCAGGGACCCACTTGAGGAGCCGGTCCATCCCTTAGCAGAGCTTGAGCACTCTGCTGGGAGATCCACTGCTCTCTTCAGAGCTGGTAGGCAGGAACGTTTAAGTTTGCTGAAGTTGTACCCACAGCTTCCCATTCCCACAGGTGCTCTGTCCCAGGGAGATGGGAGTTTTATCTATAAGCCCCTGACTGGGGCTGCTGCCTTTCTTTCAGAGATGCCCTGCTCAGAGAGGAGGAATCTAGAGAGGCAGCCCGACTACAGTGGCTTTGCTGCACTGTGGAGGGCTACACCCAGTCCAAACTTCCTGATGGCTTTGTTTACACTGTGATGCAAAAACCACCTACTCAAGCCTCAGTAATGGTGGACACCTCTCCCCAGTCAAGCTCACTCATCCCAGGTCAACTTCAGACTGTTGCATTGGCAGTGAGAATTTCAAGCCAGTGGATCTTAGTTTGTTGTACTCAGTGGGGGTGACATCTGCTGAGCATGAGCACTTGGCTCCTTGGCTTCATCCCCCTTTCCAGGGGAGTGAACCATTCGGTTTTGCTGGCATTCCAGACACCACTGGGGTATGAAGAAAATACTCCCAAAACTAGCTTGGTGTCTTCTCAAATGGTCACCCAGTTTTGTGCTTGAAACCCAGGGCCCTGGTGGCATAGGTACCATAGGGAATCTCCTGGTCTGCGGGTTGTGAAGACTTGGGAAAAGTGTAGTATCTGGACCTGAAAACACTGTCCCTCATGGCTTTTCTTGGCTAGGGGAGGGAGTTCCCTGAGCCCTTGTGCTTTCTGGGTGAGGCAACACACCACCCTGCTTTTGCTCGCCCACTGTGTGCTGCACCCAAGTTCTAATCAGTGCCAATGAGATGAACTGGATACCTCAGTTGGAAATGCAGAAATAACCTGCATTCTGCATTGGTCTTGCTGGGAGCTACAGACCGGAGCTGTAGAAGAAATCATTAGTGTGCTTGAAGGGAGGCTGTTTGACAATACAGAGAAGAAAAAATAAAGAATAATAATAAAGAATAAAGCATGCCTAGAAGATGAAGAAAACAGCCTTAGAAGTGCAAATCTAAGAGTTATTAACCTTTACAAAAAGTTAGAGAAAGAGATAGGAGTAGAAACTTTATTCAAAAAAGAAAAAATAGCAACAGAAAACTTCCCAAACATAGGGAAAGGTATCATTATCCACACACGAGAAGGTTTTAGAACACCAAGCAGATTTTACCTAAAGAAGACTAACATAAAGAATTTAAAAATCAAACTTCCAAAGACTAAAAAAAGAGAAAGGTTCTGAAAAGGAGCAAGAATAAAGAAATAAGTGAAATAAAATAGAGCTCTAATATGACTGACAGCAGACTCTACCATGTAAACCTTAAAATAGAGGAGAACGTGGCATGATATATTTAAGATGCTAAAAAAAAAAAAAAGATGAAAACAATGACCCTACAACAGTATTTCTTGTGATAATATCCTTTAAACATTAAGGAAAAATAAAAACTTCAACAGACAAGTACAAGCTAAAGGACTTTATCAACACCAGAACTGAGCTAGAAGAAATGCAAAAGGAAGTACTTGAGTCGGATAAAAAAGAATACAGTGAGCAATAAGAAAACAACCGAAGGTACAAAACTCATTGTCAATAGTAAGTACACACACAAGAAAACAAATATATATATATATATATGCACATATCACTGTAACTGTGGTGTGTAAGCTAGTCAAGTAAAAAGAACAAATTGTACACTAATAAAAAGTGATAACAATTTTTCAAAACATCAAATTATAACTCAATATATATAGAAATAACAAAAAGTGAAAGAGTAGGTGAATGAAGTTAACTCAGAGTCTTTATTAGTATTGCTTTGCTTTTTTGTTTGTTTGTACAAACTGTTAGTTGTTATCAGGTTAAAACAATGGGGCATAAGATTGTATTTGCATGTCTCATGGTAACTTCAAAGCAAACACATATAATAGATACACAAAACATAAAAAGAAATAAACTAGATTATATAACCAGAAAAAATTGCCTTCACTAACAGGAAGATAGTTAAGAATAAAAGGAGGAAAGGAAGACTACAAAATAACCCAAAACAAAAACACAAAATGGCAAGAGTGAATTATTACTTATCAATTATAACATTGAATATAAATGTACTAAACTCATCAATTAAAAGACATAGACTGGCTGAATGGATAAAAAAGGAAAAGAAACAGTGATCTGTTGCCTATAAGAAACACACATTATGTATAAAGACACATGCAGAATTAAAATAAAGAAATGGAAAAAGATATTCCATGAAAATGGAAATAAGAAAAGTGGTATCTATACTTATATAAGATAAATTAGTTTTTAGAACAAAACCTATCAGAAGAGACAAAGAAGGCTATCATATAATAATAAAAGAGTCAATTTAGCCATTGATTCTAATAATTTATATATATATATATATATATCCAACACTGGAGCACACAGATATATAATTAATAGTTAAAATTTTAAAGAAATTATGTATGTAAAAAGGTTTTCAGTCTAGTCAAAGAAACAAGAACGTAAATAAAATATTGCAATAATTATGACACATTCTATAATTGATATAATCATAGAGTATAGATTATAACAACCTAAATCTGTTGAGGGGGTAAATAAGTGGGCAGATTAAAATAAAATTTCTCAATAAATAAGTCAAATATTTTTGAAGTAATATTTGTGAAAATTATTGAAACTATCAGTTCCAGATTTCAAATTAAAAGCAACTCCCATCTACAATGTGACTACTGTATTAACAAAACAGAATTTAGTATAACTTCAAGTATGAGCACAAAATTATGCATAATAATAATGAAAAATTAACTCCAAACAGATAACATACTATCTAAAAAGCAGAATACCTAAGAGTTTAAGTATCACTTGGAGACTTGTAAATTTTCATAATTCTTACATTACAGTAATTTTCAGCTATGTATTATGATTTTGATATAGTTTGAGATTCATAATAGCAGTATTTTGTTAAAGATTGTTGCATATTTGTTTATCATAAGCATTTTTCTGTAGATTTTATTGTCGTTCTTGTTACATTCTTTTCTGGTTTTGGTATCAGGGTTATGTTGTCTTTATGAATGGGTTAGGAAGAATTCTCTTTTCAGTGTTTTGAAACCATTTGAAGAGAACTGGTGTTAGTTCTTTGTAAATTTGCTAGTCTTCAGCAGTGAAACCATCTGGCTGTGGCCTTTTTTTGTTGTTGGGAGCCTTTTTCTTACTTGTTCAAATTCATTACTTGTTATTGGTCTGTTCAGGTTTTCTATTTTTTTTTTTTTTTTAATTCAATCTTTGTAGGCTGTATGTGTCCAGAAATTTACCTGTTTCTTCTAGATTTTTTTAGGTTGTCAGTGTATGTTTGTTTATAACATTATCTGAAGATCTTTTATGTTTCTGTGATGTTATATTTAATTTATTGTTTTCTATTTCTGATTTTATTTATTTGGGTTTTTTTATTTTCTTAGTATAGGTAGTGGTTTTTTGGTTTTATTTAATTTTCAATTTTTTTTTTTTCATTTCGTTGATGGTTTGTATACTTTAGTTTATATTTTGTTTAGTTTTTCTCTGATCTTTATTTTTTTATGTAAGTATTTTTTAATTTGCCTTTTTAATTCTTTTAGCTACATAATTACATTGCTTATTTAAAATGTTTCTACTTTTCCTAAGTAGGCTTTTATTGATATAAACTTCATTTTAGCATTTTTTCTGTGGTATCCCATAAGTTAGGGGATGTTATGTTTACATTTTTTTGTGTGTCAATAGTTTTAAAAATTTTCTTTTTAATTTCTTTCTTGATTCATAGTCATTCATTAGCATGTTATATAATTTTCATTAAATGAGATACTAACTGTATTTACACAGTTTCCAAAGTTCCTAGTTATTTATTTCTAGTTTTATTCCATTGTGCTCTGAAAAAAATATTTGACATGATTTTGACTTTTAAAAAAGTTTAAAAATTGTTTATGTCCTAACATGATTCATCATGCAGAATGCTACATGTGCTGAAAAGAATGTGTATTCTGTAGCTGTTAGGTAAAATGTCCTATAAATTTCTGTTATGTTTATTTGGGCTAAAGTGCAGTTTAAATGCAAATTTCTTTGTTAATTTTCTGTCTAAATAATTTAGCTTGTGCTGAGAGGGGCCTATTGAAGTCCCCAGCTATTATTGTGTTGGAGTCTGTTTCCCCTTTTAGATTTAATAATGTTTGCTTTATACAACTGAGTGCTGTAGTGCTGCTTTTGTATAAATTTAGAACTGTTATTATCTTCCCACTGAATAGACCCATTTATTACACAATGACCTTCTTTGTCTCTTTTCTAGAACTCTTTTCTAAGTTAAGTTTTTAACTTAAGATTTATTTTATTCAATATAAGTAGAGCTACCCCTGCTCATTTTTGGTTTCTGTTTGCATGGACTGTCTTTTTCCATTTTTTTAACTTTAAGTCTCTATGTATCTTTATCCATGAGATGAGTTTCTTGTGGACAACAGGTAAATGGGTTATGCTTCAAAAAATTTATTTAGTCAGTCCATATTTTTTAATGGAGAGTTTAATCTGTTTATATTTAAATTATTATTTATATGTGAGGGCATATTCCTGTCATAATATTAATTTCTGATATTTTTGCATATTCTTTTATCTTCCTCGTCTCTTTTATTATTTATCATTGACATTTGGTGGTTTTCTTTAATTATAAGATTTTAGTTCTTTCTCTTCCTCACTTGTGTGTTAAATCTACCAGTGGATTTTATACTTTTGTGTATTTTCATAATTGAACATATCATTCTTTTACTTCCACGTGGGCCCTCTTAAGCATTTCTTGTATGGCTGGCCTAATGGTAATAAATTCTTTCAGCTTTTACTTTTCTGGAAAAACCTTTATTTCTCTTCCATTTATGAAGGATAACTTTGCTGGGTATAATATCCTTGGCTGACAGTATTTTTAAAAAACACTTTAAATATATCATCCCCTTCTCCCCTAGACTGTAAGGTTTGTGCTGAACAAATCTGTTGTTATATCGAAGGGGATTTCTTTTATAGTGACTAGATGTTTATCTCTTGATGTTTTTAGAGTTATCTATATTTCTTGGACTTTCAACAGTTTGATTATAATGTGCCATGGAGAAGATCTTTTGAAATACATTCTATTTGGGAATCTCTGAGTTTTCTACATACTCATTTATAAGTCTCTTGCTAGACATTGAAACTTTTCAGCAATAATTTTATTAAATAGGTTCTATAAACCTTTCATTTACTGTTTGTCTTCTGGGACACTAAAATTAGTTAAATTTGATTTCTTTGTTGTGTCTCATTATGAGAACAAAGGCTTCATTCATTCTTTTCTTTCCTGTATTTTTTGTCTGATTGGGTTATTTCAAATGGACTGTATTTTTGAAATTATCTTTTCTGCTTAATCTAGTGTATTATTGAAATGCTAATATTTATTTTATAATTTATTCAATAATAAATTCGTAAGTTCCAGAATTTACTTTTTTTTAATTACAACTATCTCTGGTAAATTTTAAATTCATAGCCTTTATTTTTTTCTGATCTTTCGTATTATTTTTCAAAATTATTTTGTATTTTGCTAAGCTTTTTAATATTATTTTGAATTATTTATTTGAGATTTCATAAATCTTTTTTAATTAAAATATGTGGCTAAGCAACTATTGTGTTTCTTTGTAGGCATTACATTTTCTTTTTATGTTTCTTATTTTCGTATATTAATATCTGCACATCTGTTTTAACTGTAATTTCTTCAGTTTTTCTTTGAATTGGATTTTGTAGAGGTGGACTACTTTTTCCTGAAGATGTATCCATGATATTGGCTGGATAAGTCACTTTAGCTTTGATTCTGGGTGTATGCAGTAGTGTAATCCTTATATGACTTTGGGAGGCTGTAAATAGCATCAGTTGTGTCTGATTTCCTCAGTTGCTTAAGGGTTTGTTGTTAGTAGAGGCTGTGTTAATGTTTTGCTAGGGATAGGGACATTATGTGGGCTTATCCTAGGCTCCCAATAGTCAGCAGGACAGGCATGCCTGTTCCTGGGCACCAGAGAGGTGTACATTGGCACTGGTGTCAGTGTGTCTGGTCCAGCCCATTCTGAAGCCTCCAGTCAACTTGCTTGGGTTCTGGTAGTGTCAGAGGTAAGTGAGGATTCTTGATAGCTCCTGAGGCCTCTGCACAGTGGGCATGGCATAGATGATGGCGGTAGCAATGACAAAACAATCCTAAGGCTCCCACTCAGTATGCAGGGGTGTTAGCAATAGCTGCAGTGGTTTGGGAGGCTAGTCAGCAAGCCTGCATGTGGCACATGCAGGTGGTTTCCAGCTCTTGTGGTAGTGATACAGAAGCTAGAAAGAAATTATTTAGGCATATAATGATGGCAACAGAGTCATCAGCAAGGCTTCCCTTCTAACAAAAAGCTGCCCCCAAAATAACTTCTTTTCTAACAAAGAACAACCTAAAAAAATCGAGCTGCAAACATAGAGAAGCATGCTGGAACTTTGCACAGGGGAATGCCAACAGCTGTGCCAATAGAAAAGGGCTACCTGAGGGCCAGGCATAACCAACATGGTTACCACATGTGCAGTAAAGGAATGGGAAGGGGTGAGTAAATGCAGCACCTTCGACTGAAGCATCCAGGTACTCACACTAGGCATAATCAAGAAAACCAACTTGACCCACAGAGTATGAAGAAAAGCAAGGAAAGACCACGGCCCATCTGGGAGCAACAGAGAGCCAGGGGATCACCCCCTGCCCAGAAAAGTAGTGAATGAATGTGTGACCCCAAGGTCCTACACTTCTCCCATGAATCTTTGCAACTCTTGGGTCAAGAGAGCTCCTCATGAACCCACTCCACTGGGGCCTTCAGTCTGACAAACAGAAATACATAGAGTTTCAGTGCAGAAGCCATTTGGGCACACACAGAGACCAGGAACCTTGGATACTTGGGCTTTCTAGGCTTCCTGGCAAAAGTAGATGCATCTCCGGCAAAGTGGGAGGTTATATCCTTATATAGATCCCTGGTAAACACTCTGAATCCAGAAGGCTGCCCATAGACAGTGTGCAGGCCACACTTCTATGGTACCTTGCAGGATAAGACACACTGGCTTGGAATTCCAGCCAGCCACCATTAGCAGCATTGCACCTCCCCGAGAAAGTTCCCAGAGGGAGTGGCTGGTCACCATTTTTGCTGTTTAGGTGACTTAACAACTCCAGCCTATGAGCTTTGAAGATTCCAAGATGACAATTGGTAGAAGGGATCCCCCACCACAGCACAGCTGCTCTACAAAAACGTGGCCAGACTGCTTTTTAAACTGGGTTCTCAATATCTTTCCTCCTCACCGAGTGGGGACTCCCAACAGAAGCCTCCAGCCACCTCCATCGTGAAGAGAGATTTGAAATCTCCCTGGAACGCAGCTCCCATAGGGAGGAGTGAGCTTCCGTCATTGCTGTTTTGGCAACATAGCCATTTAAGCCTTTAGGCTATGGACTGTCTGAGCTGACTAGGGATGGAGGCCATCCCCCAGCATAGCACAGCTGTGCTGCAAAAAATGTGGCCGGGCTGTTTTTTAAAGTGCCTCCCTGATTCCATTTCTCACCACTGGGTGGAGCCTCCCAACTGGGGTCTTCAGCTATTCCCGCCAGTGTACTCTGGCTTACAGAGGTTTCAAAGCCCCCTTGGATGGAGCTCCCAGAGGGAGGAGGGGGCCACTCTCTTTGCTGTTTGGATGGCTTAGACATTCCAGTTTTGGGGCTTTGGAGTGTTTAAGGTTATGGAGACCTGAAGCCGATACCTTTGGAGTGTTTAAGGTTATGGAGACCTGAAGCATAGCACAACTGCTCTAAGAAAACATGACCAGACTGTTTTTAAAGCAGGTCCCTAATTCCATTACTCCTTACTGGGCAGGACCTCCCAACCAGGGTCTCTAGCCACTTCCTACTGTGCACTTGGGCCAGTAACAGGTGCATACCTTCCTGGAATGAAGCTCCCAGAGGGAAGGTTAAGATATCATCTTTACTGTTTTATAGCCTTCACTGGTGATTCCTCCAGGTACTGGAAAATCTGAGATGACTAGGGTCTGGAGTGAGCCTTCAGCATACCACAGCAGACCTACAAAAGAGGGGCTAGACTTACATGGGTGCTCATTCCAATATCTCCTCACCAGGCAGGTCTTCCAGGCCCGGACCTCTAGCCACTCCCTGGCAGAGCTATTGGGCCAATAGCAGCTTGGTAACTCCCTGGACAGAGTCTCCTAGGGTAGCTGAAAGCTGACCTGCAACTGCCTCTTCAGTGGAACTGCCCTTGCTATGCTTGGATTAACACAAAAGCAAAGAGCCTAAGTACCATATCTACGCCTCCAACAAGCTTCATTTGACCCATGTAGAGGAGACCAGGCCATCTCTCACAAATCCCACGCACCCCACACTGCTCATTACCATACAGGGAATCCCTAACTTTGCCACAGAGCACAGACTCTCCATCTTGGGATGATTTCATTGAGCAATTGTTATCCTGCATCTTTTTGAGTTGGAGCCCCCAGGAGACAAGTAAAATACTCTTGGCCACAATCACTACTAAGGTCCCTTCTTCTGCTGCCTCCAAGTTGAGGAAGGAACATAAACACTGACATCATCCCAGAATTGCAGTGGGCAGTTAAGGAATGTGAAGCTATGATCTAGAGCCAGCATTCAAGGGTGAGAGAAACCCACAGTTTCAGAACATTCAGAAGGAACATGGCCACAACTGTGAGGAAGCATAAGGGAGCCAGACAACTAATCAAGAGTCTACCAACTGACCAATAAGCCTAAGTGCCATCTGCTGGATCACATCCCAAAGCTTCAACACCAAAAATACCTCACTGACATACCCACCTTCAAAACTAGAGGCAAGAAGTCAGCTTCAAATAAAGATACTGGGCAAAGCCTTGGCCCTGTGAAAACATCTAGAAAAGAAGTTGATTGACTGTACTAAATCTGCGCTACACTTAAAGGAGCACCAACATACAGAGATGAGAAAGAACCAAGTCGAAAACTCAAGTAAATCCAATTATCAGAGTATTGTATGTCCTTTGTGAAAGGAAATTAAATTTTCAGACCACAAACTCATTTAGCCAAAGGGAAAAGAAAAGCCGGGAACTGGGTCACACAAACCTGCCTTTCCTTTTTCGGTTCCTAAGTAAGATGATGGCCACAAGATGAAAAGCTACATGTCTCCTCCATATTTTGCCCTCAATGAAATTCCTACTGAGCTTCAAGATCTTTTAAGGTGCTTCTGTTAAAATTTCACTATGGCAATGTAAATTGATAGCTTATCTTTTACAGGTGCAGTCACCTTTGGCCCACCAAACACAAATGCATATCTGATTATTCCCCTGCTCCATTTTGTCTATGTTATCTTATGTAAAATGCAGATTCCCTGCATTTTTCCTTGCCCCATTTGTCTATATCACTTTATGTAAAAAAAATAAAAAAAGCACATTCGCTGAACCAGACAAAGGCATGAATGACTATTTTTCCCTACCATTCTGTTACATGAAAATTGTATACTTCTCAATATTCTGCCCTTTCTCCTTTAAATTTGGAACCCTCAAAATCATCTTTAAAGACATAGACCAGTCTCATGGGTGCAGATCCTTAACTGTGGCAAATAAGCATCCTAAAATGCTTGAGACTTGCCATTTTTCACGATTGATATCTGGTAAAAACGATGAGATCCTGAGTGATGGTGACCAGGCCTGCAGCGGCTCTCCTCTCAGTGCTTGGTACTGGCTTGGACACCTTATAGTCCAAACTGACAGGATGATTTGCTGAAATCCGGGACCTCTTTCCTCCAGGGATCTCTGATCTCCCAACATTGTTTTAGTTGGGGAGTCTGAGGTTTATTTCCTGTTAAAAAGCCTCTTTCTTGAGGTGAGAGACAGGACTAGCTGGATTTCCTAGGCTGACTGAGAATCCCTAAGCCTGACTAGGAAGGTAACCACATCCACCTTTAAACACGGGGCTTGCAACTTAGCTCACACCGGACCAATCAGGTAGGAAAGAGAGCTCATTAAAATGCCAATTAGGCAAAAACAGGAGGTAAAGAAATAGCCAATCATCTGTTGCCTGAGAGCACAGAGGGAGGGACAATGATTGGGATGCAAATCCAGGCATTCAAGCTGGCAATGGCTACCCTCTTTAGGAGCCCCTCCCTTTGTATGGGAGTTCTGTTTTCTCTGTTAAATCTTGCAACTGCACTCTTCTGGTGTGTGTTTGTTATGGTTCAAGTTGAGCTTTCGCTCACCATCCACCACTGCTATTTGCCGCCGTCGCTGAGGGCTGCTGACTTCCATCCCTCCAGATCCAGCAGGATGTCCACTGTGCTCCTGATCCAAGGAGGCGCCCATTGCTGCTCCTGATCGGGCTAAAGACTTGCCATTGTTCCTGCATGACTAAGTGCCTGGGGTCGTCCTAATCAAGCTGGACACTAGTCACTGGGTTCCATAGTTCTCTTCCGTGACCCACCTCTTCTAATAGAGCTGTAACACTCACCACATGGCCAAATATTCCATTCCTTGGAATCCCTGAGGTCAAGAACCCCAGGTCAGAGAACACGAGGTTTGCCACCATCTTGGAAGAGGCTTGTTGCCATTTTGGAAGTGGCCCACCATCATCTTGGGAGCTCTGGGAGCCAGGACCTCCAGTAACACAGGTAGTTTCCACTTGCTTCCATCAAGAAAGGTGAGCCCATCTGCATCTCCATTGGGGGAGAGCCATCTTAAGCTTGAGCCATCATTACTAGGTAAGAAACTGGTTTGGGATTCTGTCTTGCAAGTTCTTTTTAAATGACTAAAATTAGCATTAACAACCAACTGGCATTAATTCCTGCTTACACTTAGAGCACTCAGAAATCATATAATTTGTGTGATCATCGTTAGTTTTGCTTAACAGTTTTGCTGTTTGTTTCTGCCTTGTTGGTGTGTGTGTGTGTGTGTGTATGTGTGTTTGTTTTGGTACTTTCCCCTATTGGATTTGACCAAATCTGAATCCTGTAGCTCATGAGTGTGGAATCTTTCACTCCAAAGAAATAAGAGCACCTTGCTCCCCTCAGTCTTTCAGGGCATTCTCAGGCAACTGAGAATCACATGAGGGTGTCAGGGAGGAACTCTCCCTAAGACGTGCAGCAGCTCTAAATAGGTTTTCCCCCTCAGAAGAACATACTTAGGTTCTAATCTAAGCCAGCAGGTGCATATAAGGAGCTGATCCCTCCCGCACCTTGAGCCCCTGGCACAGTGCCAGGTAGCCATGACACGGGTGGACCTAACCAGTTCAGGGAGTAATGTCCATGAAAAGCTAGGTCTGCAAGCAGCACATTTTGGGTCTGATACACGTCCTGATTTGGTCAAATCCAAAATCTAAATTATGGGAAATGAGGCAAGTTAGCTAAAACCCCAGCAGCTGTGGAACATAAAATTCCCCCTTTAGAAACTGTCCAGGTTTATGCAAAATACTTATGGTGAATCATCATGCAAATATTTAATCAGGTGGACCACTGTACCTAAAGCAGATCCTAAGTTACAATGTCCTAAATGGGGATTTTTTGAGCTGCCCAAATTCGTGTACTTGCGAATGAGGGTGGAAAATGCAGGCACAAAAACTAAATAACGAAAATGGGAGAGCTGCTTTCAGTGGTATCTGGAGAGTAGCAAAAGCAGGGAAGACTGCCTCATCTCCCTACAGGATGCCAACAAAGAACTTAGAAATGCTAATCAAGAACTTTCTTTTATCTATCTTAAAGAAATCCTGGGAATTCCTTACTTCCCCCTTTGCACCTCCCCCACCTCCACCTACAACCCCACTCTACCCTGACCTCTCTGAACTTCCCAGAGAAGATCTGCCCCTCCTTCTCCTGTATGTCTACCACTTACTCAACAGAAGGCAATAGGTAGTCTTACGTCAAAGACCTACCCCCGATGATTTTCTGACAGCCCCAGTGGCAGCCTCTTATCTGAAAGGTGTGGAAAAGGGTGACCCTGCAGGGACAGCTCTCATGATCACCCCATTTCAGGAACAACTAGTAATAGGTAGGGGAACCCCAATGATTGTCTACCAAACCTGGTCAAAGGCTGAGTTGCAAGGCATAGTTAAAAAAAAAAAAAAAAAAAATGTCCTGATCCCCATAAAGATCCAATTGGGTTTGCCTGAGAAAGTGAGCTCATCATCAGAACCTATGGCCAATGTCATTTAGATCTTTATGAGCTAGTCCACATGTTGATCTCAGAAGCAAAAGCCACAGAATGGCTGGGAAAAGCACAGTGGTCAGACCCTATAGTGGATTTGACCCCTGAAGAACCAATAAAATCACAACAATCAACCCTCCAAAATCCAGAAGATAAGCACAAAGAGGCATGAAAATGAGCAACTGCTCTGGTAAATATCATTCCTTCAGTGTTGCAAATCGTTGTGGAATCAAGTCCAACGATGCTGCCAGAACCAAAGTGAATCAGTTTTAGATTATTTCACATGTTCTGATAAAACTTTAAGACAATATTGTGGGATGTCAGCAAATTGCTTTAAAAAAAAAGATACATAATTAAATGCAAATTTCTTACATGGACTAGAGGGTGATTTAGCCTACCTTGTATAATGTCAGATGACAAATTGGGCCATGGCCAGAACTAATGAACAAGTTTACATAGCTTACCAATTATCCTGCACTATGATTAAAAAGGAAAAACAGAAGATTGCCCGAGTTATACATTTACAGCTAAAGTAAGTAACTTCTCAAACCTCTCAGCCACAGAAAGATTTTAAGCTCCCTGGGTTTGAGGACTCTTCCCTCCCAGTCTGTTAGTACTGTAAAAGACTGGGACACCTTAAGAGGAACTGCCTTAGACTGAAACAAACAAACAAAAAAAGGCAGGAGAATGTAACTCAGGAAGACTAGGAATTCTTTGAGGAAGTACAGGGTTTCACCTCTCCAAATATTGTATCCTGACAAACAAATTGGGAAAGATTAATATAATAACAAATCGTAAGCTTAAAACTGCCTTAATTGACACAGGTGCAACAATATCTCTGATAAATTTTGGCTTATTTATAAACCCCAATCCTTGACGTAATGAAAGAATTAACATGGTGGGTGTGTCTAATAAAACCATCTTATGTTTTAAGTCCAAACCTGTACCTTACTATTTGTCAGGTTAAGTTCCTCCACTGTAAGCTCTAAATATGACAGGCTCAGTCACGCATGTTTCTAATATGTTCTGGGGCCCCTGTCAGTCTTTTGGGCCATGATCTCCTCAGCATCCATAATGCCCATATCTCTTTTTTTCATCAAAAAGTAAACTTTTTTTAGAATTAGAGCCAGAAGACCAAAAATACAAAATTTAAAAAAACATCCTGACAATGTACCACAATTTAGTACTAGTAATATTAAAATGTCATCTTCTGACCAGGAAAATGAAATGGAAACAGAGAAGGAAATATTAGAGGAGAAGAGAGAACATTGGAATAAAGAGCAGAGTAAAACTCTTTTTAGCTTCCTCAATCTTCCTGTAAACCCCAGAGGCAGAGCACTTGCTCAAGGATGTCCACTCCCACTTATGGTCTCAGCCAAATACAGATATAGGGAAAATATTCTCAGCTACTCCAATTAAGATGGAGATAGACCCAAGGAAACCCCTACCCAACCTTAAACAATATCCTCTACAACAGGCAGCCATAAATGGAATTGCCCCTCTTGTTACCAGGGGTCCTTGCTCCCAGAGCTCCCAAGATGGTGGCGGACTGCTTCCAAAATGGCGGTGGGCCATTTCCAAGATGGTGGCAAGCCTCGTGTTCTCTAACCTGGGGTTCTTGGCCTCACAGATTCCAAGGAATGGAATATTAGACCACGCGGTGAGTGTTATAGCCCTATTAGAAGCTGTGGGTCATGGAAGAAAACCATGGAACCCAGTGACTAGTGTTCAGCTCGATTAGGATGAATCCAGGCACTTAGCCATGCAGGAACAATGGCAAGCCTTTAGCCCAATTGGGAGTGACAATGGGTGCCTTTCTGGATCAGGAGCAGACACCCTGCTGGATCTGGAGGGATGGAAGTCAGCGGCGGGCCTGCAATGTGCAAACAGCAGTGGTGGATGGCGAGGGAAAGCTCAGCTCCAGCAGTAACAAACCATGGACCAGAAGAGTGCAGTTGCAAGATTTAATAGAGTGAAATAGAGTGAAAACAGAGCTCCCATATAAAGGGAGGGGACCCAAAGGGGCTTGCTATTGCCGGCTCGAATGCCTGGGTTTATACCCCGATCCTTGTCCCTCCTGCTGTGCTCTCAGGCAATAGATGATTGGCTATTTCTTTACCTCCTGTTTTGCCTAATTAGCATTTTAGTGAGCTCTCTGATTGGTCGGGTGTGAACTAAGTTGCAATCCCTGTGTTTAAAGGTGGATGCAGTAACCTTCCCAGCTAGGTTTAGGGATTTATAGTCAGCCTAGGAAATCCAGCTAGTTGTGTCTCTCACTATCATGTAAGATTATCTGAAAAAGGAACTCATTATTCTCTGCACACATGCCTGTAACAGCTCTATATTCCCTTCCCAAGTGGGAGAGGATGGATATTTATGCAGGACTTGAGGGCAAAGAACAATATCATAGTACCCAGACACCCAGTAGTCCACAAACCGTATACACGTCTATCAGCTATACTCACTACCAGCCACTATTTCTCAGTTGTGGATCTCCGCAGTGCCTCCTTTAGTATTCCTGTAGATCCAGACAACCAATATTTGTTTCCATTTACTTGGAAAAAATAGTAAAATATGTGGACTATAATGCCCCAAATGTATATAGTAAGTTCCAGTTACTTCTCCCAAATATTAAAAGCTAATTTAAAGGATTTAAATTTTCCCCAGAGCTCAACACTCATCCAGTATGTAGATGGTTTTCTCCTTTATTCAAACACACTCTCTTACTCTCAGGAAGATAATCTATATTTACTCAAATGGCCACCAAGGGCCACAAAGTGTCTAAAGACAAACTTCAGCTATAGTTACTGCAAGTTAAGTATTTGGGGCATATTATCTTGGTCAAAGGACTGAGTATTAACCCTGACAGAGTGAGAGGAATTTTAGCTTTTTCAATGATTGTCACTAAGAAACAAGTTAGAGTATTTTTTGGGTCTGGCAGGCTACTGTAGAAACTGGATACGAAATTTCTCCCTTATGGTTCAAACTCTGTATGCATACCTTAAAAATGTGCAATGTGATCCCATCATGTGGACTCCAGAAGGACAATCAGTTGTACAACAAATAAAGGAAATTCTAACTAATGGCCCATCCTTAGGTCACACAAACTACAAATTGTCTTTCTCCATTTTTGTACATAAAATTGGAGATACTGCATCAGGGGTACTGACCCAGAAACATGGTGATCATCAGGGACCTATAGGCTATTATAGCCAACAGCTGGACTTCAGGGCTGAAGCTCGAGGACTGCTTCCTTGTGTAAGAAAAATAGCAGCCACGGCCCTTTAGTACAAGTCTGTTGAAGAAATAATTATAAGCATTCAAAAGATAAACAAGTCCAGCAGTTGGTTATTGAAAAAAATTAATAAAATAGGCCACTAGCTAGGCTAATAGATAAGAAAAGAGAGTAGATCCAAATAAACACAATTAGAAATGACAAAGGGAATGTTACCACTGACTGCACAGAAATACAAACAACCATCATAAACTACTACAAACACCTCTATACACACAAACTGGAAAACCTAGATGAAATGAATAAATTCCTGAAACACATCCTTCCAAGATTGGGCCAGGAAGAAATTTATTCCTTGAACAGAGCAATAATAAGCTTCAAACTTGAATCAGTAATAAGCAGTCTATCTATTAAAAAAATAAAAGCCCAGGACCTGATGAGTTCACAATCAAATTTTACAGAAAATATTCCAAGAAATTGAAGAGAGGAGGTCTTCTTAAATTTATTCTAAGAGGACAGCATCATCTTGATACAAAAACCTGTCAAAGACATAACAAAAGAAGAAAAGTTCAAGCCAATATTTTTGATAAACATTAATGCAAAACTACTAAGAATTTATTCATTTCATCTAGGAAAAAAAAAAAAAAAAGCCCTGCAAACTGAATCCAGCAGCACATCAAAAAGCTAATTCATCACAATCAACTGTCTTCATCCTCAAGACGCAAGGTTTGTTCAACATGTGCAAATGAATAAATCATGCAATGATTCATTGCATAGACAGAAATAAAAACTAAAACCACATTCTTATCTCAGTAGATGTGGAAAAGACTTTTGATAAAATTCAACATTCCTTTATGTTAAAAAAAAAAAACCTCTAAAAATAGATATTAAGGAAACATACCTCAAAATAATAAAAGCCATCTATAGAAAACCCACAGCTAATACACTTTTAATGAGTAATAGCTGGAAGCATTTTCCTTGAAAACTGGCATAAGACAAGAATGTCCTCTCTTACCACTTTTATTTCTCATAGTATTGAAAGTCCTGGCCAGCACAGTCAAGAGAAAGAAATATAGTACATCCAAATAGGGAGAGAGGAAGTCAAACTATCTCTGCTTGCAGAGAACATTATTCTATATTTAGAAAACGCCAGTCTCAGCCCGAAAGCTCCTTCAGCTGACAAACAACTTCAGCAAAGTTTCTAGATACAAAATCAATGTAAAAATATTACTAGCATTTCTAAAAACCAACAACAGGCAAGTCAAGAGACAAATTAGGAAGGCAATCCCATTGATAACTGCACCCCAAAGAATAAAATACCTAGAAATATGGCTAACTCAGGAGGCAAAGGATCTCTACAATGAGAATTATAAAGCACTGCCAAGAAAATCAGAGATAACGGAAATGAATGGAAAATCATCTCACGATCATGGATAGAAAAAAAAATCATTAAAATAGCCATATTGTCCCCCAAAATTTATAGATTCAATGCATTTCTATCAAACTACCAATGGCTTTCGTCACAGAACTGAAGAAAATTATTTTTAAATTTATATCAGATTTTTTTTTAAAAAAAAACAGATAGCCAAGGCAATTCTATACATAAAGAACAAAGCTGGAGGCATCATTAACAAACTTCATACTATTTTACAGTGCTACAGTAACCAAAAAAGCATGATGCTGGTAGAAAAATGGGCACATAGACCAATGCAACATAATATAGAACCCAGAAATAAGGCCACACATCTATGGCCATCTGATTTTTGACAAAGCTAACCAACACAATCAATAAGAAAAAGACTTCTTATTCAATAAATGGTGCTGAGATAACTGGCTAGCCATACACAGAAGATTAAAGCTGGATCCCTTACTTACACCATACAAAAAATCAACTTAAGAAGGATTAAAGACTTAAATGTAAAACTCAAACCTATAAAAACCTTGGAAGACAACCTAGACAATACCATCTAGGCCATAGAAATGATCAAACATTTCATGACAAAGACACCAAAAGCAATCACAACAAAAGCAAAAAAAAATTGACAGATGAGATATAATTAAAGAGCTTCTGCACAGGAAAAGAAACTATCAACAGAATAAAAAGACAACATACAGACTGGGAGAAAATATTTGCAAACTGTTCATCTGACAAAGGTCTCGTATCCAGCATATATAAGGAACTTAAACAAATTTACGAGAGAAAAACAAACAACCTCACTAAAAAGTGGGCACAGGACATAACAGATACTTCCCACAAAAAGGCATACATGCAGTCACCAAGCATATGAATGAAATCTCAATATCACTGATCATTAGAGAAATGCAAATCAAAACTTCAATTAGATACCATCTCATGCCATTAAGAATGGCTATTACTAAAAAACAACAGATGCTAGTGAGGTTGTGGAGAAAAAGGGAACCCCTATCCACTGTTGGTGGGAATATAAATTAGTTCAACTATTGGGGAAAGCAGTATGATGGTTTCTCAAAGAGCTAAAAGCAGAACTACCATTTACCTCAGCAACCCCATTACTGAGGTAAATGATAGTATATACTCAGAGGAGTATAAATCATTTTACCATAAAGACACATGCATGTGAATGTTCATTGCAGCACTATTCACAATAGCAAAACATGGAATCACCCTAAATGCCCATTAGTGACAGATTGGATAAAGAAAATGTGGTACATACACACCATGGAATACTATGCAGCCATTAAAAATGTGAGATCATGTCTTTTTCAAGAAGATGGATGGAGCTGGATGTTATTATCCATACTAAACTAATGCAGAAACAGAAAACCACATACTGCATGTTCTCACTTATAAGTGGGAGCTAAATGGTGAGAATTTATCAACACAAAGATGGAAGCAACAGACCCTAGAGTCTAATTCAGGGTGGGCGTTGTGGGGAGGGACAGGAGCAGAAAATATAACTCTTGAGTGCTGGGCTTAGTATCTGGTTGATGGAGTAATCTGTTCAACAAACCCCCATGACACGTGTTTACCTATATAATGAATCTTCACATTTACACCCAAAGCTAACATTAAAAGATTGAGAAAAAAAACAGCCCAATTTGTATTGCAGGAGAAGAAAACAATAAACAAACATATACATTTTTAAAAGCATAATTTAAAGGAAAATAATAGTGTATTAAAGATTGTGGTGACAGTTCCTCTAAACAATGCTGCTTTCATTTTTTTTTTGTATTTTATTCAAATGGTAAAACAATGCATTAAAAAATGCATATATTAGAAAAGAAGACATATATAAAAGAAATAATCAAAGCTTTCATTTCAGGATACTAGAAAAAAATAGAAAATAAAATAGAAAATAAGCAGTAGAAATAGTAAACATTAGAGCTAAACAGGAAGCTAATAGAGAGAATCAATGAAGTTCAAAGCAGTGTTTTTTAAGGATTAATAAAATCAATGGGCTTCTTCACAAGCTAAGAAAAAAAGAAAGAGAATATAAAGCACCAATATGTCAAATACAAAAGGAAACAAAACTTCATAATTTATGGACAAGGGAAAGATAACAAATAAATACTATGTACAACTTTATGCTAACAAATTTGACAATACACAAGAAATGGACTGATTTCTTGAAAGTCAGTCTGACAAAACTCACAGAAGAAGAAATAGACAATCTGCATCATGAGCATATATCTATTAAAAATTTGAATCAATAATTAATATTTTTTCAAAACAGAAAGCATCAGTCCAGAAGCAAATGAAATGCATTTTTATTCCATGAGGTCAGCACTACCCCAACACCAAAATCAGACAAATCCATTACAGGAAAAGACAGCTCCAGAATAATGTTTCTAATAAATATAGATGCAAATATTCTCAACAAAATGTTAGCAAACTTAATTTAACTATATAGAATAACAATTATACACCACAACCAATAGGAATTTATCCCAGGCAGGCAAGGCTGGCTCAACATTTAAAGATCAATTAATGTAATTTATCACATCACCAGGCTAAAGTAAAAAAATTACGTGATTAAATCAACAGTTGCAGAAAAAGCACTTGAAAAAAATCCTACACTATTCATAATAAAAATGTTCACAAAACTAAAAATGGAGGAAAATGTACTCAACTCAATAAATAGCATATCCAAAAAAAACCTACATCTAATATTATACATAATGGTGAGAAACTTAAAGCTTTCTTACTAAGATCGTGTCCTCACTCACTGCTATTTTTCAACATCATACTCGTAGTCCTACTTAATGCAATAAGGCAAAAAATAAAATAAAAAGCATGAAAATTGGGAATAAAGAAATCAAACTGTCTTTGTTTGCAGATGGAATACTTGTATGTGTAGAAAATCTCGATGAATAGACAGAAAACAGCTGGAACTAATAAGTAATTATTGTAAAGTCATGGAATACAGGTTAATATACAAAAGTTAATTGCTTTTCTATATACCAGCAATAAAGTAGAATTTGAAATTTAAAACACAATGCCATTTACATTACTGCCCCCAAAATGAGATGTGTATAAGTCTAACAAAATATGTGCAATATCTAGATGAGGAAAACAACAAAACTCTGATGAAAGAAATTAAAAATAAACTAAATAAATTGGGATATATTTCATTGCCAATTCTTCTCAACTTGATCTATAGATTCAAGAAATTCATATCAGCATCACAGCAAGTTATTGTGTGAATCTTAACAATCTGATTTTAAGGTTTATAAGGAGAAACAAAAGACCCAGAATATCCAACGCAATACTGAAGGAGAGTAGTCCCAGGACTGACAGTATCTGACTTGAAAACTTATTACAAATCTCAGTAATCAGGACTGTGTGGTATTGACAAAACAGTAGACAAATAGATCAGTGGAAGAGAATAAGGGCCTACAAAGAGACCCAGATAAATAACATCAGTTGAAACTTGACAAAGGCCCAAAGGAACTAAGGTTATACAATGGAGGAAAATAGTCTTTCTGACAAATGGTGCTGAAGAAACTGGAAATTCACCTGCAAAAATTTAATCTAGACATAGATTTTACATTCTTCACACAAATGAACAAAAAATAGATAACGGACTTGAATGTGTGATGCAAAACTATAAAAGTCCTAAAAAATAAAAGGAGGAAATCTAGATGACCTTGGGTATAGTGGTAAGTTTTTAGCTGCAACTCCAAATGTGTGACCTATGATACAAAAAAGATAAACTGGACATATTTTTTAATCAAAAACTTTTGCTTTGTGAAAGTTAACGTCAATAGAATAAGAAGAAAAGCCACAGTATGATATAAAATATTTGTAAAAATATTTCTCATAAGGAGCTCTTATCCAAAATACACAAGTCCTAAAACTAAACAATAAGTCAATGACTAAGCCAATGAAAAATGGGGAGGGGGAGCCAGAGCAAAATGGCTGAATGGAAGCATCCACCAATCATCCTTCCCACAGAAACACCAAATTTGTCCACTATCTACACAAAAACACGTTCACAAGAACCAAAAGTCAGCTGAGTGACCACAGTATCTGGTTTTAACTTAATATTACTAAAAGATGCACTGAAAAGGGTCAGAAGGACAGTCTTAGATTGGCAATGTCATTTCTCCCCTGTGGTGCAGAGTGAGAACCTGTGCATTTGTAAGAGAGAGAATGCAGTGATGGGGGACTTTGTACTGAAACTCAGTGTTGCCAACACCAGGTAGGACTCAGCCGGTGCCTATGGAGGGACCATTTAGATCAACTCTAGCCAGAGGAAAATCATCCGTCATAGCAGTCAGAACTTGAGTTTCAGCAAGTCTTGCCACTACTGACTGAAGTGGTCTTGAGTCTTAAATAAACATGAAAGTCTGTCAAGGCCACAATAATTGAAACAACTAGGCAATTTCTAGTGCTGAGCTGGGTACAGAGCCAGTGGACTTCAGGGACATGTAACCTAGTGGGACATCAGCCAGGGAGGCTAAGGGAGTGCTTGGATCACCCCTTACCATCCAACCCCAGGCAGAACAGCTCACAGCTCTGAAGAAATCCATTTCTTCCATGGAAGGAGAAGAAACAGAAGAGTAAAGAGGACTACTGTGTCTTACAATTTGGATCAGCCACAGTAGTATGTAGCACTGGCAGTCATAAGTCCAGGAATCCCGGCCCTGGTTCTTGGATGACATTTCCAGATGAACCCTGGGCCAGAAGAAAACCCACTGCCTTGAAGGAAAACATCCAGTCCTAGCAGGATTTATCACCTGCTGACTAAAGAGTACTTGGATCTTGAATAATCAACACTAGTAACCAGGTAGTACATGCCATCAACCTTGGGGAGACTTTGAGAGATGCCAGCTTCAGGTGGACCCAGCACACTATAGACATGATGGCTATGAGGAAAGACTCCTTATGCTTGAGAACAGCAGATAAAAGAGTAAAGGGCACTTTGTCTTGCAGGTTAGGTATCAGTTTAGCATAGTGGAGAAGAAAACCAGGTAGGTTTCTCAGGTTCCCAATTCCAGACCTTGGATTTGAGATTGCATTTATAGACCAACTCTGGGCTGGAGGCGAGCCTACTGCCTTGAAGTGTGAGTCCCAGGACTGACATCATTTACTGAAAGCTAACTTAAGAACCACTGGGCCTTAAGTGAACACTGACAGTACCCTGGCAGTACTCCTTGTGGTGTCTTCTGCTGGTTGTGGACACAGGGAGATGCCTCTGCCTGAGGAAAGTGGAAGAGTGGAAAGTACTCTGTCTTGTGGTTTTGGCACCAACTTAGCTGCAGTAGAGTAGAGCACCAGGTAGATTTCTCAGGTTTCCAAGTCTAGGCCCTGGCTCCTGGACAGCATCTCTAAATCCACCCAGGGCCTTGTGGAAGACATTGCTCTAAAAGTAAAAACACAGGACTAGCCTGCTCTACTACCTGCTAATTGTAGAGCCCTGGGGCCTTAAATAAACATGAGTGGCAGCCAGGTAGTGGTTACAGCAGGCTTGGGAATAAACCCAGTGCTGTGCTGGCTTCTGACCTGACCCAGAGCAGTTCCAGTGGTGGTGGCCACAGGGGTGTTTCTGCCATACCTCTCTCATTTCCAGGTGGCTAAGAACAGACAGAAAAACTGTTTGGTTGGGAGAAAGTAAAAGAACAAGAGTCTCAGTCTGTAAATCAGATAATTTTTCCATATCTTATCGAAGACCACAAAGACAGTACCTCTACAAGTCTGTAAGGACTATAGCATTACTATGCTTGGAGTTCCCACTTACATAAATACAGCTGCAGTGACAAAATCCTTAGGTCACCGCACTCTAGTCCTTTGACTACCTGGAAAGCCTTTGCAAAAAGGACAGGAATAAAGCCAACACTTTGAAGACTACAATAAATATCCAAATATCAGATGCTGAAACACTGAAAAACATCCACAAATATCAAGACAATCCAGGAAAACATTACCTCACAAAACAAATTAAATAAGGCACCAGTGGCCAATGTTGGAGAGATAGAGAGATATGTGACATTTTAGACAGAGAATTCAAAATAGCCATATTGACAAAACTCAAAGAAATTCAAGATAACAAAGAGAAGAAACTAAGAATGCTGTGAGACAAATTTAACACAGAGATTAAAAGAAATTAATAAATTAAACACAAATTCTAGAGTTAGATAATGCAACTGGCATAACGAAGAATGCATCAGTCTCTTAATAGCAAAATTAGTTAAGCAGCAGAAGAAACTGGTGAGCATGAAGACAGGCTATTAGAAAATACACAGTCAGTGAAAACAAAAACAAAAACAAAAAAGTAAAGAAGAATAAAACATGCCTAGACAATCTATAAAATAGCCTGAAAAACAAAATCAAAGAGTTATTGGTCTTAAACAGGAGGTAGAGAGAGAGATCAAGTGGAAAGTTTATTTAAAGTGATAATATTAGAGAACTTTCCAGATAGGTAGAAAGATAACACTCAAGTAAAGAAAGTTATAGAACACAAAGATTTAATCCAAATATTTAATCAATGTATTTATTAATCAAAATCTCCAAGGTCAAAGATACAGAAAGAATCTGAAAAGCAGCAACAAAAAAGAAAAAGCATACAAGGGAGATCCAACATATCTACAGCAGACTCCTCTGTGGAAACCGTACAGTCTTAGAGAGAGGTATGACATATTTAAAGTGCTGAAGGAAACAAACAAACAAACAAACAAAAAACTTTTAGATAGAATGGTATATTCAGTGAAAATATTCTTCAGTCATGAAGGACAAATAAAGACTACCCAAAGAAAACGAAAGCTTATGGATTTCATCGACACCACACCTGTCCTACAGAAAATGCTAAAGAAGTTTTTCAATCTGAAAGAAAAGGAGGTTAATGAGTAATAAGAAATCCTATGAAGGTACAAAACTCACAGGTAATACCAAGTACACAAGAAAGCACACAGTATTACAACATCATAATAGTAGCATCCACTAGAGATACTTATATCTTAAGTAGAAACATGAACAGATAAAACAATAAAAAAAACTACAACAGCTTTTCAAGACATAGTACAATAAGATGTATAAACAGAAACGAGAAAAAGTCAAAAATTGGGATGACAAAGGTTGAGACAAAGGTTGAGTTGTATTAGTGGTTTTTTTTTTGTTAGTTTATGCAATTAGTGTTAAGTTGTCATCAGTTTAAAATAATGGGGTATAAGGTATTATCTGTAGCCCTTATGGTAAGCGAAAATATAAAAACATACAATAGATACACAAAATACAAAAAGCAAGAAATTAAATATACCACCAGAGAAAATCATCTTCAATAGCTGCAGAATACACATTCTTCACCTCAGTACATGTGTCATTCTCAAAGATAGATTACCTGTCACACCATAAAACAAATCTTACAATATTGGAAAAAAAAATGACACAATTTCAAGTATCTTCTTGACCAAAATGAAATAAAACTACAAATAATAAGCAAGAGGAATTTTAGGAAACCTACCAGCACATGGAAATTAAAAAATATGCTCCTGAATACCAGTGAGTCAATGAAGACAGTAAAAAGCTGAAAATTTTCTTGAAACAAATGATAATAGAAATACAACAGATCAAAATATTTGGGATACAACAAAAGTAGTGCTAAGAGGAAAATTTATAGCCATTAAGTGCCTACATTGAAAAATAATAATATCAGATAAAATAAATAACTATGGATGAATCTTAAAAAATAGAAAAGCCAGAGCAAAGCAAATCCAACATTAGTAGAAGAAAAACAATAATGACAGAGATAAAGCAAGATAGTGCAATAAAAGACTCCATTGATTGTCCAACTCCCACCCCTGCAAGGACACCAATTTAACAAATATCTACACAGATAAAATACCTTCATAAGAACTAGAAAATCAGGTGAGCCCTCATAATATTTGGTTTTATCTTCGTATTGCTGAAAGAGGCACAGAGAGATTAAAAAAAAAAAAAAAAAAGTCTTGAAACACCAACGTCACTCTTCCTCCATTCCACAGCAATGTCAATATGGGTTGGAGAGCATTTCTGTGTGCTCGGGTAGGGAGAGTAAAAAAAATTGTGAGACATTGAACTCAGTGCTGTCTTGTTAGGGCAGAAAAAAAAAGAAAAAAACCACAAAAACAAAAAACAGACCAAACTCAGCTGATGCCCGCCCAGGGAGGAAGCATTTAAAGCAGCCCTAGACAGAAGAAAATCACTAATCCCAGGGGTCTGAACTTGAGTTCCCACAAACCTCGCCACCACACTGCTAATGTGCTCTGTGATCTAAATAAACTTGAAGGGCAGTCTAGGCCATAGAAACTGAAAGTTATAGGTGAGTTCTGGCGATGAACTCACCTATTGTGAGTGACAGTAGACTGTCACACAGTCTAACCACAGGCTGTACAACTTGTGGATACAAAAGAAACTCCTTCTTTTTGCTTGAGGAGAGGAGAGAAAAGAGGTGGGAAGACTTTGGCATCTTGGATACAAGCTCAGCCAACCAGGATAGGGCACCAGACGGACTCATGAGACATTCATTCCAGGCCCCTGGATGACATTTCTAGACAAACCCTGATAAGAAAGAAAGCCACTGCCTTAAAAGGAAGGACCCAGTCTAGGAAGCGTTTGTCACCTGCTAACTGAAGGGCCCTTGGGCCCTAAATAACCAGCAGTGATACCCAGGTACTATGTTGAGGGTCTTAGGTGAGTGTCTAAAGCTTGTTGGCCTCAGTTGAGACTCGGCACATTACCAGCTGTGGCGGCTGTGGGACAAAACTCCTTCAGCTTCAGAAAAAGTAAAGGGAATTTTACTTTGCACCGTAGGTACCCACATGGCCAGCAGTGTGTTAGAACATTGAGCAGGCTTTTGGAGTCTCAGATCCCAAGACTTGACTTTTGGATGACATCTATGGATCTTCCCTAGGTCACAAGGGATTCCACTTCCCTGAAGACAGAATCCTAGTCTAGGCAGCATATAACACAAGCTGACTAAAGAGGTTTTGGGCCTTGAGGGAACATTGGCGGTAGTCTGGCATTATTTCTTTATCAGTAAGAAAGAACTACGGTATTACTGGGTTTGGAGTGCCCATAAAAGCAGATACCACTTATTACAAAACCCAAGTCATTTCAAATATCTGGAAATAATTCTCAAGAAGGATGGACAAAAACAAGCCCAAACAGTGAAGACTACAATAAATACCTAACTCTTCAATGCAAAAACACTAAAAAAAATCTACTAGGGTCAATTCCATCTAGGAAAACATGACCTTACATAATAAAATAAGTAAGCCACCAGGAATAATTTCTGGAGAAAAAGAGACATGTCATCTTTCAGCTTTCAGATAGAGGAAACAAAACAAACAAATGAACAAAAAAGATAAAACAAAGAAGGAATTCAGAATTCAATCAGATAAATTTAACAAAAAT
>NC_045445.1:74079981-74136608 GCF_002776525.5 Piliocolobus tephrosceles
TATACATATGTAACAAACCTGCACGTTATGCACATGTACCCTAGAACTTAAAGTATAATAATAAAAAAAAAAAAAAAAAAAAAAAAAAAAAAAAAAAAAAAAAAAAAAAAACAAAAATATTGAAATAAAAGAAATCAAGCAAAAATTCTGGAGCTAAAAAATGCAATTGTCATGCTGAAGGGTGCATCAGAGTCATTTAATGGCAGATTTGATCAAGCAAAAGAAAGACTTAGTGAGCTTGAAGACAGGTTATTTGAAAATACACAGGGGAGGCATACAACGTAGCACATCTTCAGGAACTAGAAAAACTGCCTCAAAAAGGCAAATTCAATAGTTATTGACCTTAAAGAGGAGGTAGAGAAAGATACAGGGACAGAATGTTAATTCAAAGGGATCAAAACAGAGAACTTCCCAAACCTAGAGAAAAATGTCAATATCCAAGTACAAAATGGTTATAGACTACCAAGCAGACTGAATCCAAAGAAGACTACCTCAAAAATCATGAATAAAGAAAGGATTCTCAAAACAGCAGGAGAAAATAAACAAATAACATACAGTGGAGCCCCAATATGTCTGACAGCAGACTTTTCAGTGGAAATTTTACAGACCCAGAGAGAGTGGCATGATATATTTTAAATGCTGAAGAATTTTTTTTTAAAATCCCAGAATAGTATATCCTGTGAAAATATTCTTAAAACATGAAAGAGAAATAAAGACTTTCCTGGACAAACAAAACCTAAGGGATTTCATCAACACCAAACTTGTCCTACAAGAAACACTAAAAGAGTATTTCATTCAGAAAGAAAAAGATGTTAATGAGCAATAAATAATCACCTGAAGGTTCAAAACACACTGGTAATAGTAAGTTCACTCACACACAAAAATCCATAGAATATTATAACCCTGTAAGTGTGGTGTATAAACTAACTCTTATACTAAGTGGAAGGACTAAAAGATCAACCAATCAAAAATAATAACACCAACTTTTCAAGACATGGACAGTACATTAATTTATAAATTAACACAAAAAGTTAACAAGTAGGGGAATGGAGTTAAGGCATAGGATTTTTATTAGTTTTATTCGTCCTTGTTTGTTCGTTTATGCAAAGAGTGTTAAGTAGTTATCAGGCTAAAATAATGAGTTATGAGTGTTTGCAAGCCTCATGGTAACCACAAACCATAAAACATGCAAAGAGTTCACAGAAACATATGGCAAGGAACTATATCACCAGAGAAAATCACCTTCATTAAAGGTAGACAGGAAGATAAAAAAAAGAAGGAAGAGAGGATCACAGAACAGCCAGACAAAGAAACAACAATAAGGCAGGAGTAAGTACTTACTTATAAATAATAGCATTGAATGTAAGTGGACTAAACACTCCAATCAAAAGACATAGACTGGCTGATGGATGAAAAAAAAGACCCCCATTCTTTGATCTGTTGCTTACAAGAAACATACATCACTTATAAAGACATGCATAGACTAAAAATAAAGACATAGTAAAAGATATTTCATGCTAATAGTAACCAACAAAAGAGCAGGAGTAGCTATACTTACAACAGACAAAATGAAATTCAAGATAAAAACTATCATAAGCAACAAAAAGGTCACAATATAAGGATAATGAGGTCTACTCAGCAAGAGGATATAACAATTTTAAATATGCACCCAAGTTGGGTGTATTGACTCACACCTATAATCTCAGCACTTTGGGAAGGCTGATGTGGGCAGATCCCTTGAGTCCAGGAGTTCAACATCAGCCAGACCAACATGATGAAACCCCATCTTTACTAAAATCAGAAAAATTAGCCAGACATGGTGTCACACACCTGTAATCCCAGCTACTCGGGAGGCTGAGGCATGAGAATCACTTGAACCTGGGAAGCAGAGGTTGTGGTGAGCTGAGATTGCACCACTGCACTACAGCCTGGATGACAGAGTGAGACTCTGCCTCAAAAAAATAAATAACTAAAAAAAAATACACAAATAAATAAATAAGCACTCAATACTAGAGTACCCAGATGTATGAAGTAGATATTGCTTGAGCAAACAAGAGAAATAGGCTCAAATACAATAATAGCTAGAGACCTCAAAAGAACACTTTCAGCATTAGACAGGTCTTCCAAACAAAAAAATCAACAAACATCAGAATTAATATACACTATAGACCAAATGGACACAATATATATTTATAGAACATTTCATCAAATGACTGCAGAAGGCATATTATTTTCCTCAGCATATTGATCATTCTCAAAGATAGGCCATATGTTAGATCACAAAACAAATCTTAAAACATTGAAATAAATTTAAACAACATGAAGCATCTTCTCTGACCACAATGGAATAAAACTAGAAATCAAAAAGGAGGAATTTTGCAAACTATGCAAATACATGGAAATTAAATAATATGCTACTGAATAAGCAGTGGGTCAATGAAGAATTCAAGAAAATTTAATTTTTTTGATACAAATGATAATGGGAATACAGCATACTAAAATCTATGAGGTACAGCAAAAGCAGTACTCAGAGGGAAGTTTCTAGTTAAAAGTGCCTATATTAAAAAATAGGGAAAACTTCAAATGAAAAATTTGATGATGCATCTTAAAGAACTTAAAAAGAAACAACAAACCAAACCTTAAATTAGTAGAAGAAAAAATTAATAAATATTAAAGAAGAAATAAATGAAATTGAAATAAATAACAATATAAAATATCAATGACATAAAAGTTGGTCCTCTGAAAAGTTACACAAAATTGACAAATTTTTGGAAAACAAAGATAAAAGAGAGATAAAACAAATAAATAAAATCAGAAATAAAATATGAGACATTACAACTAATACTGCAGAAATTCAGTTATTAGTGGCTACTGTGAGAACAACTATATACAAATAAATTAGAAAACCTAGAATAAATAAACAAATTCCTAGATATGTACAACCTACCAAGATTGAACCATAAGAACTCTAAAACCTGAACAAACAAATACAAAGCAACAAAATCAAAGCTATGTAAAACGTTTTTCAGTTAAAAAAGAAAAAGCTTTCCAGTTAAAAAAAAGGACCTGAAGACTACACTGTTGAATTCAACCAATCATTTAAAGAAGAACTAATTCCAATCTATTCAAAGTATTCTTAAATTAGAGGATAAGGGAATACTTCCAACCCCATCCTACAAGACCAATATTACCCTGATATGAAAATCAAAGACACCTGACAAAATAAAAACTACAGGCCAACATTGCTGAAGAATATTGACAGAAAAATCCACAACAAAACACTCACAAATCAAATTCAACAATACATTGGAAAGATCACTCATAATGAACAAGTGGGAAATATCACTGGGAGGCAAGGATGGTTCAACACATGCAAATCTATCAATTCCATACATCATATCAAGAGAATGAAGGATAGAATTCATATAATCATTTCAATGATTGTCAAAAAAGCATTTGATAAATTTCAGCATCTGTTCATGATAAAAATCCCAAAACCTTGGAATAGAATGAACATACTTCAACATAATAAAAGCTATATAGTGACAGACCCACAGTTAGTATCATACTCAATGGGGAAAAACAGAAAGGCTTTCTGCTAAGATAGGGAACACAACAAGGATGTCCACTGTCACTACTGTTATTCAACACATTTCTGGAATTCTTAGCTAAAGCAATCAGAAAAGACAAAGAAATAAAGACCACTGAATTGGAAAGAAAGAATTCAAATTTTCCTTGTTTGCAGATGATATGATCTTATATTTGAGAAAACCTAAAGACCACACAGAAAAACTATTAGAACTGATCAACAAATCCAGTAAAGCTGCAAAATAGAAAATTTCTATACAAAAAGCAGTAGTATTTGCATATGCCAACAGTGAAAAATGTGGAAAAGAAATAAAAAAGTAATTCAATTTACAATACCCACACATAAAATTAAATATCTAGAAATTAACCGAAGAAGTGAAAGGTCTCTAAAATAAAACACTAATAAAAACACTAATAAAAAATTTGAAGAGAGCACCAAAAAAATTTCCATATTCATTGATTGGAAGAATCAATATTGTTAAAATGTCTGTACTACACAAAGCAATCTACAGATTCAATGTTATCTCTATCAAAATACCAATGATATTCTTCACAGAAATAGAAAAAAAAGATCCTAAAATCTAAATGGAACCACAAAAAACCCAGAATAGCCAAAGTTATCCTAAGTAAAAATAACAAAATAAGAGAAATCACATTACCTGACTTCAAATTACATAGGGACAAAATTACACAGCCTCAGGCATTACTTTACTAGCAACACAAAGTGGACTAGCACAGAAACATCAGAAATAATTTCTTAATATTTCCACACCAGGATAAACTGATTGCCAGATAATGAAAATGAAATATTTCCCATTAATTTCAGGCAAATATATCTGTATTGAACAATACAATATATACATCATTTGTGCTATTTATCCTTGAGAGTAAATTAGTTTTTTCTTTGTTATCTGATTATTAGCACAGAAACATAAAGTTTATATTAATCAGAAAAGTAGATGGCTTTGTTACTATTTAGGTATTATTGTTTCTATCACCTGCTGCTCCATTCTCTGTCTACTATCCTTCTATAACTCCTATTTTAAAAATGTCAGAGCTTGTTGCTCAATCTCAATGTATATTATTCTATATTGCAGTTTTAATTTGTGTTGAATCTAGTCCCCAACTCAAGGATGTGTACAATTTTTCAAGATTCCTTCATATCTGTCTTTATATAAATATGTCTTCTGCTGTGTCAAATCTATTGTTGGACTTAACTCATTAAGTTTAGCTTTAGTTATACATTACTTTTCTATTTGTATATTTTCTATTTTAAGTCTTCCTGCTGATATCTAATATTCTTATGTTCCTTGCTTATTGTTGTGCATTTATGTGTATATGAATGTGTGTGTGTGTGTATGTGTATATATATATATATATATATAATAGTATATTCACTAGTACTCTTTTTATTGTTTACTTTCAGTGTGATAATTCTGGTATTTAAAATCATTGAATTTCTAATTTTTTAATATTAACCTTATTATACTAGCATATTTCTTTATGCAGTTTGTGATTTTTAAGTTAAACTTTTTATTTTGAGATAATTATAGATTCTTATGAAGCTATGAGAATAATACAGAGATGCCCTGTATCCGTTATCCAATATCCCACAATGATAATGTCTTGCCTAGCTATAGCACAATATCACAACTAGAAAATTCTCATTAATACAATTCAGTGATCTTATTCAGATTCACCAGTTTTTGCATGCACTAAGTTATGAGTGTGTGTGTCATAGAAATTAGTTATATGCAACATTTTTACATGTATATGTTTGCGCAATCACCACTATGATTAAGGTACAGAACAGTTCCATCAGCACAAGGATTCCTGTGCTGATTCTTTTACACTCACTTTTCTTAACATCTCCCTATACTTAGATTTCAGAAATTATTAATCTGTTCACCATCTCTATAGTTTTGTTATTTTAAAAATGTTATAGAAGTGGAACAATACAGAATGTAAATTTTGGGGGATAAGCATATTTCACACTGCATAATTGCTATGAGATCCAAAAAATTGTATAAAGTAATAGTTTTGAAATATAATAAGATTCCACCTGAATATCCCATGTGCACATTATTTATACTCCTTTTTACATACTTTTAAAAAAAGAATAATGGAAAAATAATATAAGATACACATAATTTCTGTGAAGTCTGCTTTACTGCTTTACGGTTTATTAAATTATCTTCAGATGTTAAGCAGAAATCTATATTAAAATATTTTGTTTTAAAGATACTCTCTAAGGGAGTTGTATGCAATACATAATAGTAGACCTGGCCGGGCGCGTGGCTCAAGCCTGTAATCCCAGCACTTTGGGAGGCCGAGACGGGTGGATCACGAGGTCAGGAGATCGAGACCATCCTGGCTAACACGGTGAAACCCCGTCTCTACTAAAAAATACAAAAAACTAGCCGGGCGAGGTGGCGGGCGCCTGTAGTCCCAGCTACTCGGGAGGCTGAGGCGGGAGAATGGCGTAAACCCGGGAGGTGGAGCTTGCAGTGAGCTGAGATCCAGCCACTGTACTCCAGCCTGGGCGACAGAGCCAGATTCCGTCTCAAAAAAAAAAAAAAAAAAAAAAAGAGAATTTAAGGCCTACTCCTTTGGTTGGTGCTCATCCTCTTTGGCTAATAAGTAATCAGTTGTGGTTTCATTTAATCAGAGTTATTCCATATTAAATTATTGCTTTGCCACTTTTAGGGAAAGTTTTACCACAAGAATGTAGATGTTATCAGCAATTGGAAACTTTAGTAAGGAAGTAAGGTGGCCTTCTTCCAACCATACTGTTGCAGAATCAGGATGACCAGAAAGAGACCTTGGGGTGTATACAGGAGGATATCTTTATTATTGAGTGCACTCAGACTCAGCAGACTCAAAATCCAAAGACTGGGTGCAGAGCAAAAACAGCACTTGACTTTTATACACACTTCACAAAAGGGGGTGGGTTAGCTTGAAGCAGGTTTACAGTTACAGTGATGCGAAAGCAAGGATACAGAGGCAGAACAATTAATTAAATTGTGACAGGTTCATAACTCAGGATTACACATGACCATTGCCAAGCAATCCAGATGTCCATTATCTAGGCTTTGCTCTAAAGAGCTTTGCACTGGTTTATCTCATAACCTTTACTATGGTGCCCAGACAGCTGTAGTTCAGGCCTACTCAGGCTTCTCATGACCTTCATTGTACTTCTTAGATAAAACAGAATACTTGAAGTTACTAGTTACCGAGAACAAGAATCTCTAAACTCATACGATAAAACAAAGGAAAATTTGTTTTTCTTCTCCCTGTGTTGAGGGAGTGCTGGGAGTCTCCAGAACACATTAGATAATATTATTAAGACTTTTCCTGGGTCTGGGCTATGCTTGTTGCTGCCTCTGGGACAAGTCAGCCTAATATAGGAAAGCTTATTTCTCTTTCTTTTTAATTTTTTCTTTAATTTCCTGCCTGAATACTTTTGAATGGTATCATATTGATAAATGCAGTCTCTTATAGTCAACTAAATTTATTATGTGTTTTTCTTAGCTTAGCATCAAAATAACTGATTATGTTGCAAATGGCTAATTAAATTTGATCTTAGTGGCTGATAGATTTTTTGTTTTTTTTTTGTTTGTTTGTTTGTTTGTTTGTTTGTTTTGAGATGGAGTCTAGCACTGTCTCCCAGGCTGGAGTGCAGTGGCATGATCTTGGCTCACTGCAAGCTCCGCCTCCCGGGTTCACGCCATTCTCCTGCCTCAGCCTCCTGAGTAGCTGGGAGTACAGGTGCCCGCCACCATGCCTGGCTAATTTTTTTGTATCTTTAGTACAGACTGGGTTTCACCATGTTAGCCAGAATGGTCTCAATCTCCTGACCTTGTGATCCACTCACATTGGCCTCCGAAAGTGCTGGGATTACAGGCGTCAGCCACCACACCCGGCCTTTGTTTTTTCTTTTGGAAATGGAGTCATGCATCGTTGCCCTGGCTTGAGTGCAGTGGTTGTACTTCACAGAAATAGAAAAAAAAAGATCCTAAAATCTATATGGAACCACAAAAGACCCAGAATAGCCAAAGTTATCCTAAGTAAAAATAACAGAATAAGAGAAATCACATTACCTGACTTCAAATTACATAGGGACAAAATTACACAGCCTCAGGCATTACTTTACTAGCAACACAAAGTGGACTAACACAGAAACATCAGAAATAATTTCTTAATATTTGGCTCACTGCAAGCTCCGCCTCCTGGGTTCACGTCATTCTCCTGCCTCAGCCTGCTGAGTAGCTGGAACTACAGGCACAAACCACCACGCCCGGCTAATTTTTTGTACTTTTAGTAGAGACAGGATTTCACTGTGTTAGCCATGGTCTCGATCTCCTGACCTCATGATCTGCCCACCTCGGCCTCCCAAAGTGCTGGGATTACAGGCGTGAGCCACCGCGCCCAGCTCGCTGATAGTTTTTAAGGACATTTTAGACTACCAATGGTGAAATGGTGGCTCATTTAACCCACCCTTTAAACATCTGTATAGTACTGCATGATCTTTGCTTGAGGTGAAATCCGTAGCTCTTTTAGATCTATTTTTGTAACTTCAACATTCTCGTAGAAAGTTACTGATGTCTTATACTTGTGACATATTCGTGGGAATGATGAGCTGTGATTGGCTTTGGGTTATACAGCTATCCCAGTATCTCATTAGTTGAATATTCACTTTTGCTACTTGCAAAAATGTTGTCTCAAATTCATCGACTAAATGTAAAACAAACTCCAATAAATCCTCATTTGTGTGTCTAAATGGAACTTCAGTTTAATTTTAGCACAAGATGAAGAATGTAGATTTCAGTCCTATATCTGCTGCTTTAAAAGGATTACATTTCTTGCATGTTCTTTTAAACATTATGATAGATTATTTCATTTTCCTTCTTGTAGTAGAATTATACATCTTTTACTTTTTGAACTAAAAATACATACCACCCATGATTATAACTTTCTTTAGCCAGTAAAATATGAGTGGAATTTATCGGTGTTATTTATTGCCAATGTATTAGTTTGTTTACTCACTGCTATAAAGAACTACCCGAGACTGGATAATTTATGAAGAAAAGAGGTTTAATTGACTCACAGTTTGGCAGGCTTAACAGGAAGGATGACTGGAGGCCTCAGAAAACTTAAAATCATCTTGAAAAGAGAAGGGGAAGTAAGTACCTTCTATAAATGACAGCAGGAGTGAGAGAAAGAGCACAAAGGGGAAAGTGCTACTTACTGTTAAACTGTCATATCTCATGAGAACTCACTCACTATCAGGAGAACAACAATCAAGGGGAAAATCTGTCCCAATGATCCAATCATCTCCCACCAGGCCCCTTCTCCAATTTGACATGAGATTTGGGCAGGGACACAAATCCAAAACATGTCAGCCAATATTGTGAGAACCAATGCATATTTTCCCATATCTCTCTTTGCTCTGCTACAAGACAAATAACGTAATAGATACATGTATAGTTTTTCACCTGAATCACAAATTGAAGGCAACGTTAAGAATAACCCTAGCCTATGAGTAGTGGATATGTTACATAAGGAGTGAATCATCATAGTGGTAATCTATTGAGATTTGGGGGTTGCTTGTCACTGCATCATAGCCTAGTCTATCTTGACTAATAAAAATATATTTTGCCCTATTGCAATTTTCACCACCTTTTCCCCAAGAGTCTTAACCCTTCATGTATCCCATGTTCCTTCTCTCAGATTCCTAGAGTTTCTATCAACTTGGGAAAATTTAAGTATTCTTCAGCATCTTTAATATATTATTTTGCTGTTTATTTACAGTATAGTACATGTTTACTATAGAGTATAATAAATCACAATTCCTACATGATACTTTGAAGTATCAAATATTGCACATACACATATCCCTTAAAAATTACTGTTTGAAGTGTTCAAACTGAGGTAATTGGCATTTCAAATACCTGGTATTATGCAAAAATAATTGATGTATGGTTATACTATAGTTGGAGAAATTTGTAATATTATTTGGAGAAATGGCTGATATTTTATGATGGTCTGGAGTTAATTATTAACTTATATTTAAACTAATCATATTCTTCTGGTTTTCATTATTGAATACAATCAGAAATGTTTTACATTTCTTTACAAGGGATACCTCTATTTTAAATTTATATATGACAAGATATGCAAGTCGAGAATATAAGACATGTGAACAAAACATAGAATTAAATCATGATTGACAACTTTTGGTTCCAGAAACTGGTGAAATATGCTTCCTATAAGAAGATAGGAAAGAATAGAATGAGAACTCTTGCAAGGCGGGGGTCAAAAATAGTTTGTTTAATTATGCTACTTCCAAGTGAAATAATGAGTAGGCATTTAGAGGTATGATTCTGTAACTAAGAAGGAGGTTGGGACTAGAGCTGTAAATTTGAAGGTCATCATATTGTGATTGATATTTAATTTGAATAATATTGATATGTGGCCTTAGAACTAAAGGCAAAAGGAGTAGACAAGATGAGGAATTCGTGAAGAAGAGGAGGTTCCTGCAAAGGAGACTGATACAAATTTACCAATGAGGAAGAAGAAAAGCAGGAAATACAGTGTTTTAAAGCAAGTTTTTTTTTTTTTTTTTTTTGGAAGCAGACACTGCCTTTTTGTTTTGGATTTAAGAGATTTATTTTGGACTGACACCTGTGAAAGGAAAAATAAGGGACTAGGAATCACATATATATATGACTGATTATTGTGGCTCAAATATATAATCCTTGCTTAGTAAGTGAATGTGAGCAGCTTTGATAAGGGTTTAACAATCAGTTAAGCTAAGAAGTAAAGCTACAACAACTCAGTGGCACACTATTTCTGAAATTATCATGTATGATCTTCCAGAAAAACAAGAAAACAAACTATTTTAAGAAGGAAGTAAACTTCTCTTACTGGCAATATGGAATTTTAGATATTCTAAAAATCTGCTGTGATTAAAGGAAAACTAGAAATACGATAAACTATAAAAAGCATACTTTCAAGTGCATAATTGAACTAAAAAACAAGGGACTTCCATGAGAGCAAAAAGGAAACACAAAACCTTAGAGACACAAGTAAAATTGAAGACATCACTACTCTAATAGCATTGTGAATCTCTGTAATCCAGATTTGTGTTTTAATGCTTTATTAGGGATTATATAAATAGACCTCTTACCACACATTTGAGGGTGTTGTAGTTTAGTCACCTATATAAAATTTATGTAAAAGAGGGCATATATTCTGTGAAATGGTGGAACAGGAAACATAAACTAAGGAGACACCTATTGTGAGTTGGACTCTGAGGAAAAATTACTTAAGGTCTTAAAACTAGATCATGTTTTTTCATAAGGTTTTGTGTTTTCAAATTTCTCTTTGGGCATGGTCTGATAAATCTCAAAAGGAGAAGCTAACACCATGAGTGGCAGATATAAGAAGGATCATCAGAGTAAACCAAAGACAAAAGAAGGCAAATAGTAGAGGGCAAACATCGATGTAATGGAAAGCAATCATATTATAGAAAGAACTTTCTCTTCTGATCAAGATAAAGTAATAGTGACTGAATTTGCCCTCCTGCCTGGAAACGAGAACCCAGCAGGAAATACATAAAAAAAAAAAAAAGGAACATGACACTGAATTTCAGGCAACAGTGTGTAGTAATCTCTGAGAAAGAAAAAAAAAATAGTAAGTTGAATCCTATTATTGCTCCAATTTACTGCCTGGAAAAAAGTCCAGGGCACAACACAGGAATGGGAAAGTAAAACACAGCCTAACAACTTTATGAGTTGAGGAAACATTGTTGGGGGTCCAGAGACTCCAAAGCAGTTGGAGTTAATAAAAAATAGTGCCACTAAAAATGGCCTGCATAGCAGCCTTCAGAAATAGTGCAAAAGTTCTCCTTCTGATCTTCATTACACTTCTCAAAAAAAGATATACATATGGCCAAGAAACAGAAAAAAAGCCAAACACCACTAATAATCAGGAAAATGCAAATTAAAACTACAATGAGATAGCAACTTACCCCAGCCATAAAGCCCATTATTAAAAAATCAAAAAACAATCAATGTTAGTATGGATATGATGAAAAGGGAATGGTTATACACTGCTGGTAGAAATGTAATTTAGTACAACCTCTATGGAAAAAAGTATGGTGACTTCTCAGAGAACTACAGGTAGATCTGTCATTCAATCCAGCAATCCCATTGCTGGTTAATTGCCCAAAGAAAAATAAGTCACTATATCAAAAAGACTCTTACATGCATATGTTTATCACAGCACAATTTGCAAATGCAAAGATATGGAACCAATCTTTGTGTCCATCAACTGAGGAATGAATAAATAAAATGTAGTATACTTTTCCATGGAATACTACTCAGCCATAAAAAGTGAAATAATGTATTTTATAGCAAGTTGGATGGAGCTGGAGGCCCTTGTTCTAAGTGAAGTAATTCAGGAATGAAAAACTAAATGCTGTATGCTTTCACTTAAAAGTCGAATCTAAGCTAAGGGTAGATAAAAACATACACAATAGTGTAATGATCATTGAAGACTCAGAAGAGGAAAAAGTGGGAGATTGATGCAAAATAAAAACTACCTATTGGTTACAATGTACACTATCTGGGTGACTGGTGCACCAAAATTTCAGACTTCACCACTATACAATTCATCCATGTAACCAAAAACAATTTGTATCCCAAAAGCTATTGAAATAAAAATATAGATATATGAAAATGTTTTAAAAAATGTACAGACTTCCATTGCTCTTGCTTAAAGTTTAGTTTTTCTTAGTAGATACTTCTAAATCTATTTGTCTATTTAATTTCCAGAGCCCTATAATATTTGATTTGACTATTTTATTAAGTTTTATAATTGCTTTCATGGAAAGGATCTGTCAATCTCTTCACTCTCCCTTGTCTGGATGTCTTACTCTATCTTGTCACTTATTTTTCATTTTCTATATAAAACATAAAACATAGACTTCTGTGTTTGTGATCGGTAAGAGAAAATAATTTGCAATTTATCTATTTTCTACTATCTTCTTAGTTCTTAATGGTTATGGCAACTGAAACTAACAAATCAGCTTTTAAAAATTGTTGGCTTACGGATCCAAGTAAACAAAGTTTTTATATTAACTCACTTTTGCTTTTGGAATAGCATTGGAAAAACAATCCATGGCCTAATCAGCTGTTTTTGTTGCTTTTCTTCTATTTGTTTCTGTATTCAGATGTACCTTGTACATCAGATTCATTCTTTATTATTTTTAAAATCTGCCTCTTGGAGCCCTAGGTCCCATAGGAAGTACCTCAAAGGTGATCATTTTACATTGCTTACTCTGCAATGGTGAGCAGTTAGACTACTTATCCTCACCCTTCTAATCAGAATAACTGTCTCTGTATGTTTTATGTGCTAAATTTCCACATACAATGTTGTTTAAAGAAACAAAGAAACATTAAAAATGTTGCCTTAAATAAATATATTGATGGTTGGCAAGGTGCGGTGGCTCACATCTGTAATTCTAGCACTTTGTGAGGCCGAGGCAGGAGATCACTTGAGGTCAAGAGTACAAAACCAGCTTGGCTAACATGATGAAACTCGGTCTTTACTAAAAATACAAAATTTAGTGGGGTGTGGTGACAGGCACCTGCAATCCCAGCTACTCGGGAGGATGAGTCAGGAGAATCGCTTGAACCTGGAAGGCGGAGGTTGCAGGAGCCAAGACGGTGCCACTGTACTCCAGCCTGAGTGACAGAGTAAGACTCTGTCTAAAACAAACAAACAAACTGATGGTTTATTTAGTTGTTGAGAGTGCCATATACATATAACTCCTATTATTGCTCCTGAACCTAAATAACTGTTCCTAATACATTCAAGCAGAAATCTAAAAGGGAAAAATAAAGTCAGTTTTTCCTGCATCATCTCATTAAATAAAATTTGTTGCAAACACTGAATGCTTTGTGACTGTTAAGTTCTTAAAGATAAACGGGAAGTGAGATTTAATTAAACTAAAGAGCTTCTGCACAGCAAAAGAAACTATGATTAGAGTGAACAGACAACTTACAAAATGGGAGAACATTTTTGCAATCTATCCATCTGACAAAGGTCTAATATCCAGAGTCTACAAGAAACTTCAACACATTTACAGGAAATAAACAACCTATTAAAAAGTGGGCAAAGAACATGAACAGACACTTCTCAAAAGAAGACATTTATGTGGCCAAGAAACATATGAAAAAAGGCTCAACATCACTGATCATTAGATAAATGCAAATCAAATCCACAATAAGATACCATCTCATGCCAGTCAGAATGGTGACTATTAAAAATCAAGAAACTACAGATGCTGGTGAGGTTGCAGAGAAAAATGAACACTTTTATGCTGTTGGCAAAAGTGTAAATTAGTTCAACCATTGTGGAAGACAGTGTGCTAATTCCTCAAACATCTAGAAGCAAAAATACCATTTGAGGCAGCAATCTCATTACTGGGTATATACTCAAAGGAATGTAAATCATTCCATTATAAAGACACATGAATGCATATATTCATTGCAGCACTATTCACAATAGCAAAGACATGGAATCAACCCAAATGCCCATCAATGATAGACTGGATAAAGAAAATGAAGTACGTATGCACCATGGAATACTATGCAACCATAAAAAGGATAGAGATCATGCAAACCACCATGGCACACGTTTATTTATGTAACAAAAGTACACATCCTGCACATGTACCCTGGAACTTAAATAAAAGTTGAAGAAAAATAATAATAATAAAAGAAAAAAATGCAAGGTTTTATAAGGTTATCCTTTGGAAAATTGATTTGAAAATTACTGAAAATCAAATTTCACCTGTGTCAGAATAATCAATAGTATTTCGGCCTTGATTTGGTTCACTAATCCGTCATGCATTTTTTTTATAAAAATGAATTAAACATGCATGATTAAATTACATGACATTGTTTAAATAAGATGAGAGAATATGAAAAATGCCAATTAGGTGAATAATAGAAAATTGGGGTCCAGCAAGATGGCCAAATAGGAACAGCTCCAGTCTCCAGCTCCCAGCGTGAGCGACACAGAAGACAGGTGATTTCTGCATTTTCAACTGAGGTACTCAGTTCATCTCACTAGGGAGTGACAGACAATCAGTGCTGGTCAGCTGCAGTAGCCCAACCAGACAGAGCTGAAGCAGGGTGAGGCATCCCCTCACCTGGGAAGCCTGAGGGGGAAGGGAATCCCTTTTCCTAGCCAGGGGAACTGAGACACACAACAACTGTAAAATCGGGTAACTCCCACCACAATGCTGCGCTTTACCAAGGGTCTTAGCAAAAGGCACACCAGGAGATTATATCCCACTCCTGGCTGGGAGGGTCCCATGCCCACGGAGCCTCCCTCATTGCTAGCACAGCAGTCTGTGATCTAAGGGCAAGGCAGCAGCAAGGCTGGGGGAGGGGTGTCCGCCATTGCTGAGGCTTAAGTAGGTAAACAAAGCCCTGGGAAGCTCAAACTGGGTGGAGCCCACTGCAGTTCAAGGAAGCCTGCCTGTCTCTGTAGACTCCACCTCTGGGGACAGGGCATAGCTAACAATGAAAAGAAAAAAAAGCAGCAGAAACCACTGCAGACGCAAATGATTCTGTCTGACAGCTTTGAAGAGAGCAGTGGATCTCCCAACAGGGAGGTTGAGATCTGAGAACAGACAGACTGCCTGCTCAAGTAGATCCCTGACCCATGAGTAGCCTAACTGGGAGACATCCCCCACTAGGGGCAGACCGACACACCACACCTCAAACGGCGGAGTACACCCCTGAGAGGAAGCTTCCAAAGCAAGAATCAGACAGGTACACTCACTGTTCAGCAATACTCTATCTTCTGCATCCTCTGCTGCTGATACCCAGGCAAAGAGGGTCTACAGTGGACCTCAAGCAATCTCCAACAGACCTAAAGCTGAGGGTCCTGATTGTTAGAAGGAAAACTAACAAAGAGGAAAGACACCCACACTAAAACCCCATCAGTATGTCACCATCATCAAAGACCAAAGGCAGATAAAACCACAAAGATGGGGAAAAAGCAGGGCAGAAAAGCTGGAAATTCAAAAAATAAGAGCGCATCTCCCCCTCCAAAGGAACACAGCTCATCACCAGCAACTGATCAAAGCTGGACGGAGAATGACTTTGACGAGATGAGAGAAGAAGGCTTCAGTCCATTAAACTTCTCAAAGCTAAAGGAGCAATTACGTACCCAGCACAAAGAAACTAAAAATCTTGAAAAAAGAATGGAAGAATGGATAACTAGAATAATCAATGCAGAGAAGGCCATAAACAGACAGAGATAAAAACCATGACACCAGAAATACGTGACAAATGCACAAGCTTCAGTAACCGACTCGATCAACTGGAAGAAAGAGTATCAACAAGTGAGGATCAAATGAATGAAATGAAGTGAGAAGAGAAGTCTAAAGAGAAAAAAGAAATGAACAAAGCCTTCAAGAAGTATGGGATTATGTGAAAAGACCAAATGTATGTCTGATTGGGGTGACTGAAAGTGAGGGGGAAAATGGAACCAAGTTGGAAAACACTCTTCAGGATATAATCTAGGAGAACTTCCTCAACCTAGTAAGGCAGGCCAACATTCAAATTCAGGAAATACAGAGAATGCCATAAAGATACTCCTCAAGAAGAGCAACTCCAAGACACATAATTGTCACATTCACCAAAGTTGAAATGAAGGAAAAACTGTTAAGGGCAGCCAGAGAGAAAGGTCAGGTTACCCACAATGGGAAGCCCATCAGACTAACAGTAGATCTCTCATCAGAAACTCTCCAAGCCAGAAGAGAGTGGGGGCCAATATTCAACATTCTTAAAGAAAAGAATTTTCAACGCAGAATTTCATATACAGCCAAACTAAGTTTCATAACTGAAGGAGAAATAAAATCCTTTACAGATAAGCAAATGCTTAGAGATTTTGTCAACACCAGGCCTGCCTTACAAGAGACCCTGAAGGAAGCCCTAAACATGGAAAGGAACAACTGGTACCAGCCATTGCAAAAACATGGCAAAATGTAAAGACCATTGATGCTAGGAAGAAACTGCATCAACTAACGAGCAAAATAACCAGTTAATATCATAATGACAGGATCAAGTTCACACATAACAATATTAAGCTTAAATGTAAATAGACTAAATGGTTGAATTAAAAGACACAGATGGACCCATTTCACATGCAGAGACACACATAGGCTCAAAATAAAGGGATTGAGGGAAGATCTACCAAGCAAATGGAGAACAAAAAAAAAAAAAAAAAAAAACAGGGGTTGCAATCCTAGTCTCTGATAAAACAGAGTTTAAACCATCAAAGATCAAAAGAGACAAGGCCATTACATAATGGTAAAGGGATCAATTCAACAGGAAGAGCTAACTATTCTAAATATGTATGCACCCAATACAGGAGCCCCCAGATTCATAAAGCAAGTCCTAAGAGACTTAGAAAGAGACTTAGACACCCATACAATAATAATGGGAGACTTCAACACCCCACTGTCAACATTAGACAGATCAACGATACAGAAAGTTAACAAGGATATTGAATTCATCTCTGCACCAAGTGGACCTAATAGACATCTACAGAACTCTCCACCCCAAATCAACAGAATATACATTCTTCTCAGCACCACATCGCACTTATTCCAAAATTGACCACATAATTGGAAGTAAAGCACTCCTCAGCAAATGTACAAGAACAGAAATTATAACAAACTGTTTCACAGACCACAGTGCAACCAAACTAGAACTCAGGACTAAGAAACTCAATCTAAACTGCTCAACTACATGGAAACTGCTCCTGAATGACTACTGGGTACATAATGAAATAAAGGCAGAAATAAAGATGTTCTTTGAAACCAATGAGAACAAAGTTACAACATACCAGAATCTCTGGGACACTTTAAATGTGTGTATAGAGGGAAATTTATAGCACTAAATGCCCACAAGAGAAAGCTGGAAAGATCTAAAATGGACACTCTAACATCACAATTAAAAGAATTAGAGAAGCAAGAGCAAACACATCAAAAGCTAGCAGAAGGGAAGAAATAACTAAGATCAGAGCAGAACTGAAGGAGATAGAGATACAAAAACCCTCCAAAAAATCAATGAACCCAGGACTTGGTTTTTTGAAAAGTTCAACAAAATTGATAGACTGCTAGCAAGACTAATAAAGAACAAAAGAGAGAAGAATCAAATACATGCAATAAAAAATGATAAAGGGGATATCACCACCGACCCCACAGAAATACAAACTACCATCAGAGAATACTATAAACACCTCTCTGCAAATAAACTAGAAAACCTAGAAGAAATGGATAATTTCCTGGACACTTACACTCTCCCAAGACCAAACCAGGAAGAAGTTGAATCCCTGAATAAACCAATAGCAGGCTCTGAAATTGAGGCAATAATTAACAGCCTACCAACAAAAAAAAGTCCAGGACCAGATGGATTCACAGCTGAATTCTACCAGAGGTATAAGCAGGAGCTGATACCATTCTTTCTGAAACTATTCCAATCAATAGAAAAAGAGGGAATGCTCCCTAACTCATTTTATGAGGCCAACATCATCCTGATACGAAAGCCTGGCAGGGACACAACAAAAAAAGAGAATTTTAGGCCAATATCCCTGATGAACATCGATGCAAAATTCCTCAATAAAATACTGGCAAACCAATTCCAGCAGCACATCAAAAAGCTTATCCACCATGATCAAGTGGGCTTCATCCCTGGGATGCAAGGCTGGTTCAACATTCGCAAATCAATAAATGAAATCCAGCATATAAACAGAATCAAAGACAAAAACCACATGATTATCACAATAGATGCAGAAAAGGCCTTTGACGAAATTCAACAGCCCTTCATGCTAAAAACTCTCAATAAATTTGGTATTGATGGAACGTATCTCAAAATAATAAGAGCTATTTATGAGAAACCCACAGCCAATATCATACTGAATGGGCAAAAACTGGAAGCATTCCCTTTGAAAACTGGCACAAGACAGGGATGCCCTCTCTCACCACTCCTATTCAATATAATGTTGGAAGTTCTGGCTTGGGCAATCAGATAAGAGAAAGAAATAAAGGGTATTCAATTAGGAAAAGAAGAAATCAAATTGTCCCTGTTTGCAGATGACATGATTGTATATTTAGAAATCCTCATCATCTCAGCCCCAAATCTCCTTAAGCTGATAAGCAACTTCAGCAAAGTCTCAGGATACAAAATTAATGTGCAAAAATCACAAGCATTCTTATACACCAGTAACAGACAAACAGAGAACCAAATTATGGATGAACTTCCATTCAAAATTGCTTCAAAGAGAATAAAATACCTAGGAATCCAACTTACAAGGGATGTAAACGACCTCTTCAAGGAGAACTACAAACCACTGCTCAGTGAAATCAAAGAGGACACAAACAAATGGAAGAACATACCATGCTCATGGATAGGAAGAATCAATATTGTGAAAATGGCCATACTGTCCAAAGTAATTTATAGATTCAATGCCACCCCCATCAAGCTACCAATGAGTTTCTTCACAGAATTGGAAAAAACTGCTTTAAAGTTCATATGGAACCAAAAAAGAGCCCTCATTGCCAAGACAATCCTAAGTCAAAAGAACAAAGCTGGAGGCATCACGCTACCTGACTTCAAACTATAATACAAGGCTACAGTAACCAAAACAGCATGGTACTGGTACCAAAACAGAGATATAGACCAATGGAACAGAACAAAGTCCTCAGAAATAATACCACACATCTACAGCCATCTGATCTTTGAAAAACCTGACATAAACAAGAAATGGGGAAAGGATTCCCTATTTAATAAATGGTGCTGGAAAAACTGGCTAGCCATAAGTAGAAAGCTGAAACTGTATCCTTTCCTTACTCCTTATACGAAAATTAATTCAAGATGGATTAGAGACTTAAATGTTAGACATAATACCATAAAGACTCTAGAAGGAAACCTAGGTAATACCATTCAGGACATAGGCATGGGCAAGGACTTCATGTCTAAAGCACCAAAAGCAGTGGCAACAAAAGCCAAAATTCACAAATGGGATCTAATCAAACTAAAGAGCTTCTGCACAGCAAAAGAAACTACCATCAGAGTGAACAGGCAACCTACAGAATAGGAGAAAATTTTTGCAATCACTCATCTGACAAAGGGCTAATATCCAGAACCTACAAAGAACTCAAACAAATTTATAAGAAAAAAAAAACAACCCCATCAAAAAGCGGGCAAAGGATATGAACATACATTTCTCAAAAGAAGACATACATACAGCCAACAGACACATGAAAAAATGCTCATCATCACTGGCCATCAGAGAAATGCAAATCAAAACCACAATGAGATACCATCTCACACCAGTTACAATGGCAATCATTAAAAAGTCAGTAAACAACAGGTGTTGGAGAGGATGTGGAGAAATAGGAACACTTTTACACTGTTGGTGGGACTGTAAACTAGTTCTACCATTATGGAAAACAGTATGGCCATTCCTCAAGGATCTTGAACTAGAAGTACCATATGACCCAGCCATCCCATTACTGGGGATATACCCAAAGGATTATAAATCATGCTGCTATAAAGACACATGCACACGTATGTTCGTTGCAGCACTATTCACAATAGCAAAGACTTGGAATCAACCCAAATGTCCATCAGTGACAGACTGGATTAAGAAAATGTGGCACATATACACCATGGAATACTATGCAGCCATAAAAAAGGATGAGTTTGTGTCCTTTGTAGGGACATGGATGCAGCTGGAAACCATCATTCTCAGCAAACTGTCACAAGAACAGAAAACCAAACACCCATGTTCTCACTCATAGGTGTGAACTGAACAATGTGATCACTTGGACTCAGGAAGGGGAACATCACACACCAGGGCCTATTACGGGGAGGGGGGAGGGGGGAGGGATTGCATTGGGAGTTATACCTGATGTAAATTACGAGTTGATGGGTGCTGATGAGTTGATGGGTGAAGCACACCAACATGGCACAAGTATACATATGTTACAAACCTGCACGTTATGCACATTTACTCTAGAACTTAAAGTATAATAATAAAAAAAATAAAAATTAAAAATATAGAAAATCACAAGGTTATAATTTTATATATACTATATATTAAGAATAACAGTGTGTATTGTGAATATAATTTTATATACTATATATTAAGGATAAAACATCATAAAATGTTTTATGGAATCTGTATCTAGGGATCTTTAATATAGTGTATGTGCTACAGTCTTGACTTGGTTATTTTTAAAGTAAATATTATTTTATCTTTTTATTTGGAATATGTTAGTAAGCTTGCACAAAGAGGAAAAATACAAGTACTTTTAAACTTTGACTAACCTAAATGCATAATCAAGGTGGAGGTTCTTAAAGTTAAAATCGTGGTTTATCAAAGATTATGAAGAAAAGCCATTTTTTTTTTTTTCTTTGCCCTTTTTCAAATCTAAGATGTGTTAAAAACATCTCTGGACACATTTTTTAAAAACACTCAACTTCCGTGAAGGTAAAATATTTCACTGCTGGGTTTTCATCCTGAGCATTACTTTGAATTCTTCAGAACTAGATGTTTGTGATAATTAGGATTTCCACTTTTTTAAGTGTCATGGTTATCTAAGAAAATGGAAGGTTTTTTTTTTAAAAAGATGGTGATTTACGGAAAATAGGGATGACCGCATATAATGGTAGCTCATTTCTTTTACTTTAGAGAAGTTGTTCTCAAATGTTATTACATAAAAGAATCACAAGACATGCTCATTAAAAATACAGTTTTCTAAAGTTTTTCGTTGCAGGTTTCTAATGAAAGAGTTTGAGTCCTAGAAACTTGCAATTTTTGAGAAGCACCTTAGAAATTTACATATGCATGGTCACCCAGCCTTATTATTTTTTTAAAAGATGGGGAATTGCCATGCTGCCCAGGCTGGTCTTGAATTCCTGGCCTCAAGAAATCCTTCCACATCAGTTTCCCAAGTTTCTGGAATTGCACATGTAAACCATAGTACCTGTCTCTCCAACTCTATTTTGAGAACCACTCATTTCAAAACAATTGAAAATATTTTCTCAGACTGCTAACAAAGTAATATTGCCTTTCATTATGTATCAGTGGAAGAAATTTGATTCATTTCATGGGTGTCTGGACTCTGATTTGAGTCAATAATTTCATTTCAAAATATTTATTGAGTGCCTACCATGTGTCAGGCAAATTTCTAGGGTTGGAAATAGAGCAATGTAGGGTTTCATTTTAGTGGAGCAATAAAGACATAACAAATATACAGATTTTATCATATGTTACAAGACATTAAAGGATATGAAATGATCAAATAAAAGAGTGATTGAGTATAAAAAAATGTTTAGGAAGATTTAAAAATGTAATGAGAGTCATTCAAGAAGGTCTTGTTGAGGTGAATTTTAAGCAAAGACTTGAAAGAGAAAATATATTGAGCCATGCGCATATCCTGTGGAAATGTATTCCAGGCAGAGGGAATAAAAAGAACAATAACTAGGAGTCAAGATGTCTCTTGGCATACTCTAGGAATAGCAAACTTGCTTGTGTGAACAAGTGAACAAAGGCAAATAGAATGAACAAGGGGGAAATGATTTAAGATGATGTCAGAAGGTTATGAGCTTAAAAAGTTGGAAGGTGATGTAAGGTCTTGTAGGTCTCTGCAAGGACACTGTCTTTACTTGAAATCAGATGTGACATCATTAATAGATTTTGAGCAAGGAAGTGATTTGACATGATTTGCTATATTTTAACAAGGTCCCTCTAACTGCTGCTTTGAGAATACATTAAATGTGTGGGAGGGGAATGGGTAGAAGCAAGGAGATGAGTTACATTATGGTAAAACCTCCAGATTTTGGAAGGGTATGGTGGCATTAGTATTAATATCATGAATTCCAGTCCATCCTGTAGTTACAATTCAAATTCATTGACGAAGGTAAAATTCAAAGTAAGAAATTTCTGGGAGTAAGAATGTTAGAGAACATACTTACTGTCTTCAGCTATATAAAAAATTCTTAAAATAACACCCTAAATAAACCTAATTCTGAAACACCAAACCACTGGCATATTGCACTGTTCTGCAAAGAGAATGCATAATGATAGACAATTCTACTAATTGCCACTGAAACATACCTTTATGTTACAGGACTGCAATCTCAACCTAAATTTGACAGGTATATGCCCTGAAAGATTGCTATCATGATCAAAAGGTTAATAACATTTCAGCAACATCATAAATTCTCAGGATTATGTAGTTCAGCATCTGGGCCTACAAAGATGATGTCAGTCTCAAAACCACTATAGTATGGAAATGACTTCACTGAGCAATACAGATGGATTCATTCTGGTATTGTAAAGTCAACATAGTTGAACACTGGTTACATCACAGTATACATTACTGTAGTCTGGATCAATTTGTGATGAAGTAATTTCCCTTAAGTTTAGTACTTAGAAAACCTATAGGGTGATCTCCTTGGACTTGATTTGAAAGCAGCCTTCCATTCGCCTACTACTACATAAACTGGCTTTTATCAGTTGCACATGGATACGTATAATTTGGAAGAATTCCAAATGAGATTCATATGGTTTGTGGCATTCTATGCTCAAACTTTTGGATGCATGAAATCAGGTTCAGTTTTTTGGTACAGGTGATGGAATCAATAACAAAGAATATAGCACTCAATGTGAAAACCTATAAATAAAGAGAAGCACCACGTAGCAGTCATTTTAATAATGCTTCTTTCCCCTTTGCAGTGGGGTCACACCCTTACCACTTCATTCTTTTCACTCAGATTCCAAATTCTCTAAAAAAGTTAGTATAGGATACATGTTTAAAATTCCTTACTGACCAGTTAAATTCAGGGAATAAATGATATAATTAAAATTTAGTGTCATAATTAATACTGAATATCATAATTAAAATTACAGGTGACATATTTTAGTTTCTCAGAAGAGATGCAGTTTTGCAATGTCAAGCCTAAATGAAAGCATATAAACTTCAGTGGAACAAACTCATTTTTCAACTATATTTCTTCTGTAATAGCCACAAGCAGCAACATTCCCACATAACTGCTATGCTATTTATTTGATATTTGAGACAAATTTAATTATTTTGAATCAAAATAAATAGCACATTTTAAGTGTTTGACCATCTATGCATATTACCTTAACCATTTAAAAAATACAATGCAGATGATTCACCAACATAGAAAGATGAGAGAAAAAGACTGTACAGTATGATACAACATTATTAGTTCTTGTATATTAAAACCTTGACTTTGAACATTAGCTGTGAGAATGAAGGCATTTCTCAGGAGTCTATTTCACATATCTGTTTTTGTAATGCATGTGTTTGAGCATAATTGTACATAATCTAAGTTACTGAATTCTGAATTAAAAAAATATTTCTAGTGGAAAAAAATCATAGTACTTTTCATTTGTTCCTACAACAACATGAGTTACTTACTACTATTCTCCTGAGTTTTCCAATGAAAAAACAAACTCAGAGATTACTTAACTTGCCCAAGGTTAAATAGTTGGTAAATCATAAAGCCAGAACACAAAACAAGGCAGATTGTCACCAGCTTGTTTTACTTAATCACTGTGTAACAGAAAACATTCATACATTTGTGCATTATGTACCCTGCCAACATCCTTTATATAATTATGATCCTAGCAAATAGTTTCCCTCCTCTTCAAAAAAATTAAATTTTAACTTATTTTAGAGTCAAAAGCAGCATATGTAGGTGACCATGAGTATGATGTTTAATTTGCATAATATTTTACTTCTGCTAAAATTGTTTGCAAATTTCTGAATGTTGGTAGTCAACTAATTTCTATGTTCTATAGTTTTTGTCTCTTTAATAAGAATACTAACACTCATTCCACATTTATGTTGCTAAATGGAACTCAATGTTTTTGTGACTAGTCTACCCATTTCATAGATTTATATTTTAGTTGATTTCTTATAATTTACTTGGGCAAAGTATAAATATTTAGTAAGCACTTACTACATGCAATACATTATGTCAGTTATAGTGTATAATACAATGAAAAAAGAGACGGAATTACATTCTTGAAGGATCTGAACGTCTGGAGGAATTTGACTTCTATAAAAACGTATTTGTGATATAAAGAAGACTCCACAATGTACTAAAATAGAGGCACAACATGTTTTCTGTGAATTCTGAAAAGAAAGATTAGATTTAGATATGTAAATAAAAAATAAATTCTATGGAAGGGATGGTATTTGGGCAGAAAATGGAAGCACGGATAAGATTAAGAGGCAGAGCTAGGCCTAAAGAGTATTCCCTTTGGAGGGAGCAACATGAGAAAACGAATAGAAACAGTAAACATGCAAACTCTGTAGAAATTGAAGTTATCTAATCTAATTGGATCATAGTCTATGTGAGGAGGAGCAATGGAGAAATTAAATTCAGAAAGTATTTTGGGCCGTGAATGACACCCAATGGTGCTTGGACTTTATTTTTAATCAATAAACTATTATCAAATTATTTTGAGCAGAAAACAAAATGATTAAAGCTGTGCTTTAGAAATTAATTATCCCCAATTTGGTTGTCATAGTGACTGAAATAACTGAACCACATGTAGGATTTTTGCCATTAATATGAATAAATTGTATCAACCGATAGGCAATTGAGCCATTGCTTACTATTAAACTACAGTTTAATAACAGAAACACTCAGAGACAGTGAAATTGGTAGTGGTAGTTTGAAATTTCCCATGCATTTGAAACAGAAAATTTGAAGCCTAGATGAAATTACTTTAGTTACAAAATCTACTTATACAGAATTTTACTAATGTTTGCCCATGTAGAACTTGCAACTTAGTGTATTTACCTGTGTACTTTTCTCACTTAATAGGATGTATTGCTATGATTCTGAACATAAATATGAGAATATTTTATATTTAAACCTCATGTTAAACTTTTCTAAATGGATTGATATGTATAACCATTTCATAACCACAACAATCCTATAAGGTAGACAGGCAGGCATGATTAGTTTTAGTTCAATGGTCAAAGGAATGGAGACTTGAAAGAGTTAAGGGACTTGTCAGAAGTCACTTGATTTATTACTATTGGGGTTGGGATGAAAGTCACATCTCTTTTCTTTGAGTCCAGTGCTTTTTCTATTGCACAAAAGTGTTGCTTCTTCCAGTAGAAAACCATTCAAACTTCAGTACATTTAAAGTACATAAAACCTTAATACAAATCAAGTACAAAGTGTTTAATGTAACATTAAAAAATTAGTTGAAAGAGTATAACTGAGATGTTTAAACATTTCATTGAAGTATCTTTAGTATGTACTTCCCATAGCTCGTTTCAGAGCATTACTTGAGGATTTAACTGCATAATGAATGGATACTGGGCAATTTTACAGTTATCTTTATCAGATTACATAATTCTTTTCATGTGATTTATCCAAATTATCCAGAGTAGCTGTCTTAATTTATCAAAGCATCTGTATAATTGTTAAATTTTCAGCTCATTTGGTACTTTATGGACACAGTCAAGTTGCATTTCATGTTATGCATGCAGTGAAGAAAAATATGTATCTCTGAATAAGAAGGCTGGCAGAAATTGTGACAATTGGTAAAAAAAAAAAATTGAACAAATGTGGCATTCTTTCTATTAGTGGACTGTGTCCTCATGCTCAAAATAAAACAATCTTTGACATCTCTCTGGCAGTGGTTTCAAAGTAGGTGGTTTGACTGTGTAATGACCCTCAAGAACAGTCAACAAAATTGTGAAGGAGTTGAGCTTTACTTCTCTTCCTTCTTTTCTATATCCTCCACCCCTTCTCTTTCAGGGTCTCTTTCTCCCAGGGACCCATTAGTCTCAGGCTATTTCAATTCAAACTGGCCTTAGCAACTCATTTTTTTTTCCTCAATTGAGAAGAACTGATTGCTTTTACTCTCATAAATATTTGTTTTAAAACCAGAACCCAGAGTTCCAGTCATAAGTAAAGTCATACTGCTGAGCATAGATGGGTTATTTTCTACTATAGCTCAGTTATTGCAAAGCATAGAAATTGCAGTAATTAATTGCCATGACTGATACCAAGTATACAATGGAAAAGTGTGACTGCAATGTCAAAGTAAAAATGCTTGGAGTATACCATCAATTTCTATATAATAAGACACCATCATCCTAGCCTCATGTGAATATGCTCATGTCTTGAAATCATTCTGTATATGTCTGTTCTCTGATGTCTATACCCAGTGGTGAAGGCAACTGGATCAATAAAAAGCAGTCAAGTTATCACGTAAGTCATTAAACAAAATTTTCAAGGACCTGGGCTTTTGCCCTTTTGGCTGACACATGACAACAATATCCAATTCCCAGCTCTTCCCTAATCCATGGACTTAGAATTTCTGACCTTCTTTTTATTTGTTACCCACTCATTTAAGGGCAAAGTACTCATCCGGTTGTCCAGTCAAAACAATGTCTACTGGACTCTATATAGTCCCTGATGCCCTGTTTTTTCTTCCATTGTCTGTTTGGGTTATACTCTGATTCTGATTCTGCCATATCACAGAATACCTGAAGTAAATCTGGAAGAAATAAAGTGAACACTAATGAGACAAGAGACACAAGGCTATCTGCCAGTATAAATAAGTTTTCTGTGAGGTGGACACTTGGTCATGTGTGGGACATTTAGGCATTAGGCCCTGCACCAGAATAAAGAAATATCCTGTGAAAGGCACATTGTAAACATTCACAATCACCTTCCCTGGAGTCCCATCATGGCACGGCTAGAGTTTATCACTACCCTTGATAGGGAGACTTCAAGACCAAATTAGAGGAAAATACAACACATAGTATAGTATAGAAGAATAGCATGATCTCAGTTTAAAATGGTTCTATACTAATCAAGAAGGTTTCCTCTATGTCAATTCAAATGTTCTATAATAAACTAGGGTTGTATTTCAGAGTGGAGATGGGATTTATTATTATTTTTTGTTAAGTACTTGTTGTTATATAGAATACATGCATATTTGTAATCACTGCTATCTATTTGCAAGCTATCTATTTATGGCAGAGACTATTATTTGTCCCCAGTTATATATTTGTATTTCCATCCATTATAATAAGACCTCCATTGTAGCTGTTTAGAATAAAAACTATATTTCCCAGTCTCCTTTTTAGACACATGTGGTTGTGTGATTAAGGTCTGGCAAAAAAAAAATGGTTATAAATGGAAATAGTGGGTGGCAGATTTCTTAGCATGCACTTTATTCTTTTCTTCTTCTTTTCCCCCTTATCCTTCCTGCTGGCTAGAATACAGATGTAATGACTTGAGGATGGAGGCAATACAAAGTGAGGCATTAGTATAAAAGGATCCTGAATCCTTGAAAACTTCATGAGTCAAAGCTGCCTACCAGTCTTGTACCACCTAAAGTCACACTTTCACAGAAGAGAAAAATAAACATCTAACTTACTTCAGTCACTACTTTTCAAGTCTCTACTGGTCATCTTAATCCTAATTGAATTTCAATTAGAACTGGCCTTAGCCAGTTTGATCTGTATCTTGGTCTGTATCTCACATATAATAGAACTGCATTAAAGTTTCCATCATGAGTTTAGAAAGTACAGTTGACCCTTGAGCAATACAGGGGATGAGGCACCGGCACCAACTTTCCATGCAGTTGAAAATTTATGGATAACTTTTGACTTCCCAAAAATGTAACTATTAATAGCCCACTATTGACCAGAAGGCTTACTGATAACATAAGCAGTTTATTAACACATGTTTTATGTTATATGTATCATATACTGTATTCTTACAAGAAAGTAACCCAGAAAAAATAAAATGCTATTAAGAAAATTGTAAAGAAAAGAAAATATTTTTATTATGTATTAAGTAAAATTGGATCATCATAAATGTTTTCATTCTTGTTGTCCTCACGTTGGGTAGGCTAAAGATGTCACAGTGAGAAGGCAAAATAACTAACATAACTCACTTCATTTTTGTTTAAAGGGCCTTTACCCATTCTTGCACAGAGGCTAGGATAATTTTAGAGTACCAACATAATATGCAAAAACAATTATCATGTAGTTTTAAAAACTATCCCTGGATTTTAAAAAAGTATGTAAACAACTATGATTTGTTAATGATTTAGAGAAATATTGTGACTTGTTCAATAACAAAGAAGCCCCAAACTTCTCAGATGCTCACTGGTGCCCCGACATCCACAGTACTCAGTAACCCCTTGATTCTACCCAAGAACATAGTTTCCTTTATCCCTCCCTTCACCTAAATACCCTCTGGCCAGTCTAAAAATTGTAAGATGGTACTCATAAATGCTATTTCACCATCTTCTCAGTTTTGCTGGTTTTCCAAATACAACTGCTTTTTTTCTCATCAAATTCCATCTTTTGTGTTTGACTTTCCAGTAGTGAGCAGCTGAACCCAGATTTGGGTACAAGGAAAAGGAGGAAAAGGAAGGATCGGTCTTGCTGTCTTGAGGTTGAAGAGGTGGAAAAGATGGAAGAGGAGGCTTAAAAGGCAGGCACAGTCAGAATAACTTCTGTTGACAAAAATCTGCTTATAAATGGAACCATTCAGTTCAAACCCATTTTGTTCCAGGGTCAACTGTGTAGTTCTGCTATTTAATTGCAAAGACACTGGTGTTAAACCAGCTTGAATCAAATCTTAGCTGTGGCTCTGCTAGCAAAATTACTTCTCTAAGCAACAGTTTACACATCTATAAAAAGGCATTTTAATAATACCTGTCTTTCCAGGATTGTTGTGGAAATACATTTAAGAAATAAATTTTAAAAATTAACATAATGGGATTCCATATAGATGGCTTAATGAACATTGCATACTAGTATGATTGGTTTCCTAAACTGCTGCTTTAATACGTCTGAAACTCTCTCCATCCTGCAGAAAAATCACAGTAATTGCTTTGCCTGAAAATTATACTTGCAATACAAATTCCTAAATATTCTGATAGTATGCCTTATGACACACCCAAATTTGTATCTGTGAGGATTTTTTTTATTACAGTCTTTAAAAGACTATTTGGGTATCCAAGAGTTCTTCATTTAGCAATTGCTTACATGTTTTAATAAATATTGTAGAATTTACCCCAATTTTGAACTTTTATTTCAAAATCATTCTGAGATTATTTTCCAATTTTCATTCTGTTCAATGCCTGTTATGTTATTGCATGATTACTGTAATGTAATAGAAATAATGTCTTAATTTAATTACCATTGAGTGTCACTATATATCATTTAGGAATTGCTGTAACATCAAACCTTAGCAAGATGAGATAATAAATGGTGTTCAGTTATAAATATGAATGTACTTGATATTTAGTTCTGTGCTATTTTAGTAGCTTTTTCAGTTTCTACAAAATACATGTAAAGATCCAAAATAAGAAAAAACGGTAGAAGAAAACAAACATCAGAACAAGAAGCTTGTTCCACATAACTCTATTGAGGTGATATTGAGTTAATGACATAAAAGTTGTGTTATTAGATATTGCCCATGCCTAATCTACTTTATTGTATTTTTTATTCAGAAAATGTTTACATCTATTTTTAAAATTTAGTGCTTAAATGAAAATTATGATGTAGAAAAGAGGAGGTATTTTATTACTCTTAATACTATGTAGCTGTCTCTTTATTATAACTTGTAATAGAACCTAACTTTATACACTGGCTTTATAGCTCACTAGTTAATAACACAAACTTTAAAATTGTGAGGTTAAGAGCCAAGATGGATGACTAGACACAGACAGAAAGAGCCTCTCTCACCAAGAGACCAGATCATCAAGAAGCCCAGTGAATTCCAAGGAGATCCTGGCAAGAAAGTCATTAAGAGTAGACTGAGGGAGGAGGCAGACACTGGGCTAAAGGGGTAGAAAGCTGAGAACCCTGCACAGGGTTGCAAGCACCAGGACTCATTTTTGGCTCTGATAGACTCCTGGAAAAGGATGGAGTTAAATAGGCATGGAATGGTCCACTCTTTCCACAGATTTCCAGAATTCTAACTGCAGGGAATCATAAGATTCCCATAGACATTTAAGCTAGATGGAGGAGCTGCTTGAAGAGTTGGCAGGAACAAAACTTTAGCCTGTGTAAAGCCCCGACAGTTTAGCAAAAATAGCTGCAGTGTAGTATGGCCAGGGATACCCATTCTCCAAGCCTCACCATGCTCCTCTAAGTGGCTCTGGCCTTTATTGACTCTCAAACACAGACAGAAAAGAGATATAGTAACCATGGAATGGGGTCACTCTGATTAGAGTAACCCTGTTTGCTGGCCTCTTCCAGGGTCCCTGCCTGTCTGCGCCCACTTGCAGTGCAACCACAGATGCACAATAAGGGTCCTTCCCAGTGGCAACTGCTATAGCTCCTTCATTGGCAGATCTTGCCTAACAATCAGACAGCTTCTGCAGAAGGGCCGCTCCCAGCATACACTCTCTCACAGCCTCCTCACCAATTTAAAAACACACAGTGGCTCACGACTGTCATCCCAGCACTTTGGGAAGCCGAGGTGGGTCGATCACCTGAGGTTAGGAGTTTGAGACCAGTCTGGACAACATGGTGAAGCCCCATCTCTACTAAAAAATAAAATAAAATAAATTAACTGGGGGTGATGGCACATGCCTGTAGTCCTAGCTACGTGGGAGGCTGAGTCAGGAGAATCCCTTGAATCCCAGAGGCAGAGGTGGCATTGAGTTGAGATGGTGCCACTGCACTCCAGCCTGGGCAAGAGAGTGAGATTCTGACTCAGTTAAAAAATAAATAAATAAATACACACACTCATCTGCAGCCTTCTCTCACCACTTTGCCAGGTGCATGTGCATGGATTCTGCTGCCCCATTGCCACTGGAGACATGTATACATGCTTAGCCCATTGAGCTGCCACTCTGCTGCCACTGGCACATGTGTGTGAGCATAGACCTTACTACCACTGACCCAATAAAGTGTTTTTGTTAGTATTCCCCATTAGAATGTTATGTCAGCTTACCAGGAACACCTTGTTTCCTCTGGTGCAGAATGTGCTTAACCTCAAGAGGCCAGAGAACAACCTTGTAAGCCTGGTCCCAGCCTCTTGGTGTTAGAGCATGCAGTCCAGGAGTGCTGAAGGAAGACTTGGAACCCTGAAATTGTCCAGAAAAAAAGTCAGTCAACTGAACTAAACTTAAACCACAGTCAAGCCCTCAAATACATCAGAGATTATAAAGGCAAAAAAGCCACATCCAAAGAACAGCAACTTCAAATATTAAAGGAACATGAGCCCGCACAGATGGAGAAAAATGTGCAAGAAATCTGGCAATTCAAAAAGCCAGAGTGTCTTCTTAACCCCCAAACAGCTGCATTAACTACCCAGCAATGGTCCTTAAGCAGACCAAAATGGCTGAAATTACAGACATAGAATTCAGAATCAGGATGGCAACAAAGACTACCAAAACTAAGAAGAAAGTAGAGCCGGGCGCGGTGGTCACGCCTGTAATCCCAGCACTTTGAGAGGCCGAGGTGAGAGGATCACCCGAGGTTAGGAGTTTGAGACTAGCCTCACTAACATGGAGAAATCCTGTCTCTACTAAAAATACAAAATTAGCTGGGCATGGTGGCAACATGCCTTTAACCCCAGTTACTCAGGAGGTTGAGGTAGAAGAATAGCTTGAACCGGGGAGATGGAGGTTGCGATGAGCCGAGATCGTGCCATTGCACTCCAGCCTGGGCAATGAGAGCGAAACTCTATCAAAAAGGAAAAAAAAAAAAAAAAAAAAAAGATAGAGAGAGAGAGAAACTAAGTACAGGGAATATAAGGAATTCAGTAAAATAATACAGAGCTGAAAAACAAAGTAGCCATTTTAAGTAAGAACCAAATTGATGTGATAGAGCTGAAAAACTCAGTACAAGAATTTTATAATAAAACTGCTGGTATTAACAGTAGAATAGTCCAAGCTGAGAAAAGAATCTCAGATTTCAAAGATTGGTTATTTGAATAAATTCTGTCAAACAAAAATTTAAAAAAAAATTTAAAAAGCATGAAAAAAACCTCAGAGAAATATAAAGTTATGCATAGAGGTCAAACCTAAAAATCATTAGTGTCCTTGAAAGAGAGAGAGAGCAAGCAACTTGGAAAACATATTTTAGTATATTTTCCATGAAAAACTTTCCACCTTCAGTTGACAGACATTCAAATTCAAGAAATTCAGAGAACTCTTTTAAGATATTGTACAATATGATTATCTCCAAGACCCAAAATTATCAGATTCTCCAATGTAAAAATGAAAAATACAAAATAGAGACAGCTAGAGAGAAGAGACGGGTAACGCACAAAGCAAACCCATCAGGCAAACAGAACGCTTAACAGCCAGAAGAGGTTGGGGTTATGTTCAGCATTACTAAAGAAAAAGAGTTTTAACAAAGAATTTTATATCCAGCCAAATTAAGTGACACAAACAAGGGGGAAACAAGACATTTTACATGTAAGCAAATGATAAAGGAATTCATTGTCACCAGATCTGCCTTAAAAGAGATCCTTAAGGCAGTGTTAAACATGGTAAAAACAGGCAGTTCCTGGCTACCACACACAGAAAAAAAATGTATTCAAATACATAGACCAGAAGATGGCCAAATAGGAACAGCTCCAGTCTCCAACTCCCAGGGCGAATGACACAGAAGACCGGTGATTTCTGCATTTTCAACTGAGGTACTGGGGTCATCTCACTAGGGAGTGCCGGACAATTGGTGCTGGTCAGCTGCTGCAGCCCAACCAGCGAGAGCTGAAGCAGGGCGAGGCATCACCTCACCTGGGAAGCACAAGGGGGAAGGGAATCGCATTGCCTAGCCAGGGGAACTGAGACACACAACACTTGGAAAATCAGGAAACTCTCGCCCCATACAGCGCTTTAAGCAAACGGGCACACCAGGAGAATATATCCCACACCTGGCCGGGAGGGTCCCACGCCCATGGAGCCTCCCTCATTGCTAACACAGCAGTCTGCGATCTAACCGCAAGGAAGCAGCGAGGCTGGGGGAGGGGCGCCGACCATTGCTGAGGCTTAAGTAGGTAAACAAAGCTGCTGGGAAGATAGAACTAGGTGTAGCTCACAGCAGCTCAAGGAAACCTGCCTGTCTCTGTACACTCCACCTCTGGGGATGGGGCACAGCTAAACAACAACAAAAAAGCAGCAGAACCTGTGCAGACGCAAACAACTCTGTCTGACAGCTTTGAAGACAGCAGTGGATCTCCCAACACGGAGGTGGAGATCTGAGAAGGGACAGACTGCCTGCTCAAGTGGGTCCCTGACCCCTGAGTAGCCGAACTGGGAGACATCCCCCACTAGGGGCAGTCTGACACCCCACACCTCACAGGGTGGAGTACACCCCTGAGAGAAAGCTTCCAAAGTAAGAATCAGACAGGTACACTCGCTGTTCAGCAATATTCTATCTTCTGCAAACTCTGCTGCTGATACCCAGGCAAACAGGGTCTGGAGTGGACCTCAAGCAATCTCCAACAGACCTACAGCTGAGGGTCCTGACTGTCAGAAGGAAAACTATCAAACAAGAAGGACACCTAAACCAAAACCCCATCAGTACGTCACCATCATCAAAGACCAGAGACAGATAAAACCACAAAGATGGGGAAAAAGCAGGGCAGAAAAGCTGGAAATTCAAAAACTAAGAGCGCATCTCCCCCTGCAAAGGAGCACAGTCCATCGCCAGCAATGGATCAAAGCTGGTCAGAGAATGACTTTGACGAGATGAGAGAAGAAGGCTTCAGTCCATGAAACTTCACAGAGCTAAAGGAGGAATTACGTACCCAGCACAAAGAAACTAAAAATCTTGAAAAAAGAATGGAAGAATTGACAGCTAGATTAATTAATGCAGAGAAGGTCATAAACGAAATGACAGAGATGAAAACCATGACACGAGAAATACGTGACAAATGCACAAGCTTCAGTAACCGACTCGATCAACTGGAAGAAAGAGTATCAGAGATTGAGGATCAAATGAATGAAATGAAGCGAGAAGAGAAACCAAAAGAAAAAAGAAGAAAAAGAAATGAACAAAGCCTGCAAGAAGTATGGGATTATGTAAAAAGACCAAATCTACGTCTGATTGGGGTGCCTGAAAGTGAGGGGGGAAATGGAACCAAGTTGGAAAACAATCTTCAGGATATCATCCAGGAGAACTTCCCCAACCTAATAGGGCAGGCCAACATTCAAATTCAGGAAATACAGAGAACGTCACAAAGATACTCCTCGAGAAGAGCAACTCCAAGACACATAATTGCCAGATTCATCAAAGTTGAAATGAAGGAAAAAGTCTTAAGGGCAGCCAGAGAGAAAGGTCGGGTTACCCACAAAGGGAAGCCCATCAGACTAACAGCAGATCTCTCGGCAGAAACTCTCCAAGCCAGAAGACAGTGGGGGCCGATATTCAATGTTCTTAAAGAAAAGAATTATAAACCCAGAATTTCATATCCAGCCAAACTAAGTTTCATAACTGAAGGAGAAATAAAATCCTTTACAGATAAGCAAATGCTTAGAGATTTTGTCACCACCAGGCCTGCCTTACAAGAGACCCTGAAGGAAGCCCTAAACATGGAAAGGAACAACTGGTACCAGCCATTGCAAAAACATGCCAAAATGTAAAGACCATCGAGGCTAGGAAGAAACTGCATCAACTAACCAGCAAAATAAACAGTTAATATCATAATGGCAGGATCAAATTCGCACATAACAATATTAACATTAAATGTAAATGGACTAAATGCTCCAATTAAAAGACACAGACTGGCAAACTGGATAAAGAGTCAAGACCCATCAGTCTGCTGTCTTCAGGAGACCCATCTCACATGCAGAGACATACATAGGCTCAAAATAAAGGGATGGAGGAAGATCTACCAAGCAAATGGAGAACAAAAAAAAAGCAGGGGTTGCAATCCTAGTCTCTGATAGAACAGACTTTAAACCATCAAAGATCAAAAGAGACAAAGAAGGCCATTACATAATGGTAAAGGGATCCATTCAACAGGAAGAGCTAACTATCCTAAATATATATGCACCCAATACAGGAGCACCCAGATTCATAAAGCAAGTCCTTAGAGACTTACAAAGAGACTTAGACTCCCATACAATAATAATGGGAGACTTCAACACCCCACTGTCAATATTAGACAGATCAACGAGACAGAAAGTTAACAAGGATATCCAGGAATTGAACTTATCTCTGCACCAAGCGGACCTTATAGACATCTATAGAACTCTCCACCCCAAATCAACAGAATATACATTCTTCTCAGCACCACATCGCACTTATTCCAAAATTGACCACATAATTGGAAGTAAAGCACTCCTCAGCAAAAGTAAAAGAAAAGAAATTATAACAAACTGTCTCTCAGACCACAGTGCAATCAAACTAGAACTCAGGACTAAGAATCTCAATCAAAACCGCTCAACTACATGGAAACTGAACAACCTGCTCCTGAATGACTACTGGGTACATAACGAAATGAAGGCAGAAATAAAGATGTTCTTTGAAACCAATGAGAACAAAGATACAACATACCAGAATCTCTGGGACACATTTAAAGCAGTGTGTAGAGGGAAATTTATAGCGCTAAATGCCCTCAAGAGAAAGCAGGAAAGATCTAAAATGGACACTCTAACATCACAATTAAAAGAACTAGAGAGGCAAGAGCAAACACATTCAAAAGCTAGCAGAAGGCAAGAAATAACTAAGATCAGAGCAGAACTGAAGGAGATAGAGAGATAAAAAACTCTCCAAAAAATCAGTGAATCCAGGAGTTGGTTTTTTGAATAGGTCAACAAAATTGACAGACCGCTAGCAAGACAAATAAAGAAGAAAAGAGAGAGGAATCAAATAGACGCAATAAAAAATTATAAAGGGGATATCACCACCGACCCCACAGAAATACAAACTACCATCAGAGAATACTATAAACACCTCTACGCAAATCAACTAGAAAATCAAGAAGAAATGGATAATTTCCTGGACACTTACACTGTTCCAAGACTAAACCAGGAAGAATTTGAATCCCTGAATAGACCAATAGCAGGCTCTGAAATTGAGGCAATCATTAATAGCCTACTAACAAAATGTCCAGGACCAGATGGATTGACAGCTGAATTCTACCAGAGGTAAAAGGAGGAGCTGGTACCATTCCTTCTGAAACTATTCCAATCAATTGAAAAAGAGGGAATCCTCCCTCACTCATTTTATGAGGCCAACATCATTCTGATACCAAAGCCTGGCAGAGACACAACAAAAAAAAGAGAATTTTAGACCAATATCCCTGATGAACATCGATGCAAATATCCTCAATAAAATACTGGCAAACCGGATTCAGCAGGACATCAAAAAGCTTATCCACCATGATCAAGTGGGCTTCATCCCTGGGATGCAAGGCTGGTTCAACATTCGCAAATCAATAAACGTAATCCAGCATATAAACAGAACCAAAGACAAGAACCACATGATTATTTCAATAGATGCAGAAAAGCCTTTTGACCAAATTCCACAGCCCTTCATGCTAAAAACACTCAATAAATTCGGTATTGATGGAACGTACCTCAAAATAATAAGAGCTATTTATGACAAACCCACAGCCAATATCATACTGAATGGGCAAAAACTGGAAAAATTCCCTTTGAAAACTGGCACAAGACAGGGATGCCCTCTCTCACCACTCCTATTCAACATAGTGTTGGAAGTTCTGGCTAGGGCAATCAGGCAAGAGAAAGAAATAAAGGGTATTCAGGTAGGAAAAGAAGAAGTCAAATTGTCCCTCTTTGCAGATGACATGATTGTACATTTAGAAAACCCCATTTTCTCAGCCCAAAATCTCCTTAAGCTGATAAGAAACTTCAGCAAAGTCTCAGGATACAAAATTAATGTGCAAAAATCACAAGCATTTTTATACACCAGTAACAGACAAACAGAGCCAAAACATGAATGAACTTCCATTCACAATTGCTTCAAAGAGAATAAAATACTTAGGAATCCAACTTACAGGGGATGTCAAGGACCTCTTCAAGGAGAACTACAAACCACTGCTCAGTGAAATCAAAGAGGACACAAAGAAATGGAAGAACATACCATGCTCATGAATAGGAAGAATCAATATCGTGAAAATGGCCATACTGCCCAACGTTATTTATACATTCAATGCCAACCCCATCAAGCTACCAATGAGTTTCTTCACAGAATTGGAAAAAACTGCTTTAAAGTTCATATGGAACCAAAAAAGAGCCCTCATTGCCAAGATAATCCTAAGTCAAAAGGACAAAGCTGGAGGCGTCACGCTACCTGACTTCAAACTATACTACAAGGCTACAGTAACCGAAACAGCATGGTACTAGTACCAAAACAGAGATGTAGACCAATGGAACAGAACAGAGTCCTCAGAAATAATACCACACATCTACAGCCATCTGATCTTTGACAAACCTGACAAAAACAAGAAATGGGGAAAGGATTCCCTATTTAATAAATGGTGCTGGGAAAATTGGCTAGCCATAAGTAGAAAGCTGAAACTGGATCCTTTCCTTACTCCTTATACGAAGATTAATTCAAGATGGATTAGAGACTTAAATGTTAGACCTAATACCATAAAAACCCTAGAAGAAAACCTAGGTAGTACCATTCAGGACATAGGCATGGGCAAGGACTTCATGTCTAAAACACTAAAAGCAATGGCAGCAAAAGCCAAAATTGACAAATGGGATCTAATTAAACTAAAGAGCTTCTGCACAGCAAAAGAAACTGCCATCAGAGTGAACAGGCAACCTACAGAATGGGAGAAAATTTTTGCAATCTACTCATCTGACAAAGGGCTAATATCCAGAATCTACAAAGAACTCAAACAAATATACAAGAAAAAACAAACAACCCCATCAAAAAGTAGGCAAAGGATATGAACAGACATTTCTCAAAAGAAGACATTCATACAGCCAACAGACACATGAAAAAATGCTCATCATCACTAGCCATCAGAGAAATGCAAATCAAAACCACAATGACATACCATCTCACACCAGTTAGAATGGCAATCATTAAAAAATCAGGAAACAACAGGTGCTGGAGAGGATGTGGAGAAATAGGAACACTTTTACACTGCTGGTGGGATTGTAAACTAGTTCAACCATTATGGAAAACAGTATGGCAATTCCTCAAGAATCTAGAACTAGATGTACCATATGACCCAGCCATCCCACTAGTGGGTATATACCCAAAGGATTATAAATCATGTTGCTATAAAGACACATGCACACATATGTTTATGGCGGCACTATTCACAATAGCAAAGACTTGGAATCAACCCAAATGTCCATCTGTGACAGAGTGGATTAAGAAAATGTGGCACATATACACCATGGAATACTATGCAGCCATAAAAAGGATGAGTTTGCATCCTTTGTAGGGACATGGATGCAGCTGGAAACCATCATTCTTAGCAAACTATCACAAGAACAGAAAACCAAACACCGCATGTTCTCAGTCATAGGTGGGAACTGAACAATGAGTTCACTTGGACTCTGGAAGGGGAACATCACACACTGGGGCCTATCATGGGGAGAGGGTAGGGGGGAGGGATTTGCATTGGGAGTTATCCCTGATATAAATGATGAATTGATGGGTGCTGACGAGTTGATGGGTGCAGCACACCAACATGGCACAAGTATACATATGTAACAAACCTGCACGTTATGCACATGTACCCTAGAACTTAAAGTATAATAAAAAATAAATAAATTAATTAATTAAAAAAAGAAAATTGGTTTTGTACAGTTGTATAATGTGTATTCTAAGCTAAGAGTTATTACAGAAAAGTTAAAAACTATTAAAAAGTTTTAAAGTTAAAAAAAAAAAAACAAATACATAGACCAACACTATAAAGCAAGTACACAATCAAGTGTACGTAACAGCCAGTTAACAACATGATAACAGGATCAAATCCACAAATATCAAATTAGCTTTCAATGTAAACGAGCTACATGTCCCACTTAGAAAATGCAGAGTGGCAAGTTGGGTAACGAAGCAAGACTGAAATGTACGTTTTTTTGTTTTGTTTTTTTTTTCTTCAAAAGGCCCATCTCATATGCAATAACTCACAAGCTCAAAGCAAAGGGGTGGAGAAAGATCTATCAAGCAAATAGAAAAGAAAGTAGAACAGGTGTTGGTATTTTGATTTCAGAATAAAAGCAGACTTTAACAATAAGCATATATGACAAAGAAAGGCATTTCATAATGATAAAGGGTTCAATTGAACAAGAAGACTTAACTCTACTAAGTACATATGCACCCAAGACTGGAGCATCTGGGTTCAAAAAGCAGGTTTTTAGAGACCTACAAAGAGACTTAGGTAACCGCACAATAACAGCAGTGGAGAAATTAACACCCCACTGACAGAATCAGGCAGATCGCTGAAGCAGAAAACTAACAGATATTTAGACTCCAAACTCCATGTTTGACCAAAAGGACCTAAAAGACATCTACACAACACTCCACCCAATAACAACAGATTATACAATCTTCTCATCTAAGCATGGCACAAACTGTAAAATTGAACACAACTCAGCCACAAAGCAATTCTCAATAAATAAAAAAATGATCTAAGAGTGTGGTTGATATAATTTTGTGTTAAGAGGAAAGTCTATATTGTTAAATGTCCACATCAAAACATTAAAAATACCTATAATTAAAAACAATATCTAACTTTGAGAATCTGAAAAGCAAGAGTAAACTAACTTCAAAGCTAGCAAAATGAAAGAAATAATCAAACTTAGAACACAACTTAATAAAATGAATACTAAAAAAATCAAGAAACCAAAAGTTGTTTATTCAAAAGAATAAATAAGATTGATAGATGACCAGCTAGACAATTAAAGAAAACCATGCAGAAGACTCAAATATCCAAAATTAGAAATAACAAAGGGGACATTTCCTCTTTCTCTACAGAAATACACAATTCCTCAGAGAATATTATGAATACTTCTGTGCAAACAAACTGGAAAACATAGGAAAGATGAATAAATTCCTGGAAACATACTATCTCCCCATATTGAAACAGCAAGAAATGGAAACCCTGAACAGACCAATAATGGAGTTCTGAAATTAAATTATAATAAAAAGCCTATGAACCAGAAAGAGTCCTGGGCAAGATGGATTAAGGGCCAAATTCTCCCAGCTGTATAAAGAAAAACTGGCACCAACCATACTAAAATCATTCCAAAGAAATGAAAAGAAAGGACTTCTTCTTAGCTTATTTTATGAGGCCAGCATCATTTGGATAACAAGACCTGGCAGAGGCACAATAACAACAACAATAAAGAAACCTTCAGGCCAATATCCTTGATGAACATAGATGCAAAACTTCTCAACAGTATACTAGCAAACCAAACCTAGCAGCACATCAGAAAGCTAATCCACCACAAAAAAGTAGCCTTTTTCTCTGAAATGCAAGGTTGGTACATTTCAACCTTTTGCATATGTTGACATATGCAAATCAATAAATTTGATTGATCACAAAGTGCACTAAAGCCAAAAGATATATGCTTATCTTAGATGCAGAAGAAGCTTTAAATAACATTCAAAATCCCTACATGTTAAAAACATCTCAACAATTTAAGAATCAAAGGCACGTACCTAAAAAATCTATGACCAACATACAGCCAATCTTATACTGAATAGACAAAAGTTAAGAGCATTAGCTACTGGGAACTGGAATAAAACAAGGATACCCATTCTCGGTACTCTTATTCAACATAGTACTGGAAGTGTTAGCCGGAGCAATCAGGAAAGAGGAAAAAATAAAAGGCATTCAAAGAATAAGAGATGAAGTCACATGATCTCTCTTCACAAACAACATGATTCTATATAAAGAAAACCCTATAGTCTCTGCTCAAATGTTCCTAAATCTAATAAAGAACTTTGGCAAAGCAACAGGATACAAAATCAATGTACAAAAATCAGTAGCATTTGTATACACCAATTACATTCAAGCTGAGAGCCAAATCATCCATTCACAATAGTCACAAAAAGAAGAAAATATCTAGAAATAGAGTTTTCTGGAAAAGTAAAAAGTCTCTACAATGAAAATTACAAAACACTTTTGAATAAAATCAGATGGCACAAAAAAATAACAAAGCATTTGATACGATTTGTCTGTGTTCCCACCCAAATTTCATCTTGAATTATAGTTCCCAAAATCCCCACGTGTCATGTGAGAAACCAGGTGGAGATAAATTAATCATGGGGGCAGTTTCCCCCTTCCTGTTCCCGTGATAGTGAGTTGGTTCTCATGATATCTCACGGTAGTAAAAGGGGCTTCCCCCTTTGCTGGGAACTCATTGTCTCTTCTGCTGCCTTGTGAATAAGTGCCTTGTGCCATGATTGTGAGTTTTCTGAGGCCTTCCCAGTTATGCAGAACTGTAAGTCAATTAAACCTCTATTCTATATAAATTACTCAGTCTCAGGTATTTCTTCATAACAGCATGAGAACAGACTACTACAGTATTTCATGTTCATGGATAGAAAGAATCAATATTGCTAAAATGGTCATTCAGCCCAAAGCAATTTACAGATTCAAATCAAACACATTGTCCTTCTTATCAAACTACAAATGACTTTTTTACAGTTAGAAAAAAAAAATTCTAAAATTTTATAGAACAAAAAAAAGAGCCTAAGTAGCCAAAGTAATTCTAAACAAACAGAATAAAACTTGAGACTTCACACTAACTTCAAACTATACTGCAAGTCCACAGGAAATAAAACAGTATGCTGTTGGTACAAAAACAGACATATAGACCAAAGGAACAGCTTAGAGTAATGTGAAATAAAGTCACACACCTACAATCATCTGAGCTTTGACAAAGATGACAAAAATAAGCAACAAGAAAATAACTCCCTATTTAATAAATGGTGCTGGGATAACCGACTAGCCAGATGCAGAATATAAAAACGGGTCTATTTCATTTCATCATATACAAAAATCATCTCAGGATGAATTAAAGACTTAAATATAAAACCTAAATCTATAAAAACATTGGAAGAAAACCTAGGATAGTATTTTTCTGTACATAGGCCCTGGCAAAGGTTTTATGATAAACACTCCAAAAGCAATTGCAAAAACAGTAATTAACAAGAGGGATCTAATTACATTCAAGAGTTTCTGCATAGAAAAAAAAAACAACTACCAACAGAGTAGATAGACTATCTCAAAATGGGTGAAAGTATTTGCAAACTAGGCATCTGACAAAGGTCTAAATCTAAAAGAAACTTAAACAAACAAACAAAAACAAAACAAAACAAAAAACAAGCCCAAGCCCATTAAGAAATGGGAAAAATGACATGAACAGCTACTTCTTTAAAGATGACTTAGATGTGGCCAAGAAGGATAAAAAACTGCTCAGCATCACTAATCACTAGTTAAATGCAAATGAAAACCACAATGACATATCATATTGTAAAACTCAGAATGGCTATCAATGAAAAGTCAAAAAAGACAGACGGGGTAGAAAGTTTATTTAAAGAGATTGTAACAGGTAACTTCTCAGACCTAGATTTTAAAGATACAAATATTCGAGTACAAAAAGGTTATAGAACACCAAGCAGATTTAACCCAAAGACCACTTGAAGGCATTTAATAATCAAACTTTCAAAAGTGAAAGATAAAGAAAGGATCCTAAAAGCAGCAAGAGAAAAGAAGGAAGTAACAGAAAACGGAGCTCTCCTAAGTCTGGCAGCAGAATTCTCAGTGGAAACCTTATAGGCTAGGAAATAATGGCATGCTATATTTAAAGTGCTAAGGGAAAATACTTTTACCCCGGAATAGCATATGCAGTGAAAATATCCTTCAAACATGAAGGAGAAATAAAGACTTTCCCAGTCAAACAAAAGCTGAGGGATTTCATGAATACCAGAATCTTCCAACAAGAAATGCGAATGAAAGTTCTTCAGTTAGAAAAGAACATTAATGAGCAATAAGTAATTATTTGAAAGTACAAAACTCACTGGTAATAGTAAGTACACAGAACAAATATGCAATATTATAACAGTGTAACTGTGTTGTGTAAATTACTAAATTACTCTTGCTTCAAGCAGAAAGACTAAGCAATGAACCCATAAAAAACAATAACTACAATCACTTTTTAATACATAGTATAATAAGATCTAAATGGAAACAACATAAAGTTAGAAAGTGAGAGGATGAAGTCCAGGTGTTTATTAGTGTTTTTTTTTTTTCTTTCCTTTTTTTCTTTCTTTTTTTTTTTAATTTTTTTTTTCTGGTTTTTTGGTTTTTTATGCAAGTAGTATTAAGTTGTTATCAGGTTAAAATAATCAAACCAAAAAACATAGTATCAATACACAAAAGATAACAAGTAAGAAACTAAATACTATCATGAGATAAAAATATATTCATTAGAGGAAAACAGAAAAGAAAGAACGAAGAAAGAAAAGACCACAAAACAATTAGAAAACAAATAGCAGGTGTAAGTTCTTATTTATCAATAATAACATTGATTGTAAATAGACTGAAGTCTCCAATCAAAAGACATAGACAGGCTAAATGGATGAAAAAAATGAGACCCATTGATTTGTTTCCTACAAGAAACACACTTTACCTATAAAGACACACATAGACTGAAAATAAAGAAATTGAAAAAGATATTCCATACCAAAGGAAACCAGAAAAAGAGTAGGAGTAGCTATACTTACACAAGAGAGAAAAAAATAGATTTCAGGACAAAAACTATCAGTAGAGACAAAGAATGTCACTATATAATGATAAACTTTGTCTCTATCAGTAGAGACAAAGAATGTCACTAATGTCACTATAAATGTCAATATACAATTCAACAAGAGGATATAAAATTTTAAACATATATGCACCCAACACAAGAGCTCCCAGATATATTAAGACAATGTTATTAGAGTGAAAGTGAGAAGCCCCAAGACAATTACATCTGGAGACTTCAAGGTCCCACTTTCAGCACTTTTAGACAGCTCTTTCAGACAGAAAATAAACAAAGAAACATTGACCTTATTCTGAACTATAGACCAAATGGACCTAGAATGAAATGAACATTTCATTCAAAAGCTGCCAAATACACATTTTTTTTTCCTCAGGATGTGGATTATTCTCAAGGATAAAACATATGTTAGGTCACAAAACAAGACTTAAAACGTTAAAAAAAAAAAAAAAACTTGAAATAATATCAGGCATCAAGCTGGTGCAGTGGCTCACACCTATAATCCCAACACTTTTGGAGGCCGAGGTGGGTGGATCACGAAGTCAGGAGTTTGAGACCAGTCTGGCCAACATAGCGAAACTTTGTCTCTACTAAAAATACAAAAAATTAGCCAGCTGTGGTGGTGTGCACCTGTAATCCCAGCTACTAGGGAGTCTGAGGCAGGAGAATCGCTTGAAACGGGGAGGTGGAGGTTGCAGTGAGCCAAGATTGCGCCACTGCGCTCCAGCCCTGGTGACAATGCCAGACTCTGTTAAAAAAAAAAAAAAAAAAAAAAAATTCCTCTCTGACAACAGAGGAATGTAAATAAAAATTGATAGAAAATTTTTGAAAATTATACAAATACATGAAAATTAAACAATATGCTCCTGAATGATCAAATAGTGGGTAAATTTAAAAAATTAAAACAAAAATTTTAAAATTTATTGAAACATTTGATAATGAAAACACAACATACTAAAAACTATGAGATACAGCAAAAGCAATACTAAGAGGAAAGTTTATAGCCATACGTGCCTATATCAATGAAGAGAAAAAAATTATAATAAGCAATTTAATGTGTCTTAAAGAACTGGGGATACAAGAACAAAGAAAACCCAAAATTGGTAGAAGAAATAATAAAGACCAGAGTAGAAATATATGAAATTGAAATAAAAAATACAAAAAATTAGTGAAACAAAGTTTGTTTTGTGAAGTGTTACAAAATTGACATATGTTTAGCCAGACTGAGAAAAAAAAGAGAAGATCCACACAAATAAAACCGTAAATAAAAGAGAAGATATTACAGCCAATACTGAAGAAATTAAAAGGGTAATTAGTGCCTACTTTGATCAACTATATGCCAATAAATTGGAAAATCTAGAAGTGGACAAATTCCTACACACAAACTTCCAAGATTGAAGCAAGAGGAAATTCAAACCCTAAACAGACCAATTCCAAGCAATTAGATCAAAACCATAATAAAAAGTCTTCCAGTTAGAGAAAGTCCTACAACCAGATAGATTTACTGATGAATTCTATCAAATATTGAAAGAAGAATTAAGATGGCGAGAAAGTAATGGTGGATAGTAGTCAGGACTAACTTGTAGCTTCCACTCAGATGAACAGAACAGTATGTGGAGACTCACATACTAAACTCTTGCTCCAAGAACTACAACAGGAACATATCAGGAAAGCAAATATAATTCACAGAACATTTGAAGAAAGCAGCTTGCCACTGCACAGGCTCTGTAAAACAGCCAAAAAACTGTGAGTGCCCAAAGTATGAGAGGGAAAATGTCCACCCCAAAACACATCCTCACTGAGAAATATGAAAATTTTGATCATGAGAGAAGGATTTGACCTTATCTAGAGCTGAGACAAATTTAGAGAGCCAAGCAAAATATAAGGGTTGAGGAAACAGCAGGAAACACCCTGTGGTACTTTTGGTCCTCAGGAAAGCCATTTTTGACTTTGTTTCTCAGGGCTCCGTGGGAAGGGTTGCCAGTGGAATTGGAGAAAGATCACAGGGAGAAGGAAACCTCGAGCTTGACATTGTAACATTTTTGACTGAATGTGAACTTTCATGGACAGAATCCAGGGGAGGGGGCAAATGGTGAGTGCAGATACAAGCGCAGAAACCACAGCAGGCAGGGAGACACGGAACCTAAAAGCCCTGCTTGCATTCTCAGTGAGGCGGCTTGTAGCCTGGGGCAAGTTCTCAGCCCTGCACATAGGCCAACTGGAAATATACTCCTTGCTGTTGGGAGGTCATGGTGGGAGTAAGACTGGCCCTTCGGACTGTGTGAGATCTGGATGAGGCCTGTCACTGTTGGCTTTTCTCCACTTCCCTGGCAACCTGTATGACACAGGAGAGGCAGCCAAAATCCCCCTGGGAATGTAACTCCATTGGCCTGAGAACCACAGCCTCATCACCCATAGCAGCTGCAGCAAACCCTGCCAAAGGAGAGTCTGAGCTTAGACAAACCTATCTCTGCCCCACCTGATGGTATTTCTCTACCTGCTAATCTCATGGTAGTTCAATGGCCCCACCCAACGCCTGAGAAATTCAAATACTTATGCAGGTGACCCTAGATCGATCTTGTATTCTTCATATACTACTGCAACTGATGCTCTTTTGAAAGCTTCAATTGCTGGCTGGAGGCCAACCATCATAAAACCAGCACACTAAACAAAACTAAAACCAAGGACCTTCACAGAGTACACTTCTCTTTCTTGCTACCTCCACCACAGCAGTTACTGGTATCCATGACTGAGAGATATGAAGGTGGATTCTATCACAGGACTCTTTGGAGATACTCCCTAGTGCCAGTCCAGAGCCCAGTAGCACTGCTGGGTGGCTAGACCCAGAAGAGAAAGAACAATCATTGCACTCTCAGGAAGTCCCATCCCTAGGGAAAGGGGGAGAGCACCACATCAAGGGAGCACCCCACAAGATGAAAGAATCTGAAAAACAGCACTTGAGCCCCAGATCTTCCCTCTGAAAGCCTACTCAAATAAGGAGGAACAAGAAAAAACTATTCTGGTAAATGACAAAACAGTGTTCTTTAACATCCCCAAAATATCACATTAGCTCACCAGTAATGGATCCAAACCAAGAAGAAATCTTATAATTTACAGAGAGAGAATTCAGAAGGTTGACTACTAAGCTACTCAAGAAGGCATCAGAGAAAGGTGAATACCAAAGTAAAGAAATACAAAAAATAGGCCAGGCGTGGTAGCTCATGCCTATAATCCCAGCTCTTTGGGAGGCCAAGGCAGGCGGACCATGAGGTCAAGAGATTGAGACCATCCTGGCCAACATGGTGAAATCCAGTCTCTACTAAAAATACAAAAATTAGCTGGGTGTGTTGGTGCATGCCTGTAGTCCCAGCTACTCAGGAGGATGAGGCATGAGAATTGCTTGAACCCAGGAGGCAGAGGTTGCAGTGAGCTGAGATCACGCCACTGCACTCCATCCTGGTGACAGAGCGAGACTCTATGTAAAAAAATAAATAAATAAAATAAAATAAATAAATTTTAAAAAATACAGGATAGGAATGAAAAAATCTCCAGACAAATAGATAGCATAAATAAAAACCAATCACAACTTCTGGAAATGAAAGACACGCTGAGAGAAATGCAAAATACACTGGAATATCTCAGCAATAGAATCGAACAAGTAAAAGAAAGAAGTTCAGAGCTTGAAGACAAGCCTATCAAATTAACCCAATGTGGCAAAGACAAAGAAAAAAATAAATAAAATAAATGAACAAAGCCACCAAGGATTTTGAGATTGTGTTAAATAACCAAGTCTAAGAATAGTTGATGTTCCCAAGAATGAAGAGAAATCTAAAAGTCTGGAGAACACATTTCAGGGAATAATCAAAGAAAACTTACCTGGCTTTGCCAGAGATCTAGACATCCAAATACAAGAAGCTCAAAGAATAACCAGGAAATTCATCACAAAAAAATTATTTCATAGGCACATAGTCATCAGGTTATATAAAGTCAAGATGAAGGAAAGAATCTTAAGAGCCATGAGGCAAAAGCCACAGGTAACATATAAAGGAAAACCTGTGAGACTAACAGCATATTTCTCAGCAGACACTCTACAACCTAGAAGGAATTGGGGTTTTATTTTTAGTCTCCTAAAACACAACAGTTATCAGCCAAGGATTTTGTATTCAGAGAAACTAAGCTTCATAAATGAAGGAAAGATAAAGTCTTTTTACAAAAATAAATGCTGAGAGAATTCACCACTATCAAGCTAGCAGTACAAGAAATGCACAAAGGAGCTCTACATTTTAAAACAAATCATTGAAATACACCAAAATAGAACCTCCTTAAAGCATAAATATCTCAGGAACTATAAAACAACAACACAATTTTAAAAAAGACATTCACGCAATAGCTAGCACAATGAATAGAATAGTACCTCATATGTCAATACTAACTTTGAATCTAAATGGCCTAAATACTCCATTTAAAACATACAGAATGGCAAAATGAATATAAATTCACCAACCAAACATCTGCTGTATTTAAGAGACTCACCTCATACATAAGGACTCACATAAACTTAAGGTTAAGGAGTCAAAAAAATAAAAATGAAATAAACAACCAAAATCAGAACTGGACTGAATAAAATTGAAACGTAAAAAGCAATATAAAAATTAATAAAACTGAAGATTGTTTCTTTGAAATGATAAATAATATTGATTGAATGCTACCTAGGCTAATATAATGAGAGAATATACAAGTAAAAACGAACAGAAATGATAATAAAAAGACATTACCACTGACCCCATAGAAACACAAAAATCCCTCAAAGATTTGTACAAATAACAAAAACTAGAAAACCTACAAGAAACTGATAAATTTATGGAAACATACAATCTCCTTATATTGAACCAGGAAGAAATTGAAACCCTACACGGAACAATAATGAGCTGCAAAGTTGAATCAGTAAGAAAAAGCCTACAAACAGGAAAGAGCCCTGGACCAGACATATTCACAATCAAAATTTGCCAGTCATATAATCCAGAGCTGGTACCAATACTACTAAAATTATTAAAAATTTGGGGGGTAAGAAAATCCTCTCAAACTTATTCTATGAGGCCAGCAATATTCTCATACCAAAATCTGTCAGAGAAACAAATACAAAAGAAAATTTCGGACTAATATTCCTGATGAACATGGATGCAAAAATCCTCACAAAATACTAGCAAACTGAATTCAGCAGAATATCAAAAAGCTGATCCACCACAACCAAAAAGGCTTTAGTGTTGATATAAAAGATGAGTTAAACACATGTAAATCAATAAATGTGACTCATCACACAAACAGAACTAAAAACAAAAACCACATGATAATCTCAATTAACACAAAAAAGCTTTTGATAAAATTCAACATCTCTTTACATTAGAAACAATAAGAAAACTAGTCATTGAAAAAACATACCTCAAAATAATAGAGCCATCTATGGCATGCATTCAGCAAACATCATACTAAATGGACAAAGCTGAAAGCATTTCCCTTGAGAACCATAGGAAGGCAAAAATTTCTCTCACACCACTACTATTAAACATAGTAATGGAAGCCTTAGCCAGACCAATTAGGCAAAAAAAAGTAAATACAAGGTATACAAATAGAAAGAGAGGAACTCAAAGTATCTCTCTTCACTGACAGTATAATTATATACCCAGAAAACCTCATAGACTCTTTTTTTTTTTTTAATATCTCCTAGATCTTGTAAAATACTTCTGTCAAGTTTTAGGATACATAATTAATGAATGAAAATCAGTAGCATTTCTATACACCTACATTGTAGGTGTAGATGTATAGAAATATACAATGTTTAAGCTGAGAGCCAAATCAAGAATGGAATCCCATTCACAATGGCCCCCGCAAAAAATAAAATACCTCAGAATACAGTCAAGCAAGGAAGTAAAAAGTCTCTATAATGAGAATTGCAAAACAATGATGAAACAAATGAGAGATGACACAAAAGTATGAAAAGAACATTCCATTCTCATGGACAGAAAGAATCAATATTGTTAAAATGGTCATACTGTACAATGCAATTCACAGATTCATTGCTGTTCCTATCAAATTATCAATTACATTATTTGCAATAATTAGAAAAATACTATTCTAAAATTCACATGGAACCAAAAAGAAGCCTGGATAGGCTAGGCAATTTTAAATAAGAAGACTAAAGCTGGATACATCACACTACCTAACTTCAAATCATACTATGAGGCTGTAGTAACCAAACAGCATGACACTGATACAAAAGCTAACATACAGAACAATAGAAAAGGCAAGAGAACTCAGAAATAAAACCACACAACTACCACCATCTGATCTATGAAAACATTGACAAAAATATTCAATATAGAAAAAATTCTCTATTCAGTACGTGGTGCTGTGATAACTGACTAGCTAGATGCAGAACAATAAAACTGGACCATTTTGTTTTACCATATACAAAAATCAACTCAAGATGGATTGAAAACTTAAATATAAAACCTAAATCTGTAAAAACCCTAGAAAAAATTTATTAATAAAAATTTCATTCTGAACATAGGCTCTGACAAAGATTTCATGATGAAAACGCTAAAAGCAATTGCAACAATAGCATACATTGACAAGTGGGACCTAATTAAACTGAAGACATTTTGCACAGCAAAAGAAACTACCAACATAGTGAACAGACAACATACAGAATGTGACAAAATATTTGCAAACTGTGGATCTGACAAAGGCCCAGTGTTCAAAACCATAAGGAAATTAAACACATTTACAATAAAAAATTTATTAAAAATGGACAAAGTACGTGAACAGACACTTCTCTAATAAAAGCATACATACAGCCAACATAAATCTTAAAAATGTTTAGCATCACTAATTATTAATAAAATGCAACTCAAAATCACAATGACATATCATTTCAATGTCAAAAGATAACAGATGCTGGTGAGGTTGCAGAACAAAAGAAATGCTTATCCATTGCTGGTGGGAATGTAAATTACTTCACCCACTGTGGAAAGTAGTTTGGAGAGTTTTCCAAGAACTTAAATCAGAATTACCATTTGACCAAGCAATCCCATTACTGGGTATATATCCAAAGAAATATAAATCGTTTTACCATAAAGGCCCATTTACACTTATATTCATGGCAGCACTATTCACGATAGCAAAGACATGAAATCAACATAGCTTCTCATCAATGGTGGATTGCATAAAAATGTAGTACATATACATTATAGAATACTATGAAGCCATAAAAATAAGATCATGTTCTTTGCAGTGACATGGATGGAACTGAAGGCCATTATTCTAAGTGAATTAGTGCAGAAACAACAACAAAAAAACATTACCATATGTTCTCACCTATACATGGGAAGTAAAATTTGAGTATACATGAACACAGAGGAGAAATCAATAGACATCAGCACCTACTTGAGGATGGAGGGTGGGAGGAGGGTGAGGATCGAAAAACTCTGTCAGGTACCATGCTTATTACTTGGGTGTCAAACTAATCTGTACCTGAAACTCTCATGACATGCAGTTGACCCTTGTAAAAAACTTGCACATGTGCCACCTGAGTCTAAAATACAAGTTGGAAAAAAATAAAAATTAATGATCAAAGACTTTGAATAGACATTTTTCCAAAGACAGTGAGTAATGGCATTTGAAAAGATGGTAAACTTTGTTAGTTACCAGATTAATTAAAATAAATAAAAAATTTAGTTGTTATTTTTTACATTTTGAGATGACTACATTTTTTAATTATTTTTAATTGACATAGGGTTTTGCTCTCTGCCCAGGCTAGAGTGCAGTGGTGCAATTACAGCTCACTGCAATGTCAACCTCCCAAACTCAATAAATTAACCTGCCTCAGCCTCTGAAGTAGCTGGAAGTACAGTCACATGCCACCATGCCTGGCTAATTTGTGTACTTCTGTAGAGACAGGGTTTCTGCATGTTGCCTGGGCTGGTCTCAAACTCCTGGGCTCAAGCTAACTGCCTGCCTCAGCCTCACAAAGTTACGGGATTACAGGTGTGAGCTATCATGCCCAACTTACAATTATTTTTTTAAATTAAAATTTAAAAAAATGTACAGAGATGTGCAGAAATTGAAGCCCTGGTATATTTCTGGTCAGAATAGAAATAGTACTACTGCAGTGGAACATAAGGTAGGCGTTTCTTAGAAGTTTGACATATCTGAATGTTATTAACATGATGGAGGACTAGTAATCTTCAATTCTTTGCTCTCATAGAGAAATATTATCTTCTAAAGACTGGCTAAAATAACATTATTCTAGTTCCGGCAACCAAACAAACATTTAGAGCAATCAAGCAAAGGCCCACGAAAAAGCCACTTTCAAAATGCTAAAAAATGTGGTGAATTTATACTTACTACTCCTTCTCTACCATGTCCACAGAACCATATTTGAGGAAGAAAAAAAAAAAAAAAACTGCTCAAATTTTATTTCCATTCTTTGATGGAAAGAAACAAAGCAAAAACTTATTTACATGGTTCTAACCTATATGTGAACTACCCAAGTTTTATCTTTTGCCTTACTTGTAAGTCAGACAAAGAAATGTAACATACTGTGAATCTCAGGCTAGCAAGAACTGTAGAAGGCAGTAGAATGTGGCACAGCAGATGAAAGCAGCGAAGAAACTGCCGATCTACAGGTGCCTAGGGAAAGAGATTATTAAAAAGGGATGAAAGATAATATCTAAGGCCATGAGACTGTAGGTGGAGACACACTGATGAATTGGCATATTTAAAAGCAGCAATATATGTGAGAAAAATTAATGAAAAAGCTCACACTAGCCTTGACATCAAGGATGTACAAAAAGGAACTGAGAAGAACTCAAGCCTTATCACTAGGCTAATTCCAAGACTCAGAACATTCCCTGCTAAGCATAGAAAGGCTAAAAAAGGTAGCTGTTTTTTTATTTTTTGAATATGTACTTTTAAACAGAATTCACAATGTATGCAAAATATCAACAACAACAACAACAAAACCCATGGCCAACATCAAGGAACAAAATCAATTTCCAAAACTGTCCTTAAATGAACATGGACAAGATACAGAAAAGAACCCCATAGACATTGTGTATGTACAATAAAAAGACTTTAAAACAATGGTCTTGAATATGCTATACATTTAAAGCAAAAGGAAAATATAAACAAAGGAAGAGAGAAAAACTGAAAAAAATGGGAACAAAATATAATACACACAAAGAAAAATTATTAAAAAGAATAAAACAAATTGTAGAATTGAAAAATACAATAACTATATGAAAAAATTAATTAGAGGGCATAAAGAGCAGATTTGCAAAGGTACAAATTAGTTAACTTAGGACAAGGTACTCCAGGAATAATTTTTTTTTTTTTTTTTTTTTTGAGATGGAGTCTTGCTCTGTCACTCAGACTGGAGCACAATGGCATGATCTTGGCTCACTACAACGTCCGCCTCCCAGGTTCAAGTGATTCTCCTGCCTCAGCTTCCTGAGTAGCTGGGATTATAAGTGTGCGCCACCACACCTGGCTAATTTTTTTATTTTTAGTAGAGACAGGGTTTGCCCATGTTGGTCAGGCTGGTCTCAAAATCCTGACCTCGTGATCTACCCACCTCAGCCTCCCAAAGTGCTGGGATTATAAGCGTGAGCCACCATGCCCAGCCAAAGAATAATTTTCAAAATGATTTTAAAAAAATGAAAATAGCCTAAGGGACTTACAGGACCCCACCAAGTGGACCAGTATATACATTATGAGAATACTAAAATAAGAACAAAGAAAGATACGGAGAGCTTATTTGAAGAAAGAATGGTTAAAAATGTTCCAAATGTGATGAAACAAACTAATATACAAATAAAAAAATGCAAAACAAACTTTAAGTAGGACCATTACATGAGAAAAGCAACATCCTTTTCAAGAAATTGAACTGGGAAAACTCAATATCCATAAGCAAAAATGTAAAGTTGAATTCTTACCCTATGCACATATAAAATTTAACCCAAAATGAACAAAAGGAAAGAGGGGGCAAAACAAGATGACCAAATAGAAGATTCCGCCAATTATTCCCCTGTCAGGAACACTAAATTAAACAACTATCTACACAAAAACATCTTCATAAGAATGAAAAATCAGGTGAGCCATCACAGTACCTGATTTTAACTTCATATCCCTAAAATAGGCACTGAAGAGGGTAGAAAAAGGCCATCATGAAATGCCAGCACCATCTCTCTCATGTTCTGGCAGTGGCCATGAGAAGTGGAGATGAAATCTGAAACTCAAAGCTGCTCTGCAGATGTGGTTTTGCTGTGACCCCACCCAAATTTCATTTTTTATTGTAGTTGTCAAAATTCCCATGTATCATGTGAGGGACCTGGTGGGAGGTAATTGAATAATGGATGTGGCTCTTTCCCATGCTGTTCTTGTGATAGTGAATAAGTCTCATGAGATCTGATGGTTTTATAAATAAGAGTTTCCCTGCCCAAGCTTTTTCTCTTGTCTGCTGCCATGTGAGATGTGCCTTTTTACCTTCCACCATGATTGTGAGGCCTCCCCAGCCACGTGAAACTGTGAGTCCATTAAACCTCTTTCTTTTGTAAATTGCCCACTCTCAGATATATCTTTATCAGTGCCATGAAAACAGACTAATACACCTGTCATGGCAGAAAGAAAAACTGGACTGGACTAAGGTGATACTCATGCAGACATCATTTAGATGAGCCCTTGCAAAGAGGGAATTGCCCATCCCATGAGTCAGGATTCAGTTTCAACAAACCTCACCACCATGGGCTAAAGTGTTTTGGGGATCTAAATAAACCTTAAAGGCAGTCTGGGCCACAAGGACTACAAATCCTAGGCATGCCTTTGTGCTGAGCTCTGCTCAGAGCCAGTGGACTTAGGGGGCACATCACCTTGTGAGACATGGAGGCCAAAGAATTGCTTGAACCACCCCTCTCTTAATTCCAGGCAGTACAGCACAAACCACACAAAAAAAGATTCATTTCTTCCACTTGAGGTTATGAGAGGAATAAATAAAATGGTCTTTTTCTTCCAAGTAAGATACCAGCTCAGCTACAGCAGGATAGGACACTAGACAGCCTTGTGAGGCCTGTTTTCCAGGCACCAGCTCCAATATGCCATTTCTATAATAGAAACACCCTGGGTCAGAGGAGAAGGTACTGTCTTGAAGGGAAGGGCCCAATCCTGACAGAATTCACCATCTGCTTAATAAAGGATCCTTGGGCCCTGAATATCCAGCAGAAATACCCAGGTAGCATACCATGGGCCTTGGGTGAGACTCTGAGACATGCTGGCTTCATGTAAGAGTCAGTACATTCACAGTAAGATGGCTGTGATGAGACACTCCTTCTGCTTTAGAACAGCAGAAGGAACAGTAATGGGAGCTTAGTATTGCACCTCAAGTACCAACTTTGCAACAGTGGGTAGTGCACCAAGAAAGCTCTTGGGGACATTGATTCCAGACCTTGACTCTGGGAGAGTATTTACAGACCTTTCCTGGATGAGAGGGCAACCCATTGTCCTATAGTGTGAGTCTCAGGTCTGTCGACATTAAACACAAGCTGACTGCAGAGCCCTTAGGCCTTAAGTGAATATTAGTATCAGCCTAGCAATACTGTCTTGGACCTGTGCTGGTGGTGGCCATGGGGAGAGGATTCTCTGCCCATGGAAAGGAGAAGTAAGAATGGGAAATACTTTATCTTGTAACTTGAGTGCCAGTTTAGCTGCAGTTAAAGAGAGAACCAGGTAGATTTCTAAGGTTTTTGGTTCTAGTCCCTGGTTTCAGGATGGCACCTCTGAACCTGCATGAGGCCTGGAGGAACTCACAGCCCTGAAGGGAAGAACATTAAGACTAACTGGCTTCAGCACTTCTTAAAAGTAGAGCCCTAGGACCTTGAGCAATCATATGCGGTAGCCACAAAGTGGTTACAGCGGGCCTTGGTACAAGTATTGCTGGCTACAGGGGGGCTTGTGTCACCCCTCCACCAGCTCTAGGTGACTCAACACAAAGATAATCTGTATGTTTGGAAAGAAGTAATGGAAAAGAGCAAGAGCTTTCAAATGGTGATCCAGAGAATTTTTCCACATTTCACAAAAGATGTTAAATAAGGCACCCCTATGAGTCTGCAAGAATCACAGCATTACTGAGCTTAAGT
>NC_045445.1:74141608-74221706 GCF_002776525.5 Piliocolobus tephrosceles
TGTGTGTGTGTGTATATATGTGTGTGTATGTGTATATATATATATATATATATATATATATATATATATAAAATCACAAAATATACCAGAATAGCAAAAGCTATCGTAAGCAAAAGGAAGAAAGATTGAGGAATCACATGACCTGACTTCAGTTAATAATTTGAATTTCCTTAAGTTCAACCACAATTTTTGAATTCAATATTTTCTAGAATCCAATCTTACCCTAACATTAGTTGCTTCAAAAATGATATTATTCCCTTGCAGAGAACAGGAGAATAATGTCAGCAAAAATAGAATGGGAAACTCCACAATTCTCTCCTCCATAAAACAATGAGAAAACTGACAAAAAGTGACAGAATAAATTTTTATGAAACTCCAGAAATTAACCAAAACTTGCAGGACTCTCCAGAGTGCAGAGTGTTTGCTTTTTAAAAAAGAATCTTTGTTCATGGCTCTGTAAGATAATGTACACAATTGGGGCACAAATAAGCTAACCTAAAAGTTTAGAAGCAAGAGTTGGCAAATTAGGTGTCTACAATAAGTTTTGAAAAGCTCTGACGTATTTATTGAATCTAGACAGCCACACACAGGTATGTGTGGGCATGACCATGCTAGTAGGCAAATTCAGCAAAAACCCAAATAACCCTCAGTTCTCACCTCTGGATGAACCGAGGCTGATGAAAGCAAGAAGTCAAGGCTAAGGCATGATAATAAACAGCTTAGCTGAGTGTTGAAGATATTTCCAAACAATAACACAGAGACTTTATGCAAGGACAGGGAGACATATTGGTTCTAGGTGATTAAAGAAATCTCTGCTCAACCATTAGCTGACCAATAAACTAACCGAGAGAAATATCAGTTACTATAAACAACATAGAATATATACTTTATGGAAATATTTCAGAAAACTTACTCAACAAACAAACAAAACAATAAACAGCAACAACAAATTCTAGCAAGGGGAAAATCCTGATTTCCAGAGTTGCCACAATATATTATTTTAAATGCCTAGTTTAAAAAAAATATCATGTGCAAATAAACATGATTGTGTGGCCTTTACACTGAAAAATCAAACAAACACGCACTAGAATCTGACTCTGGAGAAGAATAGACTTTGGACTTACAAGACAAAGACAAATCAGAAACTTTAAAGATTTTTAAAGAACTAAAGGAACTCATAAATTAAAGGAAGTTGAACAGCAAAAGGAAAGTATGGGAATGATGTCTCCCTATAGAGAAGATCATTAAAAGTAAAAATTAAACAAAAAATCCAAGTAGAAAATGTGGAGTTGTACAATAACTGAAATTAAAAATTCACTGAAGGAGATCAACATATTTGATCAAGCTGAAATAAGAATCTTCAAACTTGAAGACAGGTTACGTGAGATCATCCTATGTGAGTGACAGGAATTAAAAACAATAAAGAATAAACAGAGGCTAAGAGAGTTGTGGGACACCATCAAGCATACAAAAATATGTATAATGGAGGAAAAAAATGCTTATCATAACTGGTCGTCAGAGAAATGAAAATTGAAACTACAATGAGATACCATCTCATACAAGTCAGATGGCTACTTGTATAAAGTCAAAGGCAACAGATGACAGAAATGTTGCAGGGAAGGGGAAAACCTTATACGCTGTTAATAGGAATGTGAATTAGTTCAACCACCATTGAAAGCAGTTTGAAAATTTCTTTAAAAATTAAAACAGAGCTACAATTTGACTCAGCAATCCCATGACTGGGTATATACTAAAGGAAAAATAGATCATAATACCAAAAAATACCTACAGTCATGTTTATTACCATTCCATTAAAAATACCCGAGATATAGAATCAATCTAGGTACACATCAATGGTGGATTGAATAAAGAAAATATAGTACATATACACCATGCAATACTATGCAGCCATAAGAAAGAATAAAATTATTTTCTTCACAGCAACATAAATTAAACTGGAGGCCATAATCCTAAGAAAATTAATTCAGGAACAGAAAATCAAATGCTGTATGTTCTCACTTATAAGTGAGAGCTAAATATTGAGCACACATGAACACAAAATGGGAACAACAGACACTGTGGAATGAAAAGGGAGGGATTGCGAGTGGAAAAACTACATATTTGGTACTATGTTTGCTACCTGGGTGTGATATACTCAGATAACAAACCTGCAAATATATCCCTGTATCTAACATAAAAGTTGAAATTTTGTAAAATGTATAATGGGAGTGGCAGTGGCAGATGTAGGGGGAAAAGAGGTACAAAGAATTTTTTTAAAAATGTTGGCTGAAACTTTCTGAATTTTATGAAAAACACAAATCCATATATCTAGAAATCTCAACAAAATCCAAGTAGAATAAATACAGAGACTCACACTGAGACACATTATTCTCAAATAAAAAGAAAATCAAAGAATTAGCCAATAGTAGATCTGCCAAAAAAATATTAAAATAAATCTCTTAGGATTAAATAAAATAGCCCAACATGGTAATTTAAAAAATCCATATTAGAAGATAAAGAGCATATGTAAAATTAACTACAAAGTTAAATATAAAAGACAACACATACGTATTTATTATCGGTAATTTTTTTCTCCCATCAAATTTTAAAGACAACTGCGTAAGCAATAATTAGAGATCTGTGTTGATGGCATACAATGTATAAAAGTAACATTTTATGATGATACGGCACAAATGTGGAGGACAGAGCAAAATATATAGAAGCAAAGTTGTATAATATTTAAGTTAAATATTGGTATAAACATGAAATAGATTGTTATAAAATAAAATGTTGTTTGTAATCGCAAAGGCAAGCAATAAGAAAACAAATAAAAGGCAAAATAAGTTACAAGCGAATTAAAATGATACCCTTGTAAATAATTAACACGAAATAATCCAGTAAGGGAGAAAAGGAAAAACAAAAAAGACATAAAACATACAGAAAAAAAAAAAAAAAAAAAAAAAATACATGTGGATTAAAGGAAAAGTCAGAGATTCACAGATTTGATAAAAATTATATGCTGTCTATAAAATACTTATTTTTAGATCAAGAGAAAAAACAGACTGGGCATGATGATCAATAACAGTAATTACAGCATTTTGGGAGGCCAAGGTGGGAGGGTTGCTTGGGGTCAGGAGTTCGAGACCAGCCTGGGCAACATAGTGAGTTCCTATCTTTACAAAAAATTTTAAAAAATGGCTGGGCATAGTGGTGTGCACCTGTAGCCCCAGTTACTCAGGAGGCTAAGATGGGAGGATTGCTTAAGCCAAGGAGGTCAAAGCTACAATAAGCCATGATTGTGCCATTGCATTCCAGTCTGGGAAACAGAGAAAGACTATATCTAGATACGGTGGCTGTGAATCTTAGTTTACAAACTTGCATGAGAAAAATTATCTTGATTACCTTTTAATCAGCCAAATTCTGACTTAAGTATCCATCCCTCAAGACTGATGGAAAATTCAATTTTTATCAGTTTTGGTGACTTCTTCACTTTCATGACTACATTAGAATTTAAGAAACTTATTTGGCTTTCAGATTCAAAAATGTGGAAGGGCCAATTAGTTTCTAGTTTACCATAGTTACTGCTAATCCTCCTAGTGGGACCTTGAAATCCATCTTCTCTGTGATTCAATGTCTAGTATAAGACATAGACTTTTTGCTAAAGTCTGAACTCTGATGCCTGAGGTCCTACCTTCATAGGCACATCTCAGAAGGGCCCACTTTCTAGAGACACAACTTTATTAAAGTATATGGCTTGATCCAAGCTTTCAGAAATGTCTCTTTTAGCATAGAGAAAATTCTCTTTCTCTAGTTGTTTACTTCACAGGTGTTTTCTTCCTCTAATTGTACAGGGCAAGAAGGAAGCTGCCTCTCTGGCAACTTGTTTCTGCCCTACTATGAGTCTCCCTGAGGCAGGGAAGCAGATCTATTAAAGTAAATGGAAAGGAGAAAAAGGTTAAATAAAATAGAAAAAATGTCATATTTCAAAACTGATTTTTCTCCTGAGTGTATAATAAGTAGAGATGTATTTGCAGTAATGATTAACTCACTATTATTCCATTGTATCTTTAATAACAGATATCACAGCACCAGCATATTCATTTCAAAAGAATTAAGGGTTTTGAAAATTATTTTAAAAGACTATATACACAGGCAAAGAGCAATACTTGATCACAACAAAGATATAAGGGGCTCTGTGGCATGACTGTTATAAAATATCTGCTGGATAGTAGAAACATTCTTAAAGTTTTTAGATAAAAGCAGTTAAAATTATTTTTAAATGTATACTTTATAGAGAAAGGCAAAGGAAATAAGCTAACTACATGCTTTTTAGGGTAACTATTGAGGCAGTAGTCAAAAATGTGTAGTCCTGAAGGGATGCTTAGCATATCTGTAAGAAAAAAATATCTGCTAGTAGAAAAGGACCTTAAATTATGAGCATCCAGTAAAAAGTTTCTTGTTCTATCTATCCATGTGTTACTGGCTACTGTCAGTTCATGTTGTCTTTAAGAGCACAGGCTTTGCCAGAACAATAAAGATGTAAAAGTGGTAGGACAGAATACAAGTGGATCGTAAGTTTTCTTGTAGAGATTGAATAATAATGCAAGAGAGGGCTATAGCTTGACAAAGTGAACCAATGCATCTAAAATCTTTCATGGAAGAAATTGAGAAGGTTAATTTAACTGAACTGACAGCCAAATTGAACAAAGTACGGGAGATGTAAGCACTTAGATTAAGATAAACTATTGCCTAATCCTTTGTGAACAGCTTTTGCAGGTCAGTTAATTTAGGTAGAAAATAAGCTATTAGAAAACCATTAAAAGCAATGAATTTATATTTACACCTGGAAACAAGGGTAGATTTTGAGAACAGTGTTAAAAATTAAAAAGCATTTTGAAATCTACAACATAACAATGTACATAAATTTGAGACTCTAAATATCAAGAAAAAAAGTAAAGAATGTGGGGCTTCAGGTGGAAACACCCAGATATTGCAGTAGAGGTCAATGAATTTGGAACACGTATGTAAAAGGGTCATAAATCAGGGTAATATTAAGACACTGAAACAGGAATGTGATGGAAAGTTAACCTTATTACTGGTTAGTAATGTTAAATGAAAAAAGGCTGCTCTTTCTAGAGAAGAAAAATTTTTATCTAATGGAGATTTTGATTGGATGATGGTCTGAAACGTCAGCGAATTTTTTTCTTTGTTTACTCTACTGCTAGTGAAATGGAGTGAGTTATAAAACACACTTAAAAGATGCTTTGTCCATCATTTTGAAGACAAAATCCTGTAAAAAGTATGGACTTCTGAGTTACAAAGGTGTGAATTTGAATTCTGACACTAGTTGTACAGTTTCTTATTGCTGCTATGATAAATTACCACAAAATTGTTTAAGAATGCACAATTTTATTATTTTATGGTTCTGAAGTTTGACACAGGGCTCGTGGGGCTAAAAGCAAGATGTCAAAAAGACTGAATTTATTTCCAAAGGCTCTGCAGACTAAACCATTTCTTGTCTTTTTCAGACTTCAGAGGCTTTCTACATTTCTTGACTCCTTGGTCCCTTCCTCCATCCTTAAACCTAACAATGGCGAGTTTCGTCTTTCTCACACTGCCATCTCTCTTGCTATATCTTTTATTTCCAACCTGTGAGCACATTGGACCCTCTCAGGTAATCTAGGATAATATCCCTATTTTAAGGTCAGCTGATTAGCAATCTCAATTCTATCTGCAACTGTAACTTTCCTTTTCCATATAATCTAACATATATACAAGTTCTGGGGATTAGGATATAGACATATTTGGGGGCCCATTATTAGCTTATTAAACTAATGCATTTCTTTATTTACTTTATTTTCATTTTATAAATGTGTTAATGCTTTATTGTGTGCCTGACAACATGTTAGATTCTGTAGACACAAAACTGAGTAAGATACAGTTCCTGACCTTATTACCCTATTTCTCTGTCCCCTCACTGGTTACAAGTAGATAAAAAATATTGATAATAATATCTAGTTCAAATAGTTGTCTAGAAGATTAAGAAGAATACATAAAGATGTATCTGGCACTCAATAAGCATTGATATTTTTAGAGTTAGTTGACAATAGATAAGAATTGGTAAAACATTATGGAAAATAACACTAATCATTTGTTTACTTCTTTATTGTTCTCCCTTCCTGTAATGTAAGCTCCACTAGGAGCCTTGTCTGTCTGTCTATGCTCAATATCTAGTGTCTAAAACAGTGCCTGGTACTTAGTGGGCACTCAATAAATATTTGCTTAAGTAATGAAAAAAATTTTCCAATTGTACCTAAATGACTATCTGTAAAATGTTTTTAGAAGTACTTCAAAAATAATGGCTTAATGACCTCTATGGATCCTCTCTCCAGAGAAACAATCAAAACTGGTGAAATCATTTAAAAAAACCAAACAAATAATTTAAAGTTTCTGTAAATTGTCTTAACTATATGCAGTAAGTGGAGAAACAGCTAGTTTAAAAAATCTACTAAAACTTTGTAAGAACAATGAGAGTCTGTGATATTTGGGCCACAAAATGTTCCCTTTTACCACACAGTTCTGATCTGGAAAGTGACATCCAAGAAAACAGGATTCTCAATCCCTTCAAGTATTTGTCTAGGGTTTTGAAAATTAGTCAGGGTTCTCTAAAGGGACAGAACTAATAGGGTAGATGAATATGTGAAGGGGAGTTTATTAGGAGAATTGACTCACATGATCACAAGGTGAAGACACACGATAGCCTGTCTGCAAGCTGAGGAGCAAGGAAGCAAGTCCGAGTCCCAAAACCTCGAAAGTAAGTAGGGAAACTGATAGTGCAGCCTTCAGTCTGTGGCCAAAGGCCGGACGGCTCCTGGCAAACCACAGTTTAAGTCCAAGAGTCCAAAAGCTGAAGAACTGAGTCTGATGTTCGAGGGAAGGAAGAATCCTGCATAGGAGAAATAAAAAGATCAGAAGACTCAGCAAGTCTGTTCTTTCCATGCCTGCTTTTATGCTGGCAGCTGATTAGATGATGCCTGCCCAGACTGAGAGTGAATCTGCCTCTCACAGTCCACTGACTTAAATGTTAATCTTCTTTGGCAACACCTTCACAGACACACCCAGGAAGAATACTTTGCATCCTTCAATTCAACCAAGTTGACACTCAATATTAACCATCACAAGTCCATCCCTCGTCAACTTGAAGTCACACACATCTCCTGAAATCATACATAAACTTCAAATAAAGAAAATAATTAGAACATAATCATGCCTAACAAAATACAGCTATCCTTTGTGCAAGCAGAAGCACACTAATCCTTAACCTTAATGCGATTAGCTAAAGTTAACAACACTTAAATGCTGATAAGAAGTCGATAAATCTTATGTCACATGATAAAGGAAAAAGAAAAAAATGAAAATTTTTCTTAATGCTAGTGTATACATGCACAAACATGTTCTTAGCAAAATAAGGAGGAAATACTCATGACAATTACAGTCTTCCTTTCTGCAACTGGTCACGTGATCTTAGCTGAAGTTGATGACTACCATCTTCTACTACCCATTCTGTAATCCCTTTGCCTTCAGCAAGCACCTCAGCAGGTCGTGGTTTTTAACCTGGTGGAGTAACCAAAACTTTTATTCCTGAAGGGTCTTGGTCATTTGTAGTCCTGCCTAGATTGGGTTGTTGTAGTTTCCCATTTACCTTAATCACAGGGCATGGTAATAATAAGAGACACCCTAAGGGATCTCTTCTATTTCACGCATACTCTTCCTTACCTCCATTGTGGGGTAGTAGACTGATTTCATCTTGATAGTCTGGGTCAATCACTCCAGTCAATACTGTAACTTCCTTCTTAGACTGTTGACTTAGAGGTAGGAGGGGCCCAAAGTGTCCAGGTGGCAATCTTACTTCCAGGTTAATAGAAACGTTGCTGTGTCTCCTGTGGCAGCATTCCTCCCTCTGGAACTAAGACCTCTAGACCAGCAGAACCTAATGTTGTGGGAACAGGAACCAAAAATGGGGTGATGGTGAGTGGTGACCCTTCCACTTCCACCCCTTGATTCCTGGACCAGTGAATCCTGGACATGGGAGAAATGGTGATATATTGGATGTTGATTCAGAGCATACACAGCCTTCTTGGGAACTTTGCCCCAGTCCTACAAAGTACTGTCACCTAGTTGGCATTGTAATTGTGACTTCAAAAGGTAATTCCACCGTTCTATCAAACTAGCTGCTTCAGGGTGATGGGGAACATGGTAAAACCAGTGAAATCCATGAGCACAAGCCCACTGCTTCAATTCTTTAGCCATTTTAGCCATAAAGTGAGTGCTTTGGTCAGAGGCAATGCTACATGGAATATGATGATGGTAGATAAGGCATTCCATGAGTCCACAGATGGTACTCTTGTCAGAAGCATTGCCTGCAGAACACAGAAACCCATATCCAGAGTTAGTGTCTATTCTGGTGAGGACAAGCTGATGCTCCTTCCCTGAAGGAAGATGTCCAAAATAATCATCCTGCCACCAAGTAGCTTGCCAGAGGAATTGTGATCACCCAGAGGAATTGTGCCATATGGAGGGCTCAGTGTTGGTCTCTGCTGCTGGCAAATCTGACACTCAGCAGTGACCATAGCCAGGTCACCCTTAGTGAGTGGAAGTCCATGTTGCTAAGCCCATGCATAACTTCTATCACTACCACCATGGCCATTTTGTTCATGGGCCTACTGGGCAATGACAGGAGTTGTTGGGGAAAGAGGCTGTGTGTGTCCACAGAACAAGTCATTCTATCCACTTGATTATTAAAATACTTCTCTGCAGATGTCATCCTTTGGTGAGCACTGAAATACAAATATCTTATCAGTTTTTGACCACTCAGAGACATCCATCCAGGTACCTCCTCCCCAAATTTATTTGTCACTAATTTTCTAATCATGCTTCTTCAGAGTCCCTGATCATTCAGCCAAACTATTGGCTGCAGCCCATTAATCAGTATATAGTCGCACATCTGGCTTTTTCTCCTTCCAAGCTGTGTAATCAGGTGCACTATTCAATGTTCTGCACATCAGAAAGATTTCCCTTTGCCACTGTTTTTCAGGGATGTTACAGAAAGGTGCTGTAGTGCTGCAGCTGTCCACTTTTAGATGATGCCTGCATATCATGCAGAGCCATCTGTAAACCAGACCCTTGTCTTTCCTTTTTTTGTCAACTGATCATGGGGAACTCCCCATGAGACCATGGGTGCAAGCTCAGGGAGAGAAGGCAGATTGGCAGGAATGGGGAACATGGGCATTTGAGCCACTTCCTCGTGTAACTTACCAAAATCTTAACTATTATAAACAGTGCTACAACAAACATGGGAGTGTAAATATCTCTTCAATATAATAATTTTATTTGTTTTGGTATATACCCAGTAATACAATTACTGGAGTATATGGAAGCTCTATTTTTACTTTTTTGAGGAAACTCAAAACTATTCTCCATAGCAGTTGTACCAATTTACATTCCCACCAACGGTGTTTGAGAGATCCCTTTTCTCCACATACTTGACAGCATTTTTTATTGCCTGTCTTTTGGATATAAGCCGTTTTAACTAGGCTGAGATAATATCTCATTGTAGTATTGATTTGCATTTCTCTGATCCTCAGTGATCCTGAGCACCTTTTCAAATGTCTACGTGACATTTTATTTCTTTTGAGAAATGTCTATCTTAATCTTCTGCTCCCTTTTCTAAAAAAAACAAACTATTACATTTTTTTTAGAGTTGTTTGAGCTCCTCATATATTCTGGCTATTAATCAATCCCTTGTGAGATGACTAGTTTGCAAATATTTTCTCCCACTATTTAGGTTGCCTTTTCACTTTTTTAATTGTATCTGTTGCTGTGCAGAAGCTTTTTTTAAAATTATTATTATTATACTTTAAGTTCTAGGGTACATGTGCATAACGTGCAGGTTTGTTACATATGTATACTTGTGCCATGTTGGTGTGCTGCACCCATCAACTCATGAGCACCCATCAACTCGTCAGCACCCATCAACTCGTCATTTACATCAGGTATAACTCCCAATGCAATCCTTCCCCTCTCCCCCCTCCCTGTGAAAGGCCCCGGTGCGTGATGTTCCCCTTCCCGAGTCCAAGTGATCTCATTGTTCGGTTCCCACCTATGAGTGAGAACATGCGGTGTTTGGTTTTCTGTATTTGCGATAGTTTGCTGAGGATGATGGTTTCCAGCTGCATCCATGTCCCTAAAAAGGACAAGAACTCATCCTTCTTTAGGGCTACATAGTATTCCATGGTGTATATGTGCCACATTTTCTTAATCCAGTCTGTCACTGATGGACATTTGGGTTGATTCCAAGTCTTTGCTATTGTGAATGGTGCCACAATAAACATACGTGTGCATGTGTCTTTATAGCAGCATGATTTGTAATCCTTTGGGTATATCCCCAGTAATGGGATGGCTGGGTCATATGGTACTTCTAGTTCTAGATCCTTGAGGAATTGCCACACTGTTTTCCATAATGGTTGAACTAGTTTACAATCCCACCAACACTGTAAAAGTGTTCCTATTTCTCCACATCCTCTCCAGCACCTGTTGTTTCCTGACTTTTTAATGATTGCCATTCTAACTGGTGTGAGATGGTATCACATTGTGGTTTTGATTTGCATTTCTCTGATGGCCAGTGATGATGAGCATTTTTTCCTGTGTCTGTTGGCTGTATGAATGTCTTCTTTGAGAAATTTCTGTTCATATGCTTTGCCCACTTTTTGATGGGGTTGTTTGTTTTTTTCTTATAAATTTGTTTGAGTTCTTTGCAGGTTCTGGATATTACCCCTTTGTCAGATGAGTAGATTGCAAAAATTTTCTCCCATTCTGTAGGTTGCCTGTTCACTCTGATGGTAGTTTCTTTTGCTGTGCAGAAGCTTTTTAGTTTAATCATATCCCATTGGTCAATTTTGGCTTTTTTTAATAAAAGAATTTAAATAAATGGGAGAGACAAAATAGTTGAAAATAAGACATGTTTAAATATTTTGAATAACTAATAAAATACATGCTCATCAAATATCAGCCAACAAAAGCACAACAAATGTGCATGTCTGAAAGCATCATAATAAATAAAAAGTTTAACATCAATATAAATAAAATAATTTAAAATCATTAAAGCATAAAATGCAAATTAACTACAGAGCAATAACAGATTTTCATCCCATTTATTGATATCTTCATAGAATTGATAAGCCAAAGGATATTATGTTTAAAGTAGTGAGTTAAAACCCCTGTCCAGTGGGAATTGCATACCCACCTAAAATAGTTTTCATGATTAAGGACAAAATGTAAATTAATACGAGCAATATTAACTAAATTTACTTCAATTATTTTTATCTTTAAGAAATCTACTAGTAACATTTTTTAAAAATACTGTTTCTTACTAAAAAATAAATAAATTCCACTGGTATCTTTTACTTTTAGTAAACTGAATGGATCCCAGCTGCTGTTCCATACCATAGGTGAAAACATGCCTACCCAGGAATAAAAAGTTTCTCATTTCCTACCATTTTATTCTTTCTCCTTGTATCCATTTAGTTTTATCTATATCCTGTTTCTTTCATTTTGAAGCCAAATTTAAATAGTCTCTAAACTTGTCAAAATCACTTTACCTTTTGTAAAAACCACAACCTCTTGTTTTTTGTAATTTTTACTAGAAATGCATCTTTATATGCTCTGTATGTAGAAATTTTTTCTCTTATAAATAGTAGTTTTAATTACATATATTAACTACTCTAACTGTTAATAGTCTCAGTTCCCAGTGAGTGAAAAACTAGGATTACTTAATTTAAGACAATATGACTAAGATTTTAAATTACCAAAGAGAATTTTGAAACTGGTATTTTTTACCAACGATTACTAAAGTCACATAAGCTAAAAGGCTTTTGAGCTAGCATCTATTTTTCTAATCAAGTATTGGAATAAGTGCTTACTTTTCTTTAAGCCAATTGATTAGAGCTATTTTCTATAATTTGTTAGTGAAACATAAGATGAACATGACACATAAAAACATATAGACATATAGACTCACATAATCAGATTTTATGAATTTAAAAGATTTTTTATTTTTCAGATTTCAGAAAGTTTCTCTCCACTTTAGGCTATAAATCTTTTGATTACTCCTTTCAAGCCCTAAACAATTGTTAGCTAGGCAAATCGAAATTTACATCTCCAGACACATGACTCTTAAACAAATCAGAAAATGTACATCTCAAAGAGACAGAACTCAAAACTACACAAAGGCAAGGTTTGTTATGTAAATTTTATGCCATTATCTTCCCTATAGTTAATATTGCTAGTGGTTTAGGGGCAGAGATAGTGATGCATTTAAAAATGGAGATTTCTTTTGAATATATACATTTCTTTCAAAAACGTTTCAAAGACTGTTTTAGTTTGATAGGTTGTCTTTTCATCTTAGCTTATTTCTTAATTAGATTATGGGCTTTAGGATAGAGCCCTTTAAGCAACAAAGCCAATAAAGCATGCAGTTTTTATAGTTCAAACCATACCTTTTTAATCTAAATACGAAAAGAAATGAGCAACCCTCTGTAGTAATAACCATTTCCTGTAAATTGTCCTCAGCCACTCCAACCCTGTTGCTCTCAGCTGACTCATCAGCCACACCAAAGTCAAGTCCTCTTACAGTACAAACTAATATCTGGCACCCCGGAAAAGCCAAAGAGATCAGGTAATGCAATACAAAAGTGAGCAGAGTTTTAGACCTAAGTGGAATCTGTCTGTTTACAACTCTTGGAATTTCATTAGAAAAAAACAAGGTTCCTCTCAAAACGAGTCTGTGGTGCTCTTTCTGTTTTCTCCAAGGGATTCCAGGTTGTCAAAAATTCTTTTTTTATGTTTGTTTTCTGGTATTCAGAGGAAACAGGGACAGATAGAAAGCAATTGGAGAAACAGACAGGATTGAGTTGACTGAGGAAAACATTCCCAGAACAGGATTCAAAAAGAGAAATAGCATCAAAGCCTTTAAAACTATAAAGTTATAGCTTGAATATCAGTTTTTAGTTAAGCTAACTTCTAACCATAGAGATTTTTTTTGAAAGAAAAAATCCTTTCCAATTTCTTATTACAAGATTTTAGCTGAGACAAATAGCTGATATGTCTGGCCTTTAAACTTCCTCACCAAAAGTAACCTTCCAAGTGAAACCAATAAACCTTAACCAAGGTTAGCGTTAGCAGTGGCAAATCCATATAAGTCTGTAGCAACTCAATTCTTGCCTCCTCAGAGGAAAGAATTAATCCAAGGGGTATAAGGCAGAGTCAGAAACCAAGGAAAGTTTTAGGGCAGAAGTGAAAGTTTATTAAAAAGTATTAGAGCAGAAACTAAAAGAAGTCAAGTACACATAGAAGAGGTCCAAGCGGGTGACTTGAGAGACCTGAGTGTGCCATTTAGTCTTTGACTTGGTGTTTTTATACACTGGCATTGTTCTGAGGTTTGAACCTCTTCTGTCTTGATTTTTCCTTCAGGTGGGCTGTCCCCATGCACAGTGGCCTGCCAGCATGTGGGAACAGCCACAGGCACCATGTGCTTACCGAAATTGTACACATGCTCTTTTGAGTTGTGTGTGTGTGTGTGTGTGTGTGTGTGTGTGTGTGAGAGAGAGAGAGAGAGAGAGAGAGAGAGAGAGAGAGAGAGAGTTTTCCTTACCCGTCAAGTGGTCCTACGGGAAGTTCATATACCAGTTAAACTCTGCCATTTTGCCTCTTAGAGTGTATGCTTGAGTCCACTCGCCCACATCTTGAGATCTTATCAGGAAGCGGCTAATCACCAGCTTCAGGTGTTTTCTATCTGTTTGAAGCCCACCTTTCCCCGGCACTGGCTGCAACCAATTATTATATTAGAAAGACTGTTTAACAACCCCCTGACCATCACCTGATGGTTGCCTGACATTCCTTGGGTCAGGGGCTCTCCTGCCCTGCTCATGTCTGCCTAATTATCTACTCTAACATTTATCCCTTTAAGAGTCCGAGACCCAATTATTTGGGAAAATAGACAAAGGTAAATCTTCTGTAACTACTGCCTGCTGACAGAGGGGAGGTGTTGGCTGTTTCATGGGTTTTGGCCTTTTGCTAGCTGTCAGGGCAGGGTAGCTCCATGGGTTGGTGAAAACGGTATTCAGCCAATTCCAAGGAAGACAAGGGCAGAATTTTGCCTCTGTAAAGCCCCATTGATGGGCAGTCTAGAAGTCATCTGTAGAAGGGTGACTTTTGAATATTGCGATGATGGCATCCCTCACTGAGGATTATCTAGAGCTTGATGGCCTGAAGGTGAGAGGAGATAAATCAGGTTATTAGATTTAGAAGACATGGACCAAAAGGAGCAAAAGTAGAAGACTAACAAGTGGGCCCAAAAAGAGAAGAACTCAGGAGAACCATTTCTACGTTTCTTTTCAATCTAACCTACCCTGAGAGGCTTGTTTTTATAAACTGGAGGCTCGATTCAGGAGTTGTCTGAAATGTGGGGAAAAGAGAGATAAGCCTGTTACTATGTCTATATAGAAGGAAGTAGACATAAGAGACTCCATTTAGTTCTGTATTTGAAATGCTGTTAATCTGTGACCCTACTCCCAACTTTGTCCTTGCAAGAGACATGTGCGAAGGTGATTTAAGGTTAAAAGGATATTGGGCTGTGCAGAATGTGATTTGTTAAACAAGTGCCTAAAGGCTGTTTGTGGTTAAAGGTCATCACCATTCTCTTAAATCTCAAGAAAGAGAAAAACATTTGTCTCCTGCCCCTCCCTGAGATTGGAACATCTCCGGGTAATATCCATTGTGTGCCTTGTTTACTGAGTAAGGAGAAACCGCCTTTAGGAATAAGGTGGGGTTTGCTGGAGCAATACCGTTAAAAGGTTTATGGAGATGTTTGCATATGCATCTCAAGGCACAGCATTTTCCTTTAAACTTATTCATGTTACAAGGATTTTTGTTCATATGTCTTACTGCTGATTTCCTCCCTGCAATGATCCTATTTTCTAGCTACTCCCCTATCTTTTAGATGGTAAAGATAATTATCAATAAATACTAAGGGAACAGAGAGGCCGGTGCCAGTGTGGGTCCTCTGAAAGCACAGCACTGGTCCCCTGGGCCCCGCTTTTCTTTCTCTATACTTTGTCTCTGTTTTAGGCAATTCTGGTTCCCATACTGGCTATAATGCTGAGTCTCATGAGAAGGGAAATTAATTGGATAGCTGTCTTCACCTTGGGCAAGATGAAATACTCATAGATTGGTACTGAAAGAGAGAGATTGCCAGGGACTAGAAAGATGTCCAGTAATACATAGCCAACTTTTAGTCCAGTTAGTGGGAAGGCATTGATTGATTGATTGGCCACAATTATAGAAGGCTTCTTGAGTTTTAAGACAAATAGAGATGTCAAAATAAAATAAGGACAGCTCCAAACAATCCTTAGGTTGCTGAAATACCCAGGTAACTGGTGGCTATAGTCATTCCTGCTAAGACTTGGGTGCATGGGGTTTGGCTCTGGTCAGCATAATGAGTTAGGCTAGTTGTGCTGAGTTCCCTGGAAACAGGGCTTTAGCCTTTATAACTTGGTGAAGGGACACTATAGCATCCCCTGCCTATATAGTTCCATTCCTGACAAAGCTACTACCATCGGAAAACCATATTTTATTTAGATTATCTAGGGGCTGATTTTTAAAATCTTCATGACTGGCATAAATTTGGTTAAGTATCTCACAACATGAATGTGTTCAGTTAACAACTCCTGGTAGTGGCAGTAAGGAGGTTGAGTTAAGGGTGGAACACTACTCCACTGTTAAATGTGGATTTTCTAACAACAAGACTTGGCACTTTAGCAGTCTATTGTCAGTGGGACATTGTGGTTCTTTTATGTCCATTAAGGGGTCTATTCGGTGAGATGTCAGGAGTCAAACTGACTGCCTCATGCTGATTTTGAGGGCTCCTAGACTAGGAAAGTTGCTGCAGTCATGACCTTGAGGCAATGTGGCCACCCTTGTGCTACTGTGTCTAGGTTCTTTGAAAAGTAACCTACAGGATGTTTAATTGGCCCCATGGTGTAAGGTAGAAGTTTTAGGGCTACATCTTTCCTTTCAGTGATGAGAAGCTAAAATGGTTACACTAATATGAGTAGCCCAAGGGCTGGGGCTTGTGAGAGGCAGTTTTTTGCTGCCTAAAGGCTTGCTCCTGATCATTTTCCCAGAGAAGTGAGTCCCTATTTATCCCTTCTTTTAGAGCCTGATATAAAAACTTAGCAATTCCACCATATCCCCATATCCAAAGCCTGCAATATCCTGCAATCCACAGAAAAGCCTGAAGTAGCTTTTGGGTGGTTGGGACAGGTGTTCTAAGGATGGTCTGTATCCATTCTGAAGAGAGCTTATGTTATCAGGGGTCAAGATTATCTCCAAGTATTGGACCTCTTGTCTTAGGAGTTGTGCCTTGGCCTCGGATAACTTGTACCCTCTGTCTGTGAGGAAACTTAGTGTCTGGACTACATGTTGGATTCCAGCTGTCTTGCTGGGGAGCAGATTAACAGGTCATCCGTGTACTGTAGGAGACACCCTCTCTTCTCAAGAGTTGGTGAATCTCTAGCCAAGCCTTGCCCAAACAAATGGGGACTATTACTGGAATCTTGTGGAAGCACTGTTCAGGTGAGCTGTTGAATCCTTCCTTTTTAATTCTCCCACTCAAGTGGAAATAGAAATTGGGAGGATGGGTCTAGGGGGATACAAAAGAAAGCATCTTTGACGTCTAAAACTGAAAACCACTGAGCATCTATAGATACTTCTCCTAGAGTTACATTTGAGTTAGAGACCATTGGGTGTATTGGAACTACTTCCTCATTTATAATTTGCAGGTCCTGGACTAGCCTGTATTTTCCATTGCTTTCTTTAACAGGTAAAATGGAGGTGTTTTAGGGGGAGATGCAGGGTATCAATAACCTATGCTTTAGAAATTTTTGAATCAAGAGCTGAAGTCCTTTTTTGACCTCTGGCCAAAGAAGAAACTTCCTTCTACAAGGATAGCTAGAAGGATACTTGAGCTCAATTAATATAGGCATTACCATTATGATTTTTCATGGTACTCCTGAGGCCTAGACCTCTGGATTAATGAAAAGGTATATGAGAAGTTTATCCTGGTGTGTAGTTTCCTTGAGGCATATGATAGTATTTGGAAAAGGAGGTATTGACCCTGGAAGAAAGGTTAACTGAACCCCTAGTTTAAACAAAATGCCTCCACCAAAAAGGGGCATATGATATTCTAACATCACTAAAAATGAGTTAAGAAAAGACAATCTCCCCTTGTAGGCAGCACAGAGGGGGAGTAAACCTTCGGGTTATAAGAACCCCATTATTTCCATCACTTGGCAGGATTTGGAGGGTAATTGCCCCAGCAAAAAGTACGCACTGAACAGGCTACTTTCATGTTCAAAGGAAAACTTATAGTCCTGCCTGCCATGTCCAAAGCATCCCTTGACTCCGTCCCTTCAATAGTGAGACTTGATCTGGGAGCCAGCCAGACCATAGGGCCCCTTCAGTTCAAGGCCATCAGGGATTGGGATTTTGTCCCAGAGGCCCTTCTGCTCTCAAGGAAGTCCTGTTTCCATTGGCCAGGCTTGTGGCAGAGAGGGCAAGTCACACCTGTCCCACTGGGGCAGTTTTCCTACCTGTCCCATTGGGGCAGTTTGCCTTCCAGTGATGTGGTTTCCCACATCGATAATGGTTACCTGAGAGGGTATTCTGAGGGCAATCTGGAGGGTGCTAGTGAACTTGTAGAGCAGCTAATAGTTGGAGCTGCAACTTTTCCTCCCACTTCTCATTTTACTGAGCCTTTTCTGTTCTTCCTGGTCCCAGTTATACAGGACTGAGGAACCTATTTTGAGGATGTCAGGGTGTCAGGGGGCAGTGCTCATTTTTGGAGTGTCTTCCAAATATCTGGAGTTTCCTCCAATTATGTGGAGTTGTCTGAGTTAGGAAATGGTTCTTTAGAACCAACTACCTTTCTGGTGTTTCTGAGTCTGGGTTACTATATTTCACTAGGGCCTCTTGTAGCCTCTCTTGGAAAGTGGTGGGGTTTTTAACAAGGGCCTTGATCTGTAAAGGCCAATTTATTATAGTTCAAGGGCTTTGTTCTGCTAAGCTTTCATTCCTTCTACCATAGAGAGAAACATGTGGTTCCTTGCCCATATACCCCTTTGGGTATTGTAATCCTAGTTGGGGTCAACCTGGGGAACTGCAGTGGCTCCTATAGGTAGCCACCAGGATGAGTCAGGATCAGTCATATGCATTACATTTTCAAATTATTGGACTGCCTCTGTAATAGAGTCACATTCTCCTTAGACAGGGTTTTCCCTAGTATTACTGAGAGATCTCTCAAAGTGAGTTCAAATGTTAGGCCCAGTTTATAAAATTCTTCAATGTATTTGTCAGAGTCCTCCATAAACTTCCCTAGTTTCATTTTAATTTGGCTCAGGTCTTGCATAGTAAATGGCATATGGACTGTAGTGGGTCCACTAAGGCCACTAACCTCTCAAAAGGAGCATAGCTTAAGGGCGTGGTGTTCAGAGGATGGCCCTGGGTAGGGAGGGGAACGCTCCAGGACTGACAGACTTAGATATAATGGGGTAGAAGGGGCAGTGAAGTTTAATCAGATGAGACAATTCCTTTACTACAGGAGGAAGTGTGAGGAAGTAAGAGAGTTACTCATGGAAAGCCTTCAAATGCTTGCAAAAACAGCAGCCCTTGAGTTCAAGAGGGCAATGTTTATTTGCCCTCTTAGCATGAAGGAGGAACTTGCAGAGGACCTTGGGCTTGGGCTTACAAATAGCAAAGGAACAATTTTTCCTGCTCCAAAAGGGGTGCTAACCACCCCCCCACCCCCACCCCCCGCCCCTCAAAAAGCAAGACTCTCTTGTGAGACTCCAGGAAGGCTATCAGTGTTTCAGGTATACTTGATGTGGATTCTAAGGTCCTTGTCACCCTCATGAACCACCCATTAGGGTGAGCTGAGAGATCAGCTAAGGGATGGAGAGCCACTGTGGTCAACAGGAATCATTCTAAGGTTTGATTAGTAAGCAGGAAAGTGGAAGAGAAGGAAAACACACACAGGATTGAATGACTCCAGCCAAAGAAGGCAAGGCATAGAGGTGTTTTACCACTAGGGAACTTACCTGAGTCACAGCACAAAATTTTGTTAGCAGTGGTGAATCTGCATGGATCTGCAGCACCTTGATTCTTGCCTCCTCAGAGAAAAGAATTCATATGAGAGACATAAGGCAGAATGAGAGACTGAGGCAAATTTTAGCACTAGAGTGAAAGTTCATTAAAACTACTAGAGCAGGACTAATAGGAAGTAAAGTACACTTGGAAGAGGGACAAAAGGGTTACTTGAGAGATCCAAGTGCACTGTTTAGCACTTTACTTGGGGGTTTATACATTGTCATGGTTTGCGGTTTGCAGGGCCCGTCCCTTGATTTATTCCTGGGACAAGCTGTCCCCATGTACATTGGCCTGCCAGCACTTGGGAGGAACCGCATGCACGGTGTGTTTACTGAAGTTGTGTGCATGCTCATTTGAAGTCTTTTTTCTCTTACCAGTTGAGTAGTCCTAGGGGAAGGTCATATACCAGTTAAACTCTGTCCTTTTGTCCCTTTGTGTGCATGCTTACGCCCATTTGCCCTACTCCTGATATCTTATCAGTAAGCTGCTGATCACAAGCCTCAGGTGTTTTCTATCTATTGGGAGCCTGCCTTTCCCTGGTGCTGATTGCAACCAATTATTATTTTAAGAAAAAAGATTAACAACTGCCTGATCATCTCCTGATGTTTGTCTGACATTCCTGGGGGGAGGGCCCTCTCCTACCTGGCTCATGTCTGCCTACCTATTTTAACATTAGGACTTAACCAAGGATGCATGAGACATCTCCAAAGAGATGCAGAACAGTCCTCACAAAATCCAGAATCACCCACAAAGACAGCTCAAATTTTAAAAAGTAGCTAAAAGTAAGGTACAACTCACATTTCTATCTGGCCACATTCCCTAGAATCTCAGCTTCTCAGCTAGTCATCTACATGCAAAGACCAAAAAGTCCATATACCCCTAGAGATAAAAAAAAAACAATTCAAAATTTGTCCATAGAAGGCAAAAGGGTCAATAAATGGCAAAAGTCCCATAGATATTAAACCAAAAGGACCAATTTCCTAATCAGAGATTTTACCTACAAGACTACAAACTGAAATTTCCTCTATTGTTAATTTCACGTGAAATTGAAGGTGGGCAGTTTTTGTGTACAAGGGTTTTTACCTTGTTTTAGGTCAGATTTTGCACTTTAATTTAGTCAAGAAAATTTTGAAGGCTGGCCATAACACTATTATGTGTCCTTTTAAAAATATAACATATTCATCAATTGTTTTACTTTTTAATCTCTAGAATTTTTTCTAGAGATTAACCATTCAATTAAAAAAACCTCTTCATGTAAAGCCCAGGTTTCTACCATATATTCCTGGAGAGGATTTAAATGAGACAATCCTCATGATCCTCCAAAATTTACTCTCGGAAATATATTTAAGATAGCAAAAGATGAAAAAAGCCCCATAGGGATGGAACATTTTAAGACAACTTCCTAAAGAGCTTAATAACACCTTTGAAATGAATAGTGGGCAGCTTAAAATACTATGTGTCTCAGACTCCCAATATTTTCAGACTGGCTACCTAATGTGACCTCAAAAATCATATCCTCCAGTGGTGGAGACTGAGAGAATACCCCAACTTAGTCACAAGTCAAACACTCAAGGACATAAAACAAGATAAGAGGGAAATGTCATCTGGTTTTTATTTCAGAGACCCACAGCAAAATTGTTTTAACAGATACCAGTTTCATCGGAACCACAAAATTGACATGTCTTCAGGGTCATTTTGAATAGCAGGCTTAAAAGTGTTCTAGGCCCAAGTTCTACCCCATGGTACCTCTCTTTATGACAAAATGATGCAGAAAGACAAAAACAAAGGAAAATCACAACCCAAAAGAAAACTCCTTCTGAGAGGAAAGGGGTGAAACGATATCAATATTTATACCACGAAGTACCAAAAATACACCAGAGTCACTAAAACCCAGGATTAGGCATATAAATCCTTTCTTCTCATTAATTATTATAGAGAAAACAAACAGCGATTTTTATCATCTGTTCAACTAGAGTATACAGAGAGAGAGGCTGGGAGCCTGACCAGTAAGAAGGTCTTATTATTTTGCAAGTTTGTCAGATTCCTGAATTCTCTTTGCTTGTGTTACCCTGCTTGCTGAACGATACCGTGATGGCCATAGGCTATTGGCCTCCTAAAGATTCACTGAATAATCACTGACATGAGGCAGATTGATTAATAGGATAAAACACATTTAAATATATTAAATGTGTATACATGAGAGTCTTCAGAATGAAGACCCTTAGCTAACCCTTCCTAGATCTGGACTAAGGAAGGTATGGCAGGGCCACTTTAAAATATGTCAAAAATATATTTTGGGGGTAAACATTGACTTCTGTTAACTAACTGTTTGGACGAACCGAGGCAAGATGGTGCACTTCCGGGTTCTTCATCCCCACCCCCAACTCTTCCCGCACGCGCGAAAATGCAGCCAGCGCCCAGGGAGGGTGCGGACCAACTGGGCATGCGCCAGGTGACGTCAATCTGAAGAGACCAAGATTTACCTGGTCGCACCTGCGGAATGCCCCTGACACGCCCATTCCCCACCTATTGCCTTCCCACTCCTAGAAAAGCCGCTCTCCGCCATTGAGCCGCGCAGCCTTCTCACAGCCCCGGCGGCCTTCTTGCAGCCCCACTCCTGTTGGGATGTCGGGACTGTGGGAAGTCCGTCCGAGAGCCCCACCGCTGGGGGACTCTGCCGGCCTCCTTTGCCGGAGGCCGACAGACTTCTCCCGCACACCTTAGGTTACCAAAATAAACTGTGCAGTTTTGCTGTTACACTTGCCTACCCGCTGGTTCTTTTGCGCCCGCTCTGGTGGTCTTAGAAAAACAAGACACTAACCATTATTTCTATAATTGAAACTCGACTTTCTTCAGCTGTGGGAGTTTAGGTTTACATTAGAGGGGGCCAAGAGTTGATTACATCTTACAAAAGATAGACTGAAATGTAAAACAGAAAAAATGACTACACAACTTACATATTGTTTAGATCTCTGAGCATAAGGTGAGTTCATAGCTACCTGGAAATAAACTTAGACCTTCAGCTGCCAAATCCCAAAATGAAACCCTAAACCAGCATTTTACCTGGAGATGGGGCCCAAACTGAAGACTTCTCTCAATCATTGAATATAGAAAAAACATGCTTTATTTATCAAAAGTGAGCAAACTCCTTTTTTAGAGGAGTTTCCTGGCAAAATAAACCTTGTATCTCAAATCAAAAATTTTGGGAGACCAGAGAACCTCAGGAGAGAGTAGCTTTTGAGCCTTAAGAATTTCCACAGTTTCTCAGAGAAAATCTCTTGCTGGCACCAATAGGAGAATCACTGCAGGTCACAGGGGCTAATATCTTCACTGAGATCCCTTCGTGGTTACCAAAATAACAACCAAAATAAGTGATCAAGGCATAAGTCTCAAATTATTGAGGCTTATTGAGACAACTTGAGGGCACACCTGAAAAAATGTGAGTCACAGAAGCATCTATAGCTGTATTTTCCAAAGAGGTTCTCATGAACTTTGGTATTTACACATTTTTAAATAAAAGGCAGGGTGGCAGTGAGAGAAATAATTACATACTTGTGAAACTTCAGTTAGTGCCAAGTAAATTTACATTTTATATAAGATAAGGTAAAAATTGATGGAAAAGGGAATAGAGGAAACTGAAGTATTAGGGATAGGTAAAGGAATATTTAATCTCATCTTATTTTTGTTCTGTACCTGGGAAGATAAACTAATAGTCATTTGAAATGGCTGGTTTCTGTTTAGCCCCAAAGGAAGAAAGTCTAATGAGTGGTAGCAAAAGAGCAGTGTATAACAAGGCATGTCTGATCTCCCATCCTGTTATGGTTGTATACTAAGCTTCCAAGTTTATCTGGCATTCTTTTGGTCAAGGAAGACCCATTCAGTCAGTTGGGAGCTTAGAATTTTATTTTTATTTCTTACTCTGAATGACATGACATGCTAGCACAAGACTCAAACCGGAACACAGAGCACTAGACAAAAACTGCTTCCAATGTCCACCACCATACAGACCTAGACCTCTTTTCTCCCTTTCTATTCATGGCTCTTCTACATGGGGTCACTTCTCTCTCCTTAGATTAACTAGCCTCTTGTTCCTGCACCTATTCTCTCTTTTTTTTTTTTTTTTTGAGACAGAGTCTCGCTCTGTGGCCCAGGCTGGAGTGCAGTGGCCGGATCTCAGCTCACTGCAAGCTCTGCCTCCCGGGTTTTACGCCATTCTCCTGCCTCAGCCTCCCGAGTAGCTGGGTTCAACGGCGACCGCCACCTCACCCGGCTAGTTTTTTCTCCTTAGATTTACTAGGCCCTTATTCCTTTACCTTTTTTTAGTAGAGACGGGGTTTCACCAGGTTAGCCAGGATGGTGTCGATCTCCTGACCTTGTGATCCGCCCGTCTCGGCCTCCCAAAGTGCTGGGATTACAGGCTTGAGCCACCGCGCCCGGCCCCCTGCACCTATTCTCTTAAAGATATCTCTTGCATTACTTATATCCTGATGAGCTGGTAGTTTATCTCAGTAAGGTAGAGAGAAGAACTGATGAATACATAATCTCTGGCAGTATACACTTTCTAGAATGGCACGTTGATGTATACACACACACGCACACACACACACTATATATATATATAACTTTAGAGGCCAAATGTATAGGGCTAATTTAAATTTTCATTAAGTATCTCTGGAATGCTATATAATTAACTTCTTCCTTGATCTAATTTCTTTTTTCCTGTCACTTCTCAACACTCACATGAGATAGCTCTTCATTGTCTCTAAACTGCTACTCCATATTATTAAACTTGCACAAATTTTTATTACAGAAAGGCAGATCAACTTACTAAATCACTTTATTTTGTGCACAAATCTAAGCACAAATCCTCTGACTTGAGTGCTATTTCACACTTGTTTTTTATGTGAAATCAAATGCAAGAGTTTTGTGTCCATTCTTTCTTCATACCCTTAGAGATCATTGTGTCCATTCTTTATTTATCTTCTTAGAGATCATCTTAATATCTTTTCAGGTTTTGCCTCTATGTTATGATAGTTAGGCAGTCTGATAAGAAAGTGGAATACATAAATGTGTGTTAAAATATTTTATATTGCATTAAATTCTTGAATTTAAAATCATGATCTATTTTACAAATATAACTGAAAATCATAGTGTATATCTAGTAATTGTTGGAATCCTGCATACAAAATGATTTTTAATTTCCTGACTATTTTTGTTGCTTGTAGAGTCTGATTTGTTTTCCTATAAGCTTCAGTAAGGCCACATGATTTCATTTGTGTTTCATTTTCTTATTTAATTTGGCTCATTTTATTGGAATTTACACTTACCTCAACAATCAGAGTTAAAAAGGTTTATTCTCTGTATATCTGTATTATACTGCTAAATTTCTTTAGTGATATTAATATAATATGTGTATAATTATAAAAATATCATATCCAAACTTTTTTTAGATCATTGGAATTGGAAACCATTCTTTAAAGGTTGGACATTAAGGTGATCAGTGAGTGAAAATTTGGACTGTGCATTTTGCTGTTTCAGCAATTTATGGCATTTTAAATTAAATTAGTCAATATACATGAAAGCACTTTGTGACATGTAAAGCAGTCTATAAACATAATCTAGCTATTTAATTAAGTTCTTTGACATCTGGTATCAGGTTCCATGTGGAAATGAAACAAAAGATTATTTTAGGAAGGTCTGTGTTAGGTCATTTGTAAAAACGTGCCAGAATTCAGTGTATGTTGTCTCAAATATTATTAAATATCTGACTACTTTCAGAAATTTAATTATCTATTTTAGCCATAGTTTTTAGTAACTTATGCTTCTAAGAATTTATTTAGAGGATAACTCTTGTACTATTCCACCTGTAAGTATATTCTGGCATTTAAAAATTTAATCTTGCTGAAAATATAAAAAATTAATTACATTTATAAATAACTATGTGAAAATAAACAATATTTATACCTTAAATGTATTCTAAATTATAAAAATTCACTTTAGATCAAGTTTACAATGAAATTCAAGTTAACAGTACTATTTGAAACTACTTCTTCAGTTACAAAATCATTGTGGAGACAATCACGCTGATGGTATTAGTCCATTTTTACACTGCTATAAAGAAACACCTAGGGGGCGGTTCCAAGATGGCCAAATAGGAAGAGCTCCAGTCTACAGCTCCCAGTGTGAGCAATGCAGAAGATGGGTGATTTCTGCATTTCCAACTGAGGTACCACGTTCATCTCACTTGGGCTTGTCGGACAGTGGATGCAGGACAGTGGATGCAGCCCACTGAGCATGAGCCGAAGCAGGGCGAGGCATCCCTTAACCCAGGAAGCACAAGGGGTCAGGGAATTCCCTTTCCTAGCCAAGGGAAGCTGTGAAAGATGGCACCTGGAAAATCGGGTCACTCCCACCCTAATACTGCACTTTACCAAGGGTCTTAGCAAATGACACACCAGGAGATTATATCCCATGCCTGGTTTGGAGGGTCCCATGCCCATGGAGCCTCGCTCATTGCTAGCACAGCAGTCTGAGATCGAACTGCAAGGAGGCAGCAAGGCTAGGGGAGGGGTGCCTGCCATTGCTGAGGCTTGAGTAGGTAAACAAAGCAGCCAGGAAGCTCAAACTGGGTGGAGCCCACCACAGCTCAAGGGGGCCTGCCTGCCTCTGTAGACTCCACTTCTGGGGGCAGGGCATAGCCAAACAAAAGGCAGCAAAAACCTCTACAGACTTAAATGTCCCTGTCTGACAGCTTTGAAGAGAGTAGTGGTTCTCCCAGCAGGTAGTTTGAGATCTGAGAATGGACAGACTGCCTCCGCAAGTGGGTCCCTGACACCCAAGTAACCTAACTGGGAGGCACCCACCAGTAGGGGCACTCTGACACCCCACATGTTTGGGTAACCCTCTGAGAAAAAGCTTCCAGAGGAATGATCAGGCAGCAACATTTGCTGTTCAGCAATATTCGCTGTTCTCCAGTCTCTGCTGCTGATATCCAGGCAAACAGGGTCTGGAGTGGACCTCCAGCAAACTCCAACACACCTGCAGCTGAGGGTCCCAACTGTTAGAAGGAAAACTAATGAACAGAAAGAACATCCACACCAAAACCCCATCTGTATGTCACATCATCAAAGACCAAAGGTAGATAAAATCACAAAGATGGGCAAAAAACAGAGAAGAAAAGCTGAAAATTCTAAAAATCAGAGTTCCTCTCCTGCTCCAAAGGAACACAACACTTCACCAGCAATGGAACAAAGCTGGATGGAGAATGACTTTGATGAGGGGAAAGAAGAAGGCTTCAGACGATCAAACTTCTCTTAGCTAAAAGAGGAAGCACGAACTCATTGCAAAGAAGCTAAAAACCTTGAAAAAAATTAGACAGGTGACTAATTAGAATAATCAGTGTAGAGAAGTCCTTAAATGACCTGATGGAGCTGAAAACCATGGCGTGAGAACTACATGACGAATGCACAAGCTTCAGTAGCTGATTTGATCAATTGGAAGAAAGGGTAACAGTGATTGAAGATAAAATGAATGAAATGAAATGAGAAGAGAAGTTTAGAGAAAAAAGAGTAAAATGAAACGAACAAAGCCTCCAAGAAATATGGGACTATGTGAAAAGACCAAATGTACGTCTGATTGGCATACCTGAAAGTGACAGGGAGAATGGAACCAAGTTGGAAAACACTCTGCAAGCTATTATCCAGGATAACTTCCCCAACCTAGTAAGGCAGGTCAACATTCAAATTCAGGAAATACAGAGAATGCCACAAAGATAATCCTTGAGAAGAACAACTCCAAGACACATAATTGTCAGATTCACCAAAGTTGAAATGAAGGAAAAAAGGTTAAGGTAGCCAGACAGAAAGGTCGGGTTACCCACAAAGGGAAGCCCATCAGACTAAGAGTGGATCTCTCTGCAGAAACTCTACAAGCCAAAACAGAGTGGGGGGCAATATTCAACATTATGAAAGAAAAGAATTTTCAAACCAGAATTTCATATCCAGCTAAACTAAGTTTCATAAGTGAAGGAGAAATAAAATCCGTTACAGACAAGCAAATGCTGAAAGATTTTGTCACCACCAGGCCTGCCTCACAAGAGCTCCTGAAGGAAGCACTAAACATGGAAAGGAACAACCAGTAACAGCCACTGTGAAAACAACCCAACTTGTAAAGACCATCAATACTAGGAAGAAACCGTATCAGCTAAAGAGCAAAATAAACAGCTAACATCATAATGACATAATCAAATTCACACATAACAAAATTAACCTTAAATGTAAAATGGCTAAATACTCCAATTAAAAGACACAGACTGGCAAGTTGGATAAAGAGTCAAGATCCATCAGTCCGCTGTATTCAGGAGACCCATCTCATGTGCAGAGACACACATAGGTTCAAAATAAAGGGATGGAGGAAGAACTACCAAGCAAATGGAGAACAAAAAAAAGCAGGGGTTGCAATCCTAGTCTCTGATAAAACAGACTTTAAACCATCAAAGATCAAAAGAGACAAAGAAGGCCATTACATAATGGTAAAGGGATCAATTCAACAGGAAGAGCTAACTATCCTAAATATATATGCACCCAATACAGGAGCACCCAGATTCATAAAGCAAGTCCTGAGAGACTTACAAAGAGACTTAGACTCCCACACAATAATAATGGGAGATTTTAACACCCCACTGTCAACACTAGACAGATCAATGAGAAAGAAAGTTAACAAGGATATCCAGGAATTGAACTCAGCTCTGCACCAAGCGAGCCTGATAGATGTCTACAGAACCCTCCACCCCAAATCAACAGAATATACATTCTTCTCAGTACCACATCACACTTATTCCAAAATTGACCACATAATTGGAAGTAAAGCACTCCTCAGCAAATGTACAAAAACAGAAATTATAACAAACTGTCTCTCAGACCACAGTGCAATCAAATTAGAATTCAGGACTAAGAAACTCAGTCAAAACCATTCAACTACATGGAAACTGAACAACCTGCTCCTGAACGACTACTGGGTACATAACAAAATGAAGGCATAAATAAAGATGTTATTTGAAACCAATGAAAACAAAGACACAACATACAAGCATCTCTGGAACACATTTAAAGCAGTGTGTAGAGGGAAATTTATAGCGCTAAATGCCCTCAAGAGAAAGCAGGAAAGATCTAAAGTTGACACCCTAACATCACAATTAAAAGAACTAGAGAAGCAAGAGCAAACACATTCAAAAGCTAGCAGAAGGCAAGAAATAACTAAGATCAGAGCAGAGCTGAAGGAGATAGAGATACAAAAAACCCTTCCAAAAAATCAATGAATCCAGGAGCTGGTTTTTTGAAAAGATCAAAAAAATTGATAGAATGCTAGCAAGACTAATAAAGAAGAAAAGAGAGAAGAATCAAATAGGCTCAATAAAAAATGATAAAGGGGATATCACCACCGTTCCCACGGAAATACAAACTACATCAGAGAATACTATAAATACCTCTATGCAAATAAACTAGAAAATCTAGAAGGAAATGGATAAATTCATGGACACATACACCCTCCCAAGACTAAACTAGGAAGAAGTTGAATCCCTGAGTAGACCAATAGCAGGCTCTGAAATTGAGGCAATAATTAATAGCCTACCAATCAAAAAAAGTCCAGGACCAGACAGATTCACAGCCGAATTCTACCAGAGGTACAAGGAGGAGCTGGTATCATTCCTTCTGAAACTATTCCAATCAATAGAAAAAGAGGGAATCCTCTGTAACTCATTTTAAGAGGCCAGCATCATCCTGATACCAAAGCCTGGCAGAGACACAACAAAAAAAGAGAATTTTAGACCTATATCCCTGATGAACATCGATACAAAAACCCTTAATAAAATACAGGCAAACCGAATACAGCAACACATCAAAAAGCTTATCCATCATGATCAAATGGGCTTCATCCCTGGGGTGCAAGGCTGATTCAACATGTGCAAATCAATAAATGTAATCCAGCATATAAACAGAACTAAAGACAAAAACCACATGATTATCTCAACAGACACAGAAAAGGCCTTTGACAAAATTCAACAGCCCTTCATGCTAAAAACTCTCAATAATTTAGATATTGATGGGACATATCTCAAAATAATAAGAGCTATTTATGACAAACCCACAACCAATATCAAAGAATGGGCAAAAACTGAGAGCATTCCCTTTGAAAACTGGCACAAGACAGGGATGCTCTTTGTCACCACTCCTGTTCAACATAGTGCTGGAAATTCTGGCCAGGGTGATTAGGCAGGAGAAAGAAATAAAGGATATTCAATAAGGAAAAGAGGAAGTCAAATTGTTCCTGTTTGCAGATGATATGATTGTTTATTTAGAAAACCCCATCATCTCAGCCCAAAATCTCCTCAAGCTGATAAGCAACTTCAGCAAAGTCTCAGGATACAAAATCAGCATGCAAAACTCACAAGCATTCTTATATACCAATAACAGACCAACAGAGACACAAATTATGAGTGAACTCCCATTCACAAGCCCTTCAAAGAGAATAGAATACCTAGGAATCCAACTTACAATGGATGTGAAGGACCTCTTCAAGGCGAACTACAAACCACTGCTCAATGAAATAAGAAAGGCCAGAAACAAATGCAAGAACATTCCTTGCTCGTGGATAGGAAGAATCAGTATTGTCAAAATGGCCACACTGCCCAAGGTAATTTATAGATTCAATGCCATCCCCATCAAGCTACCAATGACTTTCTTCACAGAATTGGATAAAAAAGTACTTTAAATTTCATATGGAACCAAAAAAGAACTCGCATTGCACAGTCAATCCTAAGCCGAAAGAACAACGCTGGAGGCATCACATTACCTGACTTCAAACTACACTACAAGGCTACAGTAACCAAAACAGCATGGTACTGGTACCAAAACAGAGATATAGACCAATGGAACAGAACAGAGCCCTCAGAAATAACACCACACATCTACAACCATCTTATCTTTGACAAACCTGACAAAAACAAGAAATGCAGAAAAGATTCCCTATTTAATAATTGGTGCTGGGAAAACTGGCCAACCATAAGTAGAAAGCTGAAACTGAATCCCTTCCTTACACCTTATACAAAAATTAATTCATGATTGATCAAAGACTTAAATGTTAGACCTAAAACCATAAAAACCCTAGATGAAAACCCAGACAATACCATTCAGGACATAGGCATGGTCAAGGACTTCATGTCTAAAACAACCAAAAGCAATGGCAACAAAAGCCAAAATTGACAAATGGAATCTAATTAAACTAAAGAACTTCTGCACAGCAAAAAAAAAAAAAACTACCATCAGAGTGAACAGTCAACCTACAGAATGGGAGAAAATTTTTGCAATCTACTCATCTGACAAAGGGCTGATATCAAGAATCTACAAAGAATTCAAACAAATTTACAAGAAAAAACAACCCCATCAAAAAGTGGGCAAAGGATATGGACAGACACCTCTCAAAAGAAGACATTCATGCAGCCAACAGACACATGAAAAAATGCTCATCATCACTGGCCATCAGAGAAATGTAAGTCAAAACCACAGTTGTTGCTGATCTGATTCTGCTGTTTTCTGACTCCTGCTTCTGGTGGTATATTTCTCTGGGTATTTTTCCTTTGTTATTATACTTATATTTGTAAGAAGTTTATGAAAAAAGTCTTTGAGGCCTTAGCTTAAGTTGATTCCTTTGGAATTTCCATATTCTTGTGACAGGTGCTCCCCAGGCCCTTGCAGACCAAGGACCATTTTTAGCCGAATTATTCCTTAATGATTTCAAGGACAATACTGGTTGTGTGAATACTCACTCAAATCTGTGTGAAAATGACTTGTGGTTACAAATTCTTAAGGCAAGAATCTTTCGTTTTTCTCCTCTACAGAGAAACAAAGCAAAACCAGGACATTTTTACTTATCTCATATTAACGATCTGTCACCTTTCAGCATTCTGAAGTTTTGTCTCCTCAGAAGTCTCATTTTATGATTGTGTCACACTTCAGTGTTCTTGGCTTTATGTGGGGATGCCAATTGTGACTTCCAACTTTGCTTGAGCTTGAGGCTTTGTTTCCTGGCACCTCCTCCCATGCATCCCCTTGCCGGAAACTCATTAAAGCAAAGCTTAGACCACCAAGGACCAGCAGGGTCCCCAGGGCAGCTGCTCACTTCTGTACATGATGACCTCTCTTTATCTCATTTCAGTCCGTTAGACTTTATTTTTTTTTTGTTAGTTCCGTAGCTATACATTATAAAAGATAAACTCAGCTTTATTCTTCTGGCAAAAAAAAAGAAAGAAATACCCAAGATTGGGTAATTTATATAGGAATGAGGTTTTATTTACTCACAGTTTTGCATGGTTGGGGAAACTTCCCCATGATAAAATCACCTCCTATGAGGTCCTTCCCTCAAGGCCTGGGGATTAAAATTCAAGATGAGATTTGGGTTGGGACACAAAGCCTAACTATGTCATTCTGTCCCGGCCCCTCTCAAAACTCATGTCCCTTTCACATTTCAAAACCAATCATGCCTTTCCAACAGTCCCCAAAAATCTTAACTCATTTCAGCATTAACTCAAAAGTCCAAGTCCAAAATCTCATCTTAGACGAGGCAAGTCCCTTTTGCCTTTGAGCCTGTAAAATCAAAAATAAATTGGTTAATATCAATTTACTATATTTGTCAATTTTTGCATGCTATTTAAAAATACCTAAGACTGAGTAATTTATAAAGGGAGGAGGTTTAATTGCCTCACAGTTCTGCATGACTGTGGAGGCATCAGGAAACTTACAATCACATCTTACATGGTGGCAGGAGAGAAAGAGAAAGTGAAGGGAAAATAGTCCTTTATAAAATTATTAGATTTCTTGAGAACTCACTCACTGTCATGAGAACGGCATGGGGAAACTGCTCCCATGATCCAATTTCTTCCCACCAGCTATCTCTCTCAATACCTAGGGATTACAATTTGTGATGGGATTTTGGTGGGGACACAAAACCAAATCATATAACTGACTAATAAATACTTCTTCAGGGATTGTTCTGTGGTGATAAGTATAGACTACTCTAACAAGGGCAGAAAAAGATAGTGGCTTTTCACAGATGGCTTTTTATTTGGGGGATGGCTATTTTTATATTTAGTTTCTTCTAATCTCCTTCCTTAGCCTCCTATTCTTTACTGATATGCATCTATCTTGTACCCTATTCCTCAAAAGTTCTTGTTTTCAATAGTAGGCACTGAGTCTATGGAGGGTGTAAAGCCTTCAAGACAAAAACGAAATAAATTTTCCCTGGAAAAATTCCAGGCCCCATTTCAGAATATGTGAAAGATAATTTTAATAATAATGTGTAGCCAAACCCCATTCTCCTTTACATTATTTATCTCTACATATGTCAGGTCTGCCTGTGCAGCCAAATAATTGTTATCACAAAGAATATTTTTCTCAACAGAAAAGTATCTATTATTTTCTCTCAACACACATGTAGTGTCTACAAGCATGCGTTTACAGGTTGATTAATTTATTCAACAAATATTGTTACTACCTATGATATGCCTGGTAGCATTTTATGCACTGTGGATGCAGCTGTGAAGAAGTCAAAGTTTCTGGGCTTGAGGAGCTTACATTCTAGGGAAAAAAAATCTATGTATCTATCTATATAATATATATCTCCATGGAGAGAGAGAGAGAGTCAAAGAACCCTGTATTTGACTTATTCCAAGAAATCATATAGTACTTTATATGACAATTGTGAGAAATACTTGTAAGTAATCAAGTACAGGGTTCTTTGACAATATAAAGGACATGTAATTAAGATTGAGAGGTTAAAAAAAGCCTTTTCATAAAAGTGACATTTATGCTGAGGCAAGAAGAGTAAGTAGAGTTAGTAAGTAGATGGTCAGAATGACAGGAGAAAACATTTCAGAAAGAGCAAGCAGCATGTCTAAAATCCCTGAGTTGAGAAGGTACTTTATTTAGCAGCTGAGAAACTCTGAGTGTGTAGACTCTATACAAAAAGTTGAAGAATAGCAGAAGGAATAATATAAGGTGATTATTAACATTACAGACAGGAGTCAAACTCCATGGGTTTAAATTTTAGTTTTACCAAGCTTAATATAAGCACACCTTGTTTTATCATGCTTTGCTTTGTGGAAGTTCACAGATATTGCTTTTTTTTTTTTTTTTTTTTTTTTAACAAATTGAAGGTGTGTGATGACCCTGTCTCAATAAAGCATATCAGTGCCATTTTTCCAGGAGCATATGCTCACTTCCTATATCTGTGTCACATTTTGGTAATTTTCACAATATTTCAAAATTTTCATTATTATTATATCTGTTGTGGTGATCTGTGATCAGGGATCTCTGATGTTACTATTGTAATTGTTTTGAGGCACCATAAAACACACCTATATAAGGTGGCAAATTTAATCAGTTAACGTTATGTATTTTTTAACTGCTTCACCAACCAGCTGTTTCTTTAGTTCTCTCCCTCTCCTGAGACCTCTGTATTCTCTGAGACATGGCAATATTAAAATTGTGCCATTTAATATCTGCACAATGGCCTTTAAGTGTTCAAGTGAAGAAAGATTTGCATCTCTCACTTTAAATCAAAAGCTAGAAATAAGCTAAATGAGGAGAGTATGTCAAAAGACAAGAAAGGCTGGAAGCTAGGCCTCTTGCACCAAAAAGCCAAGTTATAGATGTAAAGAAAATGTTCTTGAAGAAAATTAAAAGTGTTACTCCAGTGAGCACACCAATGATAGGAAAGTGAAACAGCCTTATTCTTGATATGTAAGCAGTTTTAGTTGTCTACATAGGAGATCAAACCAGAAACAACATTCCCTTAAGCCAAAGCCAAATTCAGAGCAAGGCTCTGCTTTTATGCCTTTATCTTTGCCCCTTTATGAAAGCTGAGAGAGGTGAGGAAGCTACAAAAGAAAAGTTTGAAGCTAGCAGAGGGTGGTTTGTAAGGTTTGAGGAAATAAACCATCTCTATAACATAAAAGTGCAAAGTAAATCAACAGGCACTAACATGCAAGCTACAGGAAGTTATCCCTAAGTTCTAGCTAAAATAATTGACAAAAATTGTTATACTAAGCAACAGATTTTCAATGTAGATAAAACAGCCTTATTTTGGAGAAAGATGCCATGTAAAATTTTCATAGCTAAAGAGGGGAAATCAAGGTGTGACTTCAAAGCTTCAAAGGACAAGTTGACTCTATTGTTAAAGATAAATGCAGCTGATGCCTTTAAACAGAAGCCAATGCCCATTCACCATTCTGAAAATCCTAGCGCCTGTATTCTATCTGTATTCTATAATTGGAATAACAAATCCTGGTTCCATATGAATTTTAACATTGTTTCTTCTAGTTTTGTGAAGAATTTCAATGATTGCTTAATAAGAATAGCATTGAATCTATACATGCTTTAGGTAGTATGGCCATTTTATCGATATTGTTTTTTCTGATCTATGAGCATGGGGTGTTTTTCCATTTTCTGTCTCATCTCTGATTTATTTGAGCAGTGTTTTGTAGTTCTCTTTGTAGAGACTTTTCATCTCTCTAGTCAGCTGTAGTCCTAGGTATTTTATTCTTTTTTGCGGCAATTGTTATCTTATTTTATAAAGTTGCCACAGGCACACCGCCCTGATCGGCAGCAATCAACATTTAGGCAAGAACTTCTACCAGCAAATAGATTATGATTTGCTGAAGGATCTGATGATCGTTGGCATTTTTTGGAAATAAGGTATTTTAAAATTAAAGTATGTACTTTTTTAAGATGTAATGTTCTTGCACACAATAGGCTATAGTATCGTGTAAGCTTAACTTTTTTATTTTTATTTTTATTTTTATTGTTATTTTTATTTTTGGCAGAGCCTCGCACTGTCGCCCTGGCTGGAGTGCAGTGGCGCAATCGTGGCTCACTGCAACCTCCGCCTCCAAGCTTCAAGCGATTCTCCTGCCTCAGCCTCCCAAGTAGCTGGGATTACAGGCGCCTGCCATCACACCCAACTATTTTTTTGTATTTTTAGTAGAGATGGGGTTTCACTATGTTGGCCAAGCTGGTCTCAAACTCCTGACCTTGTGATCCACCATCCTCGGTCCCCCAAAGTGCTGGGATTACAGGCGTGAGCCACCGCGCCCAGCCAGTATCGTGCAAGCTTAACTTTTGTATGCATTGGGAAATCAAAAAAATTATGTGACTCACTTTATTGCAATATCCACTTTATTGCTAGGTAGTCTGAAACTGGGGAACCGACAATATCTCTGAGGTATGTTGGTATTTACGGTGCCTTTGACAAGTTATATACACCTCTACTTTAGTTTACTCATCTGTAAATAGGGATGATTTTAATGGTAATGACCTCATATGGTTTTAGTGATGACTAAATGAAATATGTAAAGCAGTTACAAAAATGTCTGTCATATAATAAGCATTAGCTACTTCTATTATAAATGTTTTGGAAACCCCCTCCCAGAAATAATTGGCATCTATGTGTCCCCTCTTTTCTGGGCATCAATACATGGAAATTTGACTCATGTATACAACACATACAATTTGACTCATAATATAGGGGAAAAAAACCTCTTTTTAATCAAGTCCCTGTCACCCTATGAAAACAATGGAGACTCAGGCTCAAACAACTTGTTCGTAATAATCTAAGTCTATATTTTAGGTCTATAGGTTATAATATCACTGTCTTTCCAGCTAATTTCCTCAGCTCTTCAGCTAGTATTCAAGTTTGTATCAGTTTATATTGCCCTTTGGACTTGGAAGGTATATGCTTTCTTGGATGTGGAGAAAATTAACCTTCCTATCTCACATCAGACATAAGCTTTGGTGAACTCAAGTATACTTCAGCTATACTTTTACATTTCTGATGAAAGGGCCAATTCTTTGTTCGTGGAGCAATATAATTACTCTCGGATTTAAACTTGAACTCATACCATTTCAGCAGGCAGGCAGATAGGCAGTATTTCCCAGAAGTCCTGTAATAACAAAAAGATTATTTTTTATTTGATTTACATTATGCTGGAGTATCATTTGTTCCTCTAAACCTTAATGATTTGTTATCAGAAATACTTATATTTCAAGCTTAGATTACTCTATTTTTTACTGATTTAGAATATGAAATCATAATTCAATTGATGCAGAGACTTTAAACCCCTAGGAGATGTTAAAGGCCATTTTCAATAAATATTAAGTATTTACAAAGTCTAAGGAATTTGTCTAACTCTCTGTAGAATACAAAGATTTAAAAAGCCTATCTTTTGACCTTAAGAAGCCTACCCTCTAGAAAGGAAGTTAAAGGCAGAGCACAAATAACTATACCAGTAGGCATAATATGAAGAAAGTGAAAGGAAGGTTCTGATGAGTATTCAACTGAAGAAAAAAAATAAAAAAAAAAAGTGAATGTAGGAAATAGAAACCAAATCACAGATGAAGTAAAATGTGCAATATGCTTTTAAAGACTGAGTAAAAAATCAATAGGCAGAAGTGACAGGGAAGGTAATTATAGGCAGAATAATCACTATTGAATAAAGGAATAAAGACAGAAATAAAACTAAAAGTTATGCTTAGAGAATTTGGAATAGTTATTTTAGGTTGGAATATAGAATATGTGAATAAAAGCTAAGAAATGAGCATAGAAAAACTCACTGTGTCCAGATTATTGAGCACCTTGAATTTCACATTGAGTAGTTTGAAGTTAATTACTAAAGATTTCCGGAAGTTTATGAGCAGTGAAATAGTTATAAGTGTACCTTAAGAAATCTCAAGTAGTGATATGTAGCATAGTTTTGACCAGAGGATGATTGGAAAGAGAGAAGCAGTAATAGTCTAGGGGTGGTAAGACATTAGGGTTGGACTGGTATGGTAGCAGAGATCATGGAATTAGCCTTTGCAGAGGTAAAATTTGTGGATATTCATGAGTGATTTTACGTAGGAAGTTAGGGAAAAGGATGTATAAGGTGACTCTATTGCTTTGTTCTAGGGATAGTGGGGGAATTGTGGTACCATTATTAAAAATATAAAGGAATTGCTTGCTTTTTCTATGCTGCTTACCATAACATAATGCTTGACTAGCGTCTTAAGAAACAAAGAGCCAATATATGGTAATGGTTCAGAGTATAGACTCTGAAGCCACATTTTTCTGGATTCAAATCCTGGTTACACTGCTTCCCAGTTTTGTGACCATGAAAAAGTTGTGTAAACTCTCTAGGCTTCAGCTTCCTTCATCTGAAGAGTTAGAGTATTGAAAATAAACAGTGCATACTCAGAATGTTGCCATGAAGATTAATTTATAATTAGTAAAAGTGTTTAGGATATTACCTGTCATTTAAATTATTATTTAAGAACATGACAAATGTCTTATTAAGAAGTATGTTTGTGTGTTGCACTCAAACCAATAATGCACAGAATGTGTGTTAATATAGGAAGTTCCTTTGGAGATACTAAGAATTAGCACTTGCTCTTATGAGAGACACTAGCACATACACTATACACGTTAAAAACCATTTTGATTAAAAAATATGAATGAGGGAAAAAAGTAACAATACACAAGAGTTAAAAATGAGCTGTAAATGTTTTCCATGAAACTCCTCTAAAGCCCAAACTCTTTTCTCTGGAATAGAATGTCACAAGCACTTACTGTCTATTTTGCATATTAAGACTCAACAACAAATTGCTTCCTCACTACCACTGAACTTCAAAAAATGTGAAGTGCAAGGGTTAACAAACTTAAACATTTAAAGAGTAATGAAATGGACTGTTTTCCCTTTCCATCTGGCTTTTATCAATTGTAAGTCAGTTTCATAAGGACAGATACACAATCAAAACAAGCAATCTTCCTAGTGAGATAATTCAATTTTATAAATGAATTACTTATGTGCCTATAAGTAAATACATTTCTATGCATGAGGATATTGGCTGCTGTCAATGAGATAATCAAATCCAGGGGAAAAGGCTATTCTTGTAAACACTTTAAACTCAAAAAGGCCCCAAATTTCTGGAGTATGATATATTCAATCAGAAACATTTCATTCTTACAGAAAGAGCAAGTTAGAAAAAAGAGTTTTAGCACAGAGACACAAGGTCAACAGAACGGACATCAGAAGAGAGCCATTTTTTTTTTAGAGAAATCAAGTGAGCAAAAAGAAAGAAAGAAAAAAAATCCTTGCTATTCTACACAACTTCAACGTCTGGAAAACATGTACCCATGCCAAAAGAAATTAAACATTACCCAGGCAGGCGAATATAGTCTCTAAAAGACAGCATAAAATAAAGAAAAGAGCTTAGGAGTCTGACAAACTTGGACATGAATCCTGACTCTGATACTTGCTTACCAGCTGTGTGACTTTCAGCAATTTCCTTAACTTCCCTGCTCTTCACTCTCTTCACTTGTATAACGGAGGAAATAACACCTACTTTTCAAGGTTAGACCAACGACAAAGAAGTAACGTATCTGTAAATTCACTAGTGTAGTGCCTGGTACATAGAAGGTACCTAGAAAAACAGTAACTCATCAAATTAGTTCTTTGTTTGCTATAGAATGTAACACAAGTAGCTTAACTTCTTGATCTTTTCCTGCCTTCTGTGAAGTGAACAAAACGATGAGTTATTTAAGTAGGACATTTGTTGATATACATATAATGATGCATATGCAGTGAATATTAGTTTATGTATGTTAACATACACAGTCATACCTTAAGTTTGTGGAGCAATTTTCATTTTCTCAGGAGCTTTCCTATACATTTAATTATGTTATTCACACAACAAACTTGTGAGTTTGACAGGCAGGTATTTCTATCTCCATTTAACATATCAATAAATAAATAAATCTTGGAGAGATTACTTCCTGTTTGTCCAAATACGCACAACTGAGCCAAGAATTTAGTGCTCTGTTATAACAGAGTGACACATCTTAAATGCCCTGCTTATTATTTGAATGCAACAAAACTTCTGTTTTGGCTTTGCATGAAATTCCTCATTTTTTATCCTTTAAAATCAGAAAAATACATTGAGATCAGGTGTTAAAAGATTTTAAACAAATACAAGCTACTATTGCATTGAAAAAAATTATAATTTTTTTTTTTTAAAGAGAGTATCCCATGCTCATTGTATAAGTCAAATGGCACAAAGAGACCTAAAAATTGCTATAGCATCTCAGTTAACATGTTAGTAATTAATGCTGAGAGTCTAGCCATATTTCTATATCTGTTTTCTTTCTACACTTGTTTTGAGTATATCCTTAGCTGTTTTCTGGTACTCAATGGCAAAATTCCAATGTAATTATCCTAGGATAAGAGTTACAAATGCATAATGGACAAGTGTTAGCTTACCTAATAAAAGCAATAGCATTTTAAGAGAGTTTGATTTTAACTTTCTAGAAGTAAAATTTTATAAACTTTACTATTATTTTTTATTGATAAATAATAATTGTACATATTTATGGGGCACATGTGATATTTTGATATATTCATATAATGTGTAAGGATCAAATCAGGCTATTCAGTATATTCATCACCTAGAACATTTATTATTTCTTTGCAATGGAAACATTTCAGGTCTTCTTTTCTAGCTATTTAAAAATATACAATATATTGTTCACTACAGTCACTCTACTGTGCTATCGAACACTAGAAGTTATTTCTTCTAGCTAACTGTATATTTCTACCCATTACTCAAAGCTAACTGTATATTTCTACCCATTACTCAATCGTTCTTCATCCCCCTTCTAACCCTCATTCAGCTTCTCAGCCTCTGGTAACTATCAGTCTACTCTTTATGCTATCAACTTTTTTAGCTCCCACATATGAGTGACAACATGAGATATTTGTCTTTCTATATCTGGTTTATTTCACTTAACATAATGACTTCTAGTTTCATTTATGGTGCTGAAAATGACATGATCATATTTGTTTTTATTGTCAAATAGAATTCCATTGTATACATATGTACCACATTTTCTTTATCCATTATTCTGTTGATGGGCACTTAGTTGATTCCATATCTTGGCTATTGGCAATTCTGCTGCAGTAAACATGGGGGTGTAGATATATATCTGATATGCTGATTTCATTTTTTTTAAAATAAATACCTAGTAATGAAATTGTTGGATCATATGGTATCACTGTTTATTTATTTATTGAGAAACCCTTATACTGTTTTCCACAATGACTGTACTAATTTACATTCCCACCAAAAGTGCATGAGTTTACTTTTCCTCACATCCTGGCCAGAATCTGTTATATTTTGTCTTTTTATTAATAGCAATTCTAACCAGGATGGGATAATATTTTATTGTGGTTTTGATTTGCATTTTGTTGATGATTTGTAATGTTAAGGTTTTTTGTTCATGTGCTTGTCGACTATTTGTATGTCTTCTTTTTAAAAATGTCTACTGAGATATTTGCCCGGTTTTTAATGGGACTTTTTTTTTTTTTTTTTCTGTTGGGTTGTTCAAGTTCCTTGTGTATTCTGGCTATTAGTTCCTTGTTGAATACACAGTTCGCACATATTTTTTCTCATTCTGCAGGTTGTCTTTTCACTCTGTTAATTGTTTGCTTTGCTGTGCAGAAGCTTTATTTTGATATTATTTTAAATTAGCCTAGACAGAGAATCAGGAGGCCTATGTATGATTCCTCTAGCTATTTATGTGATTATAAATACATAACTTCTCATAGCGTCCAATTTCCCCATCGGCGCAATAAGGAAGTTCACTTTAACACCTAAATTAAATAAGCCTATGGGGCACTAGTTGTCTTAGTTCATTTGTGCTGCTACAACAAATTACTTGAGATTGGGTAATTTATAAAGAACATAAATTTATTTTTCTCAGTTCTGGAGGCTGAGAGGTATAAAATCAAGGCACTAGAAGGTTCAGTTATCTGACAAAGGCTGCTGTCTACTTCTAAAGTAGCATTTTGTTGTTCCATCCTCAAGAGGAAAGAATGCTATGTCCTTACACTCAAGAAGAAAGAATGCTATGTCCTTACATGGTGTAAGGCGGAGAGGAAAAAAGCTGAATTCTGCAGGAAGACTCGTTCATGATGGCCTTAATCTCACTAACAAGAAGAGGATCCCTCATGACCTAATAACCTCTTAAAGGCCATACCTCTTAATACCATCACATTTACCATTAAGTTTCAACACTTGAATTTTTGAGAGGACACATTCCAACCATAACATTAGTAAAATATTATTTATACTATTTAATAAAATGTACTTATAAAGCCAATATTTTCCACATTAGACAGAGTTTCAAAAGTTTTAAATCTCAATTAATAAAAACACTCAGAAATTTTTAGAAATGATGTGTAAATTTCTGGTAATTGAGTGTTGTGATAACAGGAACATCTAAAAATGTTCATTTTAGCTCCTTTGTGGAAAATTATCATTCTCTCTCTCTCTCTCTCTCTCTATATATATATATATATATATGTGTGTGTGTGTGTGTGTGTGTGTGTGTGTATGTGTATATATATATATATATGAGTTCACTTATCTTTAATTGCAAGTATAGTTTAGAGGTTAACTTAGTTGTAAGCAGTTCCAAAAGGAAACATCATACAACAGGTGTATTCTGACTTATACTTAAGAATATAATTGGATTCTTCTTACAAAGAAGATGCAATGAAGATAATAGACTTTTTATATTTAAGGAAGGCTCAATAAGGAGGATGACTGTTATGCACTGGAGCAACAGGAAGTAGATCCAAGTAATTAAATATCCTTGTTGACTGGCTTCTATTGCCTACTGTAGAAGACAGGGTGCCACTGGGAGAAAGGGAATAATATAACACAAAAGGGATTTCTTTGTAATTCATTTATCTTCCTTCTTTCACTCAGTGTATTGCAAATACACAGAATAAAAGTAGAAGTGAAAATGACTGTCAAGTTTAGGGGAGAGTAGGTGAAAACTATAGCTCACATTAAAAAAAGATCACAAGATGAGAAGCCATTAAATGGATTTGGACTTAAACAAATTAGCATGTTTTTAGCTCTAGAATAAAAGGTCAAGCAAAGAGTAAGAATGTGAGTTTGAATCCTGGCTCTGTCATTTATGTTCCATGTTACCTTGTACATATTGTCATTCTCAAACTCTGTTCTCTGTACAATAGTCATATTTATAGTACAGGACTATGGTAAGGGGTAAGGATTAAATAAGGCAACGACACAACATGCTTAACATAGCACCTAGCACATGTTAAGAACTCAATACATGTTAGCTATCATGGCAGAGACATTTTGCAGCCTACCAAAAAATTGATGTGCTTCTCTACATTTCCTAGCCTTTCTGTAGTTAGATAAGGCTATGTTGTACTATAAGTTCTGGCCCATCAGCTGTAAGTGAAAGTGATGTGTATTACTTCTGACCTAAATCTAGTAATGGTGCATGTGAATTCTTCATGTTCTTCTGCTCTTCTGCGTGTTGATCAAGCAGTCCATGTGTCTCAGACAGTACAGTTATAAGACTGTAGAACCTCTGACAATCTGGTCAGTAAATAACTGAATGAAAAGCAGAGGCCCCTGACAATCCACGTATGTTTATTGCAGTACTATTCACAATAGCAAAGACTTGGAATCAACCCAAATGTCCATCAGTGACAGACTGGACTAAGAAAATGTGGCACATATACACCATGGAATACTATGCAGCCATAAAAAAGGATGAGTTTGTGTCCTTTGTAGGGACATGGATGCAGCTGGAAACCATCATTCTCAGCAAACTATCGCAAGAACAGAAAACCAAACACCACATGTTCTCACTTATAGGTGGGAATTGAACAATGAGATCACTTGGACTCTGGAAGGGGATCATCACACACCGGGGCCTATTATGGGGAGGGGGAAGGGGGCGAGGGATTGCACTGGGAGTTATATCTGATGTAAATGACGAGTTAATGGGTGCTGACGAGTTGATGGGTGCAGCACACCAACATGGCACAAGTATACATATGTAATAAACCTGCACGTTGTGCACATGTACCCTAGAACTTAAAGTATAATTAAAAATAAATAAATAAATAAATTTTAAAAAGACAATCCATATTGAATATGCAGGATGAGTGAGAAATAAATTTGTATTTTTAAATCACTGAGATTTGGAGGTTGTTGTTAGACAGCATAGTATACTCTGTCTAATTTAGTTATTGTAATTATCATCACATTTTCAACAGCAAAGTCTGGGTAATGATACAGTGAAAAGTACCAAGTGTTGGATCATGAACATATGTGCATTCCAGATTTATTTTTCTTATTAACCATGTCACTGGAGACAAGTCATTAAACTGTTCATTTCCTTAATTAATATGCTTACCCAAATGGAGAAAATATTATTACTTCTTCCTCATAATATTTTTGTGAGGATAAAATATAGGTAAATATCCCGTGAAAGTCAAACATTGTGGAAATATGAAGGATTGTTACTGTTGTTTGACCTGAGGATATTAAAAGTTTATGAAAAACTTTAGAGGGAACCAAAAGAGAGTAGCTCTACATAAAAATGTATATTAAATTTGATCTTCTCCTGTGTCTGTTCATGTTTGTTCTTTTACTTTCTTATAATACAAATGAATTGTTTAAACCATAAGGGAAGGATCACAGGAAGAGTTGATATTACATGGTATTAGGACAAGAAATATAATTTATCTCCTTCTTAATATTATAGAATACTACAACTAATAATTACTTTAGATATTATTAATATACTCCAACAGCTTCAATGTTATATATGACTGAATTTTGGCCAAGTCGCAAATGGTAGTTTTTGAATAACTACTAGATAATACTGTTTCTGTCCCAATGCTACTATAATTTAATTTTATCACTTTTTAAAATTTATTATGTATTTTAATATTATCAATTGTATTTTATTACAATTTACTTTCCTGAAGATGCTTCAACTTATAAGCCATATCTATAGGAATTAATTTATTGATAAAATGATTGAGCTTTTATAAATAGACAAACCAGATAATGCACAATCTTGAATGATAAGTTATCTTTATGAGTACTAATTAACTTATTCTAATTAATGAATAAACTCAAGCTTAACTAAAATACATGTCTTTATTTTTTTGAAAGTTCATGTAACACATTTGGCAGCATGCTGATCAAATAAGAAAATATCCTCTTAAAATAAACAAAATATTTTATAAGAAGTAGCCACTTTTTAAGAAATTATACATAGTGTGGAGTCTAATTGAGAGTTTAAACAGATATCATGTATTGAAAGCTACAAATATATATCTCTTATGAACTAATGGGGCAATTTTCTTTTATATGGGTAATGCATATCCAATTAAAGGAGTAGACAAACAGAAGTAAATTAATAAGAACAATACACTTATTTTACAGCATAATGTCACCATTTTCCCAAATAATTACTGTTGTTCTTTAAAATGTTTGGTTTTCATCAGCTTATTTTAATGCCAGATTGCTTATGAATTAAATCATGAAAAAATAGGCAGAAACAACCCCAGGGATGTCTCTGCCTTGGGAAATAATTGTGGTCGACATGGCCTTTAAAAGAAAAGCCATTAAGAGTCACCTTTTAAAATAGACTCAAGAGACTACATTAAAATTCAACACAATTTAATGATTAATTATTTCAATTTGTGAAAAGTTATGTTCTTAACTCTATTTACTACCTTATCCACATAGAAACAAAGGCCCTAAAGTCCTGTTTCAGTTCTCCATATTGATTCAGAGTGACAGTATTTCATAATGTTTGATTCCTTTATATCTCTATAGGCTTGACTTCATATAGTGTCTGACATTTGATGATTGTCTTTATTCTTACAGTATAGTATCTTTTGGATTAGCATATCACATAAAGGGAGGGTGGCTGGCAAGATGGCCGAATAGGACAGCGCCATTCTGCAGCTCCCAGCGAGATCAAAGCAGAAGGTGGGTGATTTCTGCATTTCCAACTGAGGTACCTGGCTCATCTCATTGGGACTGGTTAGACAGTGGTTAAAGCCCACTGAGGGCAAGCCAAAGCAGGGTGGGGAATTGCCTTACCTGGGAAGTGCCAGGGGTCAAGGAACTCCCTGCCCTAGCTAAGGGAAGCCATGAGGGACTGTGCCATGAGGAACAGTGCCTTCTGGCCCAGACAATACACTTTTCCCACGGTCTGACATGGATGAGACAGAAAATTAACAAAGATGTTCAGGACTTGAACTCAGCTCTGAACCAGGCAGACCTAATAAGCATCTGCAGAAGTCTCCACCCCGCATCAACAGAATATACATTCTTCTCAGCAACACATCACACTTATTCTAAAATCAACCACATAATTGGAAGTAAAACACTGCGCAGCAAATGCAAAATAACAGAAATCGTAAAAAACAGTCTTAGAGACCACAGTGAAATCAAATTAGAATTCAGGATTAAGAAACTCACTCAAAACTACACAACTACATGGAAATTGAACAACCTTCTCCTGAATGACTACTGGGTAAATAGCAAAATGAAGGCTAAAATAAATAAGGTCTTTGAAACCAGTGAGAACAAAGACACAATGTACCCGAATCTATAGGACACATTTAAAGCACTGTATAGTGGGAAATTTATAACACTAATGCCCACAGGACAAAGCAGGAGAGATCAAAAATAGGCACACTAACATCAAAATTTAAAGAGCTAGAGAAGCAAGGGCAAAGAAATCCAAAAGCTAGCAGAAGGCAAGAAATAACGAAGATCAGAGCAGAACTGAAGGAGATAGAGACACATACACAAAAACCCTTAAACAAAGCAATGAATCCAGTAGCTGCTTTTTAGAAAATATCGACAAAATAGACCTCTATCAAGACTACTAAAGAAGAAAAGAGAGAAGAATAAATTAGACACAATAAGAAATGATAAAAGGGATATCATCACTGATCCCACAAAAATACAAAGTAACATCACAGAATGCTATAAACCCATGTACACAAATAAACTAGAAGACGTAGAAGAAATTGATAAATTCCTGGACACATACACCCTCCCAAGATTAAACCATGAAGAAGTTGAATCTCTGAATAGACCAATAACAAGTTCTGAAATTGTGGTAGTAATTAGTAGCCTACAAACTAAAAAAAGTCCAGGACCGGATGGATTTACAGTCAAATACTACCAGAGGTAGAAAGAGCAGCTGGTACCATTCCTTCTGAAACTATTCCAAACAATATAGAAAGAAAGACTCTTCCCTAACTCATTATTTGAGGCCAGCATCATCCTGATACCAAAACCTGGCAGAGACATAACGAAAAAAGAAAATTTCAGGACAATATCCCTGATTAACATTGATACAAAAATACTCAATAAAATACTGGCAAGCCAAATCCAGCAGCACATCAAAAAGCTTATCTACCACAGTCAAGTTGACTTCATCCCTGAGATGCAAGGCTGGTTCAAAATATGCAGATCAATAAATATATTCCATTATGTAAACAGAACCAGTGACATGAACCACATGATTATCTCAATAGATAGGCCTTTGATAAAATTCAAAGGCCTTTAATAAAATTCAACACCCCTTCATGCTAAAAACTCTCAATAAACTAGGTATTGATGGAAAATATCTCAAAATATTAAGAGCTATTTATGACAAACACATAACCAATATCATACTGAATGGGCAAAAGCTGAAAGTATTCCCTTTGAAAAGTGACACAAGACAAAGATGCCCTTTCTCACCACTGCTGTTCAACATAGTGTTGGAAGTTCTGGCCAGGGCAATCAGGCAAGAGAAAGAAATAAAGCATATTCAAATAGGAAGAGAGGAAGTCAAATTATCTCTGTTTGCAGATGACATGATTTTATATTCAGAAATCCCTATTGTCTCAGCCCAAAGTCTCCTTAAGCTGATAAGCATATTCAGCAGTCTCAGGATACAAAATCAGTGTGCAGAAATCACAAACATCCCTATACTCCAATAATAGAAAGCAAGCCAAATCATGATTGAACTTCCACTCACAATTACTACAAAGAGAATAAAATGCCTAAGGATACAACTTACAAAGGATGTGAAGGGCTTCATCAAGGATAATTACAAACCACTGCTGAAGGACATAAGAGAGGACACAAACAAATGGAGAAACATTCCATGCTCATGGATAGGAAGAATCAATATTGTTAAAATGGCCATAATGCCCAAAGTAATTTATAGATTCAATGCTATCCCCATCAAGCTACCATGGGCTTTCTTCACAGAAATAGAAAGAAACGACTTTAAATTTCATATGAAACAAAAAAAGAGCCCGTATAGACATGATAATCCTAAAAAAAAAAGAACAAACCTGGAGGCATCATGCTACCTGACTTCAGACTATACTACACAGCTACAGTAACCAAAACAGCATGGTACTTGTACCAAAACAGATATATAGACCAATGGAACAGAACAGAGGCTTCGGAAATAACACTACACATCTGTAACCATCTGATCTTTGACAAACCTGGCAAAAACAATCAATGGGGAAAGGATTCCCTATTTAATAAATGGTGATGGGAAAACTGGGCTAGCCATATGCAGAAAACTGAAACTGGACCCCTTCCTTACACCTATACAAAAATTAACTCCAGGTGGATTAAAGACTTATACATAAGACATAAAACCACAAAAACCCTAGAAGAAAACCTAGGCAATACCATTCAGGACATAGGCATGGTCACAGTCTTCATGACTAAAACACCTAAAGCAATGGGAACAAAAGCCAAAATTGACAAATCAGACCTAATTAAACTAAAGAGCTTCTGCACAGCCAAAGAAACTATCGTCAGAGTGAACAGGCAACCTACAGAATGGGAGAAAATTTTTACAATCTATCCATCTGACGAAGGACTAATATCAAAAATCTACAAAGAACTTCAACAAATTTACAAGAAAAAAAAAACCCATAAAAAAGTGGGTAAAGGATATGAACAGACACTTCTCAAAAGAAGACATTTATGCAGCCAACAAACATATGAAAAAAGCTCATCATAACTGGTCATTAGAGAAATGCAAATCAAAACCATAACGAGATACCATCGCATGCCAGTTAAAATGGCGATCATTAAAATGTCAGGAAACAACAGATGCTGGAGAAGATGTGGAGAAATATGAACGCTTTTACATTGTTGGTTGGAGTGCAAATTAGTTCAACCATTGCGGAAGACAGGGTGGCGATTCCTCAAGAATCTAGAACCAGAAATATCATTTGACCCAGCAATCCCATTACTGAGTATATACCCAAAGGATTATAAATCATTCTACTATAAAGACACATGCACACGTATGTTTATTGCAACATTGTTCACAATAGCAAAGACTTGGAATCAGCCCAAATGCCCATCAATGATAGACTGGATAAAGAAAATGTGGCAAATATACACCATGGAGTACTGTGCAGCCATAAAACAGGATGAGTTTATGTCCTTTGCAGGGACATGGATGAAACTGGAAACCATCATTCTCAGCAAACTAACACAGGAAGAGAAAACCAAACACCATATGTTCTCACTCATAAGTGGGAGTTGAACAATGAGAACACATGGACACAGGGAGGGGACCATCACACACCTGGGCCTGTTGCGGGGTGGGGGGCTGCGAAGGGATAGCATTAGAAGAAATACCTAATGTAGATGACGGTTTGATGAGTGCAGCAAACCACGATGGCATGTGTATAACTATGTAACAAAACTGCACATTTTGCACATGTATCCCAGAAATTAAAGTGTAATAAAAAAGAATACCATGTAAGGAAAGATAAAAGAAACAGTGAAGTTTGAATTCTTGTGAGAATTTATATATATATATATATATATATATATTTTTTTTTTTTTTGAGATGGAATCTCGCTCTGTCTCCCAGGCTGGAGTGCAGTGGCCCGATCTCAGCTCACTGCAAGCCCCGCCTCCCAGGTTCACGCCATTCTCCTGCCTCAGCCTCCCGAGTAGCTGGGACTACAGGTGCCCACCACCTTGCCTGGCTCGTTTTTTGTATTTTTTAGTAGAGACGAGGTTTCACCGTGTTAGCCAGGATTGTCTCGATCTCCTGACCTCGTGATCCGCCCGTCTCGGCCTCCTAAAGTTCTGGGATTACAGGCTTGAGCCACCGCGCCCGGCCGCAATTTTTCTTTTTATATCTTTAAGCTTATTTTGTCATTTCTATGTGTCTGCATCAAGAGGACTCAGTCATGTAATTCAAAGGGTACTGAACCCAGAAATCTTCATTTTTAGCCACTTAGCAACTATCTGATTTGATATATCTTGGCTTTGCTTTTATTATCTTTTTTGTCCCTTTGCTCCTTTTCTGTTCAATAAGTCAATAACCTTTATAAAATATGTACATTTAACTTAGCAGATAAATGTGCTCTGCTCCCCTTCTGTTGTCATTTGAATTTTGCCTGCTTTACTCATATTTTCTTCTCATAGTGCAAAACTATGTGTTGTAACTACTGTTCAAAATGTGTAGAAAAGAAGAGAAAGGGCTCTTTTTTTTGGCAGGTCTGTGAGAGACTTAACTGAAGAGAAAAGGAAAAAGAAATGTAATGGGTAAAATATAGAGTTAATATTATTCCCCCTCAGCAACAAGATTTTTTTTTTTAATTGTTGGATCTAAAAAAATAAATCTGTGGGTCTCTTGATGCAAAAGTAGTTGTCCAAAATCTTTAAATATTCTTTTTTTTTTTTTTTTTTTTTTTCAGACTGGAGTCTCGCTCTGCTGCCCGGGCTGGAGTGCAGTGGCCGGATCTCAGCTCACTGCAAGCTCCGCCTCCCGGGTTTATGCCATTCTCCTGCCTCAGCCTCCCGAGTAACTGGGACTACAGGCGCCCGCCACCTCGCCCGGCTAGTTTTTTTGTATTTTTTTAGTAGAGACGGGGTTTCACCGTTTTAGCCAGGATGGTCTCGATCTCCTGACCTCGTGATCCGCCCGTCTCGGCCTCCCAAAGTGCTGGGATTACAGGCTTGAGCCACCGCGCCCGGCCTGACTTTTTCATTTAGACTCTTTTTCCAACCAAATTATGTCTTCAATGTACATGGTAATGTACTTATTATCTTTTATCTTGCTGTTTCCACTACCTTGGACACTCTCTTAATCAAATATCACTTATTCCAAACTTCAAGTGGCTAAAAATCATTTAAAGAATCCAGTCTCTATTCTTACATAAGCTGAAATATGGATCTGTAGTTCTCAGAAGCTTTACCTGATGTTGGCCTTTTTCTCTAAATTTTACTTTTCTCTATCTACTCCCACTGCCATGGGATTAGGATAAGAGGTTATCTGGTTTTCTAAGAGGGTGTCTGCTTTTCTAATACCATCTTTGAACTTCAGCAGTTCTTTCCTGTAAAGATAAAATAATTAATTTTTGTGTGTGTTTTTATTTTTATTTTTTCTTACTAAGTTAACATTGTTGAATATCATACAAATGGCAGAAACAGTGTTGCATAAAAGCTAGTCATATGGAATTAGAATACAATGATAGTATGACAGCACAGTTTGACATTGAACCCAGTGAATAAAAAAATCTGCAACGCAGTGTCTTTGTTTGAAGAGGAGCATTCAGTTTTTAGACCATGTTTCAGAAGTAGCACGACAAATGGGTATATCTTACGAAGTGATCAGGATCACAAATTGGACAGAAGTTCATAGGAGAAAAGTTTGAAGGATCCTGGAATATATAGACTGGAGAAGAATGGATTCAGGGACACAATAGCTTTCTCCAAACATTTAAATAACTATCTTGTGGAAGAGGGTAATATTTATTTTTATTCTGGATCTGAACACTAGTATAAATTGGGTAAAACTTACTAGAAAACAGATTTGGTTCCATTCTTGAGGAAATTCTAAATCTTCATGAATTTCCTTGGGTAATATTCAAGTAGAGCTACCATCATCTGTTAGAGATATGTAAGCTAAAAATAAAATTTGAAATCCCCCTGCAACCATCTGAATGGGCTCCTTCCTCTGCTAGGACACTCTAAAATTTAACTTGGAAGACTGGTTTGGGTCATGATTAGAAGTGGGGGTAGGGTATGACTCATTATGGCCACTCCCCTTTTGGAATTCAGAAAAAGCCAATCAGCATTTAACATCAACACAGATGTTAAGTCCTATAAGAAACATTTGCATTCTATTCTCTCTGAAGCCTGCTACCAGGAGGCTCAGACATTCATTTATATTGATAACTCTTTCAAACAACTGCCAATTAGAAACAATTTAAATCTGCCTATAACCTGGAAGCCCCCCTGCTTTGAGTTCTTCTGCCTTTCTGGACCAAACCAATGTATATCTTAAACGTATGTGATTGATGCTTCATGTCTCCCTAAATTGGATAAAACCAGACTGCTCCCCAATGACCTGGGGCACATGTTCTCAGAATCTCCTGAGGGCTGTGTCACAGGCTTTGGTCACTCATATTTGGCTCAGAATAAATCTCTTCAAATATTTTACAGGGTTGGACTTTTTTTGTTAACAGATGTCATGAAAAGAACAGGAAGATGGGTTCCACTTCTAGGATCCCTTCCAAGTTTAAGGTTCTATGAATCTAAGCTTTCGTTTTATTGTCCTGGATAGGCACATGGTTTCTGATATCACAGGGTAAAAGAAAAATACTCTTAGAGTCTTCTTAAATTAGCTTCTCCAATAGGATTATTCTTGGTTCAAATACATAATTGCTCAATTAGCTCTAGAGGTATTGTGTACACTATTAGTTGCATGTTCCAACATAATTTTCAAAACCTTTTAGAAATTCATGTCAACTGGCAATGTGAAAGCAAACCATGGATTGTACTGCCATTTCTATCCCTGAATTGTCCACCAAGACTGGATTTACACAACAATACTTTTAACTTATTGAGGATCTGGAGTCAATAGCAACTGTAATATATTCAAACAGTATTAAAGTGTCCACACTAAATGTTTATAGTATAACATATTAATACTTATATTTATTAATTAATTTTAATGAGAATAGTGTAGAGTTTCCAATTTTCTGGAAATAAAATGGTGAAAAATCTTATAGTTGTTATTGAGACAGAAAATTTTCCTGTCACTCATATCAGATGCTGAAATTAAGAAACATATTTCAAGCACAGGTTTAACCCATGGCACCAGCATCTAAAATTATGCCAGGCATTACAGGTGCTTATTTATTGTATTTGTCTTTCCCTATAAAGCAGAGACAAGACATTTTAAATAAAATAAAATTGATTTGGTCATTTCAAAACTAAGACCTTAGCAAAAAACTGCAATAGGTAAAGATTTTCTGTGTCATATGAAAAACAAGTTTATAATACTAAGTTAATGTTGAAAGGCCTTTAAAGCTAAATTTAGTGATATGTGTAGTAATGATGAATAGTCATGCAAATTTCTCAAAGTTATTATGTTTTTAATAATTAAAAGTGGAACAAAGAAAACCACTGGATTCCCAATGATTAATACATGCCATGCGTCTTAAAAAGAGAACAATGAATCTTCTTTGATTCTCCAGGTTAATTTTTTTCACATGGTAAGCTTTATTGGTGATGACAGCTAACAGACATTTCTTACAAACCACCATAGTTTTGAAAAGTAGTTTGCATATTTTGGCACTTTATTTTAGAAAGGAACTGAAATAAGCTGTTGCCAACGTTTCACTAAATTACACTGTTAAAGGTCTGTTTTGACGTCTCCACTTTTTCACTTGAATATTTCTGAAAAATTGTAAGGTATGCTTATGCATTCCTCAAAGAATGGCCTTCAGTAATCAGCTCTTTCAAAGTTCAAGAGGTCCTATTTTCATGGGGGAAGTGCTTTAATCAAGATTTTTTTTCCAGTTGTCAGTAATCAGAGCTCTTCCTGAGTTTTCTTCAACCCGTATTTAAGATAAAATTATCAAATGTCCATGGCAATTAAATGAAAATTTTTAAGTGTATGGATCATTCTGCATAATAGTCGCCAAGGTACAAGTGAGATTATCTAAGAAAAAATTGCAGGATTTAGCATGAAGGCCATGGGCTCACAAAATGCAGGTCTATAGCAACGTTTCTCTGTTGTAAAAGGGTTTTGCATTCTAACCAGCTGCGTTTTCCTAGACCTGTTTTTTTATATATTTCCAACAGGATAAATATAACTCTGACACAATATTATATAATTAAGAAAACAAGTAACAGCACAAAAATATTTTTTATTATACAGAAAACAAATTAAGGTCATACTGAAACAAATGTAAGCTGGAAGAACTTTTAAAGATCAGATTTTCTATATGTTGTTTTTCAACTATTGTCTAAAAATACAAAGTAACTTGACCTCACAAGATAATTATATAACTAATTACTCAGTTGACAAGCACACACAAAGGGAGCACTAAGACAAGCTCTAGCTGAAGGAAAATTGTCCATCCCAGTGGTCAGAAATTGAGCTTTGGAAAACCTCAACACTGTGAGCTAAGTCTCGCTGGGGCTCTGAGTAAACTTTAAAGACAGTCTAGGACATAAGGACTGCAATTCCTAGGCATGTCTTAGTGTGTGCTGGGCTCAGAGCCAGCCAACGTGGGGATGGGGACACATAACTTATTAAGGCAAGAGCCAAGGAAGCTAAAGCAGTGTTTATGCCAACCCTCCCCAAACTCTAGGCAGAACAGCTAGCAGCAACAGAAGTGACACTTTTCTTTAACTTGACGAAAGAAGAGAGAAAAGTAAAGAGGATTTTGTCCTGCATCTTGGATACCATCTCAGCCATAGAAGAAGAAGGCACCAGGCAGAGCTGTGAGGCCCACTTTCCAGGTCTCCATCCTGAACAATATACCCAGACACACCCTGGGCTAGAAGAAAACCTGCTACCTTGAGAGAAAGAACCTACTCCTAGCAGGATTCATCACTTTATGAATAAAAAGCCTTTGGGCTCTAAAGTATCAGCAGGAATACTCAAGTAGAATTCTGTGGGCCTTGAGTGAGATGCTCAAAGGTGTTGACTTCAGGTACCAGCTCTGTCACAGTGGTAGAGAACTAAGCAGGCTCTTTGGGTTCCCAATTCCAGGCCTTGTCTCTTGGATGGCATTTCTGGATATGCCCTGTTCCAGATGGGTGTGCACTGTCCTGACTAATGCATCCCAGGCCTGCAGCATTATCCACAAGCTGAATAACAAGTCCTTGGGTCTTAAGTGAATATTGGCAGTAGCCAGGGAATACTCACCATGGGTCTTTGGTGGTGGCAGCCATTGAAAGAGGCTCCTATGCCTGTAAAAACGGGAAAAATGAGTGAGAAAGACTTAGTCTTGAGGTTTGAGTGCTAGCTTGGCCACAGCAGAAACAGGGCACTGGGTAGATGTCAAAGGTTTTTGACTTCTGTTCCTGGATCCTGGATGGCAACTTTGAAGCTGCCTGCAGCCTCGATGAATGTGCTGCCCTAAAGGGAGGGACACAAGACTGGCTGGCTTTGCCACCTGCTGATTATAGAGTCATTGGTCCTTGAGTAAACATCGCCATAGCCAGGTAGTGGTTGCTGTAAGCCTTGGGCAAGACCCAGTGATGTACTGCCTTCAGGTCTGAATAAGGGCAATCTCAATGGTGGTGGTCACAGGGCTGTTTGTATCACCTCACTCCCACTTCCAGGTGGCTCAGCACACACACACACACAGACACACACACACACACACACAGACACACACACACACACACAGAGAGAGAGACATTCCATTTGTTTGGAAAAAAGCAAGGGAAGAAAGGGAAGAGAACAAGAGTTTTTGCCTGATAATCCAGAGAATTCTTCTGAATCGTATCCAAGAAAAGCAGATGGTAAAACCTTATATTTGGAAAAATCTGAAGACTCCATCAAAAAACAATTCAAATGGATAAACAAATTCAGAAAATGCGAAAGATACAAAATCAACATAAATATTAGCAGAATTTTTATACACCAACAGTGAACAATCTGAAAAAAAATAAGAAATTAATCCCATTTACAATAGCTACAAATAAAACACATGGGAATTAATCACAAAAGTAAAAGATTTCTAGAATGCAAACCATAAAACATTAATTAAATAATTGAAAAAGACACAAAACTTGAAAAGGTATTTCATATTTATAAATTGGAAGAATAAATATTGTTAAATGTCCATACCGCACAAAGTAATCTAGAAATTCAATGAAGTTCCTATCAAAATAACAATAACATTCTTCACAGAAACTAAAAAAAAAAAAAATCCAAAAAATTATATGGAACCACAAAAGACCTAGAATAGCCAAAGCTATCATGGGAAATATTTACAAAACTTGAGAAATTATACTACATAACTTTGAATTATACTACAGAATTATAGTAATGAAATTGGCATAGTACTGGCATAAAAAACAGACAAATAGTCCAATGAAACAGAATAGAGAACCCAGAAAGTAATCCACACACCTACAGGGTATTCATTTTCGACAAAGATGTCAAGAACATGCATTGAGGAAATATATCTATATCTATATAGATATATCTTATATATATGTATATATAAAAAGAGACCTATTTATCTATCTATATCTATAGCTATGCAGAAGAATAAATTTAGATCTCTCTCTACATAAATATACACAGAGAAAACAAAAAATGATTTAGGACTTAAATCTAGAATATCAGACTATAAAATCTCTGAAAGAAAACGTTGGTGAAACGCTCCAAACGTTGGAATGGGCAAAAATTTCTTGAAGAATACACCACAATCATAGGCAACCAAAGCAAAAATGAATAAATGAGATCACATGAAGTTAAAAAGCTTATGTAAAGCAAGTAAAACAATAAACAAAATGAAAAGAAAACCCAGAGAATGGGAGAAAATATTTGCTAACTATTGATTTAATAAGGTATCAATAACCAGTGTATATAAGGAGCAGAAACAATTTCATAGAAAAACTCTAATAATCTGATGTTCAGCGAAAAATCTGAATAAATGGTTCTTTAAAAAAAAAAAAGACATTTAAATGGCAGAGAGGCTTGGGACTTGCACCATCTGAAGCCATGGTCCAAGCAAGATCTTGGTCCCTTTTATCCAGAGCTGAAACATCTGGGATGCAGGGTGCCAAGTCCCTATGCTACACACAACAGGGGAGCCCTGGGCCTGACCTATGAAACCAAGTTTTCCTCCTAGGCCTCAGGGCCTGTGATGGGAGGGGCTGCCTCAAATGTCTCCCACATTTCCTGGAGACAGTTTCCTTGTTGGCTTGGTGATTAACATTTGGCTCCTTGTTAATTATGCAGATTTCTGCAGTAGGCTTGAACTTCTCCCCAGAAGATGAGTTTTTCTTTTCTATTGCATTGTTAGGCTGCAAATTTTCCCTACGTTTATGCTCTGCTTCCTCTTGAACTCTTTGCCATTTAGATTTTTTTTTTTTTTTTTCTGGATAACCTAAATCATCTCTCTCAAGTTCAAAGTTCCACAGATCTCTAGGACAGAGACAAAATGCCACCAGGCTCTTTGCTAAAGCATAACAAGAGTCACCTTTGCTGCAGTTCCCAGAAAGTTCCTCATCTCCATCTGAACTCACCTCAGCCTGGATTTCATTGTTTATATCGCTATCAGCATTTTGGTCAAAGCCATTCAACAAGTCTAGGAAGTTTCATACTCTCCCACATTTTCCTGTCTGTTTCTGATCCTCCCAAACTGTTCCAACCTCTACCTGTTACCTAGTTCCAAAGTAGCTTTCATATTTTTGGGTTAACTTTAAAGCAGCAACCTACTACTTGGTAATGTGGAATGTGGCCTGATTTTCTGGGGTGACACCTGAGGTTCTTGATCTCATGGCTACAGAGATCAAGGACATGAATACACACAAAGGTTGAGGTTTAAAGCAGAATTTTAATAGGCAAAAGAAAAATAATAGCTATCTGCTGCAGAGAGAGTTCCCAGAAAAATTGGTTACTGATGCGCAGTGAAATGCAAGGGTTTTTTAAATAGAGGAGATAGTGGGAAGGCAGTATCTGATCTACATAGGGTGAAAAAAACTGGTTAGGACTAGGTGTGCCATCTGCATAGGGCGTAAATCTCTGGCAGCCCCTACCCCAATCTTTTATTATACAGGTGGGTAGCAGTTCCATGTCGCTTATTTATTTCTTACTGTGATGGGTAGTAGGCAAGAGAGCACATGCAGGGCAACTGCCTTTTATAAAATCATCAAATCTTGTGGGACTTACTCACTATCACAAGAATAGAACAGGAAAAACCCACCCCCATGATTCAATTACCTCCCACCAGGTCACTCCCATGATATAATTCTCCTGTGGGGATTATGGGAGCTACATTTCAAGATGGGATTTGGGTGGGAACACAGCCCCAACCATATCAGTGGGATTGTAAATTGGTACAACCACTAGGAACAACATTTAGGAAGTTTCTCAAAATACTAAAAATTTAGTTACCATATAATCCAGCAGTACCACTGCTAGGTATGTATCCAAAAGAAACTAAATTAGTATATGGAAGAGGTATCTGCACTGCCATGTTTACTGTAGCACTACTCACAATAGCAAATATTTGATAGCAACCTGAGTGTCCATCAACAGATGAGTGTATAAAGGAAATGTGGTGCATCTACACAATGAAGTACTATTTTTCCATAAAAGAGAATGTCATGTAGTAATTTGCAGCTACACTGATTAAATTGGAGATCATTACATTAAGTAAAATAAGCCAGGCACAGAAAGACAAACTTTACATGTTCTCACTTATTTGTGGGAGGTAAAAATTAAAACAATTGAACTCATCTAGACAGAAAGTAGAATAATTTTTACTAGAGGCAGTGAGGAAGAGGAGTAAGGATGCTTAATGGCTGCAAAAAGTAGTTAGAAGCAATAAATAAGAACTATTATTTGATAGCACAACTGTATGACTATAGTCAATGATAGTTTAATTATACATTTAAAAATAATTAAGAGTGTATTTGGATTGCTTGTAACAGAAAGGATAAATGTTTGAGGTGATAGTTACTCCATTTTCCCTGACCTGATTTTTGTGCATTACATGATTGTATCAAAATATCTCATGTATCTGATAAATATATACATCTATTTCCCACACAAATTAAAAATGAAAAATTAAGTTCAATGTTCTATTTAATAAATTAATATATCTTTTTGAAGATAAATTCATGCTGTGAGCTACATTTAGTGGCCCTGGACAGAGTTCATTAATTTTCATTTCTGTATAGTAATCATTTGTATATATACAGACAAATGCTTTTATTCACTCTCCTTTCTCTTAGCATGAGAATGAGGCAATAATGAGATTTCAAAAGCAGAAGAATGATTAAAACAAAAAGCCATCACTATGATTAAAATAATTAAAATAGATAAGTCACTAATTTTTAAAAAGAGAGAGAACACAAAATTATACAAAATTAGTAATAAGAAAAGCAGTATTACCTCAGCAGTGAGAGATAAACTTACAGTTAAGTAGAAGGAAGCATTTCTAGTGTTTGATAGCACAGTAGGGCGACTATAGTTAATAGTTAACTGTGGTTAATAGCTAATAATTAATAATTAATAGTATGACTATAGTTAATATACAATAATATATTGTATTTTTCCAAAAAACTAGAATGTATTTGAAATATTTCCAACACAAATAAATGGTGCATTTTCAAGGTGATGAGTATCCTGTAGACCCTGATTTGATCATTATATATTGCAGGTATGTATCAAATATCACATATACTCCATAAACATGTACAAATATTATGTATCAACTTTTTAAAAATAGTAAGAAGAATTGCAAAATTAAAGTATGGAAAACCCATGGCAATAAATTAGAAATTATAAAGGAAATATTTAGCATTCTAACAATTGTCTAGATTAGAAAATTAACCTAATACATAAAAGAAATATTGAACAATTCTCAAATTTGAAAAAGTATTGAATTTCTGGTATTTAAAAATGCATAGTATATTTTAATATGTAAATAATTTCTTTTTTTATTTCTAACTTTAATTTTAAGTTCAGGGGTACACATGCAGAATGTATAGATTTGTTACATTGGTAAACGTATACCATAGTGGCTTGCTACAAAGATCATTCCATCCCTAGGTATTAAGCCCAGCATTTATTAGCTATTCTTTCTAATGTTCTCCCTTCTCCCATCCTCCACCCTCCAACAGGCCCCAGTGTGTGTTGCTCCCAAGCATGTGTCCATGTGTTCACATCATTCAGCTTCCACATATAAGTGAGAACACAGGGTGTTTTGTTTTCTGTTTCTGTGTTAGTTTGCTAAGGATAATGGCCTACAGATTCATCCATGTGCCTGCAAGGGACATGATTTCATTCCTCTTTATGGTTGCAAAGTATGCCATGATGTATACATACCCCATTGTCTTTATTCGGTCTTTCATTGATGAGCATTTAGGTAGATTCCATGACTTTGCTATTGTGAATAATGCTGCAGTGAACATATACTTGCATGTGTCTTTATAATAGAATGATTTCTATTCCTTTGGGTATATAACCAGTAATGGGATTGCTGGGTCAAATGGTATTTCTGCCTCTAGGCCTTTGAGTAATCACCACACTGTCTTCCACAATGGTTGAACTAATTTACAATCCCACCAACATTGTAGAAGCATTTCTTATTTTTGACAATCTTGCCAACATCTGTAGTTTTATGACTTTTTAAAAATAGCCATTCTGATGGGTGTGAGATGGTATCTCATTGTAGTGTTGATTGGCATTTTAATAATAATCAGTGATATTCAGCTTTTTTCTATATGTTTGTCATCAGCATGTATGTCTTCTTTTAAGAAATGTCTGTTCATTTCTTTTGCACACCTTTTAATGAAGTTGGTTTTTTATTCTTGTAAATTTGTTTAAGTTTCTTATAGATGCTGGATATTAGAACTTTGTCAGATAGATAGACTGCAATAATACTCTCTCATTCTGTAGGTCATTTACTTTATTGATATTTTCTTTTGCTGTGCAGAAGCTCTTTAGTTTAATTAGATCCTATTTGCCAATTTTTGCTTTTGATGCAATTGCTTTTGACATCTTCCTCATGAAATATTTGTCCATGCCTATCTCCTTAATGCTATTGTCTAGCTTTTCTTCTAGAGTTTTTATAGTTTTAGATTTTACATTTAAATCTTTAATCCATTTTGAGTTGATTTTTGTATATGGTTTAAGGAAGGGGTCCAGATTCTATGTTCTGCATATGGCTAGCCTGTTCTCCCAGTACCATTTATTAAATAGGGAATTTTCTTGTCATTGATTGTTTTTGTCAGGTTTGTCAATGATCAGATGGTTGTAGGTGTGCAGTTTTGTTTCTGTTTTCTCTATTCTGTTCCACTGGTCTACGTGTATGCTTTTGTACTAGTGCCAGGCTGTTTAGGTTACTGTAGCCCTGTAGTATAGTTTGAAGTTGGGTAGCATGAACCCTCCAGCTTTGTTCTTTTTGCTTAGGATTTCCTTGGCTATTTGGGCACTTTTTTGGTTTTACATGAATTTTTAAATGGTTTTTTATTTTTTTTAATTCTGTGAAGAATGTCAATAGTAGTTTAATAAGAATAGCATTGAATGCATAAATTGCTTTGGGCAGTGCGGCCATGGCCATTTTAACAATATTGATTTTTCACAATGTTGATTTTTAACAATATTGATTTTTCTGATATTGACATTACAAATGGAATATTTTTCCATTTGTTTGTGTCTTCTCTGATTTCTTTGAGCAGTGGTTTGTAGTTCTCCTTAAAGCGGTCCTTCACTTCCCTTTTTAGCTATATTCCTAGGTAATTCATTCTTTTTGTGGCATTTTTGATTGGAAATTCATTAGTGATTTGGCTCTTGGCTTGCCTGTTGTTGGTGTGTAGAAATGCTAGCATTTTTTTTTTTTTTTCGCATTGATTTTGTATCTTGAGACTTTTCTGAAGTTGCTTAACAGCTTAAGAAGCTTTGGAGCTGAGATGATGGGGATTTCTAAATATAGGATCATGTCATTTGCAAACAAAGATAGTTTGATTTTCTCTCTTCTTATTTGAATACACTTTATTTCTTTCTCTTGCCTGATTGCCATGGCCAAAACTTCCAAAACTATGTTAAATAGGAGTGGTGACAGAGGGCATCCTTGCCTTGTGCCAGTTTTCAAGGGGAATGCTTCCAGCTTTTGACAGTACAGTATAATGTTGGCTGCGGGTTTGTCATATACGGCTCTTATTATTTGTATGTATGTTTCTTCAATACCTAGTTTACTGAGAGCTTTTAACATGAAGAGATGTGGAAATTTATCAAAAGTTTTTTTCTTTGCATCTATTGAGATAATCATGTGGTTTTGGTCTCCAGTTCTGTTAATATGATGAATAAAGCACATTCACTGATTTGCATGTGTTGAACCAACCTTGCACCCTGGGGATGAAACTTACTGACTTTGGTGGATATGCTTCTTAATGTGCTACTAAATTCACTTTGCCAGTATTTTCTTGAGGATTTTTGCATCAAAGTTTATCAAGGATATCGGCCTGAAGTTTTCTTCTTTTTGTTGTATCTCTGCTAGGTTTTGGTATCAGGATGACACTGGCCTCATAGAATGAGTTAGAAAGGATTATCTCTTTTTTTAGTTTATTGGAATAGTTTGAGTAGGAATGGTACCAGCCCATCTTTGTGCCTCTGGTAGAATTCAGTTGTTCATCTTAATACACTTGTTGGTAGGCTACTTATTCCCACCTCAATTTCAGAACTCATTACTGTTCTATTCAGAGATTCCATTTCTTTCTCTTTCAATCTTGGGAGAGTGTATGTGTCCAGGAATTCATCCATTTTTTTTTTCTAGATTTTCTAGTTTATGTGTATAGAGGTGTTTATAGTATTCTCTGATGGTTGATGTATTTCTATGGCATCAGTGTTGATATGCCTCTGATCATTTCTGATTGCATTCTTTTGAATCTTCTCTTTTTACTTCTTTATTAGTCTATCTAGCAGTCTATCTATTTTATTAGTTTTTTCAATAAAAACAGCTCCTGGATTCATTGATTTTTAAGGTTGTTTTTTTCTTTTTAATGTCTGTGACTCTTTCAGGTCAGCTCTGATCTTGATTATTTCTTGTCTCATGCTAGGTTTGGGGTTTGCTTGCTTTTATTTTCTTGTTATTTTAGTTGTGACGTTAGCTTGTTAACTTGAGATCTTTCTAGCTATTTGATGTGAGCACTTAGTGCTATAAATATCCCTCTTAACACTGCTTTAACTGTGTCCCAGAAATCATATTATATTGTATCTTTATTCTCATTAGTTTCAAATAACTTCTTGTTCTCTGCCTTAATTTCATTATTTACCCAAAGGCCATTCAGGAACAGCTTGGTCAATTTCCATGTAATTGTGTGGTTTTGAGTGAATTTTTTAATCTTGAGATTTAATTTGACTGTGCTGTCATCCAAGGACTTTTGTAAAACTTATGTCTTCTGTCTAGAATTTTTTTTTTCATTCTGTAACTATAAATAGTATCTTCCCATCCTTAAGGTTTTAGCTATCTTGTAATCTATTTAGAGTGTATGAGCATCCTATCCAAAGTAAATTCCTCCCACAGTTATTTCTGTATGCCAGATTTTGTTTATTTTAATAGCAATTATAGTGAGATAACATGCTAATATTTTAAGAAATGCATTTGCTCAAAGGAAATTTATATGATTTCTAATCTTCTCGTGAGACCTTTCTTTAACATTTGCAGTATCTCAGGCAAGAGTTCGAATGAAAGCTGATAATCTGTATGTATAAATATTTAAAACTTACAAATAAACCCTAAAAACTTTTAAATTATGGTATATTATCATAACTGGAATAATACACTTCTATATTGAATTGAAGAGTCAGATTAGAGTTTATAATTATCTTTAGAGCATGTCTTGGGGTTGCACTGCTGGGAGAGCTAGCCTCTGTCCTCTGTTTTTCCATGTTTGGCAGGTCTTTCTTCTTTTCCCACCCCTAGCTCTGTTACACATTGCAAAAGGCTTCATGAAGCTCCACCTAAACACTCATATCCTAGCTCCATTTATCACCTCAACTAATGCTTCTCCTTGGACACTCCTCAGTCCTACAGGTACACATGCTAGCAAAACAGAAACAGACTTACAGAAGAGGCCCACATAGGTATTGGAAGTGGAGGATTCTCTTTTTCATATCTGAAGTCTGTAATATTTTTAGAGTTTGGTACAGTTAGGTATTCTGCCTCTATTGCATCAGTAAAGAAATGACATGCAGAAAAAAAGTCACCAAACACTTCAATTCTATGCTCTAAGCTATTAACAAGAGTCAAATTTCTCTACCCATGAAACTAGGTGTGTTTACACTGCTAGTCAGGAAGAAGAGAGTTAGGAAGCAAAGGGATCTTAGGATCAAGGGGAACACTACAAAGGTCTTTGCTTTATCTCACAGGTCATGTTCCATTGTGGTAAAAAGACAAGGTAAGTGTGGTATGCTCCGCACTGCTTTTATTGTCTTCCTGTGACTCCTACAAACAGTATAATTCATTCTGATTGGTAAAAAATATATATACATACTTTCCAGGATTCAATCGCTGTGCCCCTTCATCTTCAATCCCCATCTATTAGTATACTTAATTCACTGGTGCTTGTTTCTCTGCCTTTTAAAGTCATTATATCTGAAAGATTTGTACAAATAATGAGATTTTAAAATAGTACTCTAGCCACCACAAATAAAACTATATGTCTGCAACACAGAAATAACTGTCTATTTGGTGGGGAAGTCCAGACCCATTGCTTTGAGTAAGAAAAATAAAATTTTCAAAAAGCATCTTCCTACATTTTTTAGCCAAAACACATAAAGCCCAGATGAATCCTTTTTTTTTTTTTTTATTTTTAGTTCCATTTGTTTTATAGCACATTTTTAATTTGGAAGAGACATTATTTTGGAAAAATGTTGATAGCAGTGACATAGAAATAATTGTATAGTCAAATATGTTTGAAAATTATTGTATATGATATTCCCTGCAACTTGCAGAATCATAATACATGTAAGTATAGCAAAGACTATGAGAAGGTCTAAAGCAAATAAACATGTTTAAATTGGTTAAAACTTACATTGTCCAAACTCTTTTGAGTACAGAACAATTTTTCTCTCATAATTCATATTAATATCTCCTAGAAGAGTGTTTTATAGTACACTTAGGGAAACAACGACTTTCACTTCAAAATTTCGCGCCAGATTGTATGTCACTGTTAATCATATGTGTTTATGATTTTTCAGTGTTTTCTGGATATCTATGATATTTATGTGTCTTAATGGCACTTGGTAGAAACTGTCAAAATTTCCTATGCAGATGCCATAAAGTGGTTCCATAAATGAGAAGCACTCAGTGGTAGAGACTTCCAGTTCTCTTGAAGTATTATTTTCCTTTGAACCTACTGGCAACCTCTACTCCCACCTCCACCCTAGTTTAGCTAGGTTGCACAGCTTCCGACTTTTCCACCATTCCTTACAGTTTTGGGCATCTGACTTAGTTATGGCAAATAGGCTAGAACAAGTGATATGTATAAATCCTTGATCTTATATTTTACACAGAAAACTACCTCTACTGCAATTTCTCTTGGTCCCCTCCTCTGTAATAAAATGTGCAAATGTAGTCATGATGAGCTAGCTTCAATCAAGCAGAGAAACAAGGTAGAAGAGGAATACCTGGATATTTATACAAAGCAGAAACTTGTTCCTGCTCTGCACTGCTTATGAACTTCATGTTGTTATATGGAATGAAAAATATATTATTTTAGCTACTGTTCTTTGGGGTTTTGTATAGTATAATGACATGTACTTTAACCAATATACCTTATCTACATTATTCAAGTTTACAGTATTGATTATATTATTCATATATTGTCTTCTGGATCTGTTAAATATAAAAAACTGAAAGTGTTCCATTAAAAGTGTATTTTATCTTGCTCTCCTCATTTCCAATATTTTAAATATAAATAACCAATGCTTATATTCAATCAATTTTACATTCACATTGAATAGAAACTACATATATGGCTTTTATTATGTTGAGGTATGTTCCTTCTATAACCACCAGTTTTTTGAGGGTTTTTTAAATGAAGGGGTAATTAATTTTATCAAATAATTTCTCAGCATCAATTCAAATGATCATATGGTTTTGTCCTTAATTCTTTTGATATGGGGTATCACGTTAATTTATTTGTATATGTTCAACACTCTTTGCATCTCAGGAATAAATCCCTCTTGCTCATGATAAATGGTGTTTCTAATGTATTGTTGAATTAGGTTTTCTAGTGTTTTGTTGAGGGTAATTGCATCAATATTGATAAAAGGTATTGACTTGTAGTTTTCTATTTGTGATGTATCTTTGTCTGATTTTGGTATCAAGGCAATACTGTCCTCATATAATTACTTTGGAAATATCCCATCCTTTATTCTCGGAATACTTTCTGTAGAATTGTTATTAGTTCCTCTTTTAAACTTTGGTAACATTCAGCCATGAAGTTTTCAGGGCCCGGGCTTTTCTAGGATGCTTTTTATTATGGCTTACATTTTATTGATTTTTTCAAATTTTGGATTTCTTCCTGGTTCAATCTGGTAATTTTTATGTATCTAGGAATTTGTCCATTTCTTCTAGATCTTTTAGTTTATTTGCATATAGTTCCTCACACCCATGAATGATCATTTGAATTTCTGCAGTATCAATTGAGTTTTTTCCTTTTTCATTTCCAGTTTTATTACTTGGATGTTGTCTATTTTCTCTTAGTCTGGCTAAAGATTTGTCAATTTTCTTTAACTTTTCAAAAAATCAAATTATTGTTTGTTGGATGGTGGTGTTGGTGATTCAGTACTGTTTCTTCTATCTCTTCAATGCCTTTTTCAGTGATATGAAGCTAAAACCAGGTACTGGGAGTGCTCACCTGATTTTGGATTTCATGAAGTTGTTTTTTTCTGTGCAGATAGTTTTAACTTAGTGTTCTTATGGGGGAAGGCAATTCATGGAGCTTTCAATTCTGCCATCTTTCTCTGCATCTGCCCTATAATATACTTCATATATGCATATTTTTGTAAAATAAACATATATTTAAAATCTTTTTTTTCAAAAAATAAAACATGAAATGAATGCATTGTAGTTGAATGAAAATAAATTACTTGAGTCTAGAATTCTAGATTATAGAAATGAACAACTATGAATTGAAAAATTATAAGGACTCATTTTTTACTTTGAAATATAATACAATAAATATCATCATATTTTTAAAATATTAGGTTGTCCATTGAGAGAATAACACACACATGCATACTTACACATACAAATATGTGTATAAATATATATGTGTGTAAATATATATACACACACAAATACATATATACATAATATATTGTTAGAATAAAGAAACAAATTTTTATGTTTCATGTCACATAAAATAATTATCATAATAGAAGAAGATTTTTAAAGTGGTATAAAAGCTCAGTGATAGCTTTGAACATTAATGGATTAATTTCCTGTATTATTAGACTGGTTTTAACAGGAAAATTCCATCTATATATTTTTAACAACAACTACAAAAAGTATAATAAAAAAAGGGTTACAATGAATGAATGTTTACAGAGTAGTTAGGCAAAAATTAAGCAATCATGAAAATATCAATAGAAGATACAGCAAAAGTCATGAAAGAAGCCCTAAAATGACTTGAAATCATTATTTATTTATACTGATGGAATATGTAGTTTCTATTCAATGTGAATGTAAAATTGATTGAATATAAGCATTGGTTGTTTATATTTACAATATTGGAAATGAGGAGAGCAAGATAAAACACAGTTTAATCCATGTCCCTGCAAAGGACATGAACCATCCTTTTCTATGACTGCATAGTATTCAATGGTGTATATTTGCCACATTTTCTTTATTCAGTCTGTCATTGATGGACATTTGGGTTGGTTCTAAGTCTTTGCTGTTGTGAAGAGTGCCGCAATAAGCATACATGTGCATGTGTCCTTAAAGTAGAATGATTTATAATCCTTTGGACACATACCCAGTAATAGGATTGCTGGGTCAAATGGTATTTCTGGTTCTAGATCCTTGAGGAATTGCCATACTTGAACTAATTTACACTCCCAACAGTGTAAAAGCATACGTGTTTCTCTGCATCCTCTCCAGCATCTGTTGCTTCCTCACTTTTTAATGATCGCCATTCTAATTGGTATGAGATAATATCTCATTGTTGTTTTAATTTGCATTTCCCTAATGATCAGCTTTTTTTTCATATGCTTGTTGACCACATAAATGTCTTCTTTTGAAAAGTGTCTGTTCATATCCTTCGCCCACTTTTTGATGGGGTTGTTTGTTTTGTCTTGTAAATTTGTTTTAGTTCTTTGTAGATTTTGGATATTAGCCCTTTGTCAGAAGGATAGATTGCCAAAATTTTCTCCCATTCTGTAGGTTGCCTCTTCACTCTGATGAGAGTTTCTTTTGCTGCGCAGAAGCTCTTTTGTTTAATTAGATCCCATTTGTCAGTTTTGGCTTTTGTTGCCATTGCTTTTGCTGTTTTGGACAAAAAGTCTTTGCCCATGCCTATGTCCTGAATGGTATTTCCTAGGTTTTTATAGTCTTGGAAGTTCTAATTAGAGCAATCAGACAATAGAAAGATATAACGAACATCAAAATTTGAAAAGAATGTGTCAAATTATCCTTGTTTGCAGACGATATAATTTTATATTTGGAAAAGCCTAAAGACTTCACAAGAAAACCATTAGAACTGATCAACAAATTCAGTAAATTTGCAGTATGCAAAATCAACATCCAAAAATCGGTTGCATCTCCATATACCAACAGCGAATAGCAGGAAAAATAAATAATAAAAGTAATCCCATTTAAAATAGGCATACTTAAAACTGAATATCTAGAAATTTACCAAAGAAGTGAGAGATCTCTATAATATAAAATGCTGATAAAAGAAATTGAGGAGGGTTCCAGAAAATAAAAGGAAATCCATGTTCATGGATTGGAAGAATCAATATTGTTAAAATGACCATACTACTCAAAGCAATCTAGAGATTCCATACAACCTCTATCAAAATACCGGTAGAAAAAAAAACCTTAAAATTTATATGAAACCACAAAAGAACCAGAATAGCCAAAGCTATTGTTAGTAATGAGAACTAAATTGGAGGACTCACATTACCTGAATTCAACTTACACTAAACATCTACAGTAACCAAAACAGCATGGTACTGACGTAAAAATAAACACACAGACCAATTGAACAAAATAGAGAATCCAGAAACAAATCCACATACTCACGGCGAACTCATTTTTGACAAAGTTGCCAGGAGCATTCATTGTGGGAGTGGACAGAGGCGTCCATAAATGGTGCTAGGAAAACTGGATATCCATAGGCAGAAGAATGAAACTAGATCCCTATCTCTCACCATATACAAAAATTAAATCAAAATGAATTGAAGACTTAAATCTGTGACCTCTGGTGACAAAAGAACAACAAGAAAACATTGGGGAAAATTCCCAGGAAATTGGTCTGGGCAAAGATCCCTTGAAAAATATTGCACATGCACAGGCAAATAATGCAAACATGAACAAAAGGGGTCACATCAAGTTAGAAACCTTCTGCACAGCAAAAGATACAATAAACAATGGCAGAGACAACCCACAGAATAGGATAAAATATTTGTAACCTACCAATCTGACAAGGAATTCATCACCAGAATATATAAGAAGGTTAAACAACCCTATAGATATTTATAAAAATTAATAATCTGATCATAAAATGGGTAAAATATTTGAATAGACATTTCTCAAAGGAGATATACCAATGGAAAAAAGGCATATGAAAAGGTGTTTGACATCATTGTCATGAGATAAATGAAAATCAAAACTATAATCAAAACTATAATGAGATATCATCTCACCTCAGTTAAAATAGCTTATGTACAAAACACTGGCAATAACAAATGCTGATGAGGATGTGGAGAAAAGGGAACACTTGTACACTGTTGGTAGGAATGTAAATTGGCACAGCCACTATGGAGAACAATTTTGAGGTTCCTCAAGAAACTAAAAATTGAGCTACCACATGACCCACCAACCTCACTGCTGGGTATATACCCAACAAAAAGGGTATTAGTATATCAAAGAGATATCTGCACTTTTATGTTTGTTGCAGCACTATTTACAATATTCAAGCTTTGAAAGCAACCAAAGTGTCTGTCAACAGAGGAGTGGATAAAGAAAATGTGGTATGTATACACAACGGAGTACTATCCAGCTATAAAAATGAATGAGATCCAGTCATTTGCAGCAATATGAATGGAATTGGAGGTCATTAAGTTAAGTGAAATGTTAGGCACAGAAAGACAAACTTCATATGTTCTCTTTCATTTGTGGAATCTAAAAATCAAAACAAACTCATGGAAATAGAGAGTAGAAGGATGGATACCAGAGATTGATAAGAGTAATGAGGGGTTGGGTGGAAGGCAGTGATTGGTAATGTGTACAAAAAAAAAAAAAGAAGAAAGAATGAATGAAACCAACTATATAATAGCACAATAGGGTGAATATAGTCAACAATAACTTAATTGTATATTTTTAAATCACTTCAAGAGCATTATTGGGATTTTTGTAACTCAAAAGATAAATCCTTGAGGGGATGAATACCTGGTTCTCCAAAATGTGGTTATTTCATATTGCCTGCCTGTATCAATACCCCTCATGTACCCCATAAATATATGCACCTACCATGTACCTACAATTTTTAAAAAATAATAAAAGAATAAACTTACTGTAATAATACCTGAAATATTTTAAAAATTTATTTTCTTGTCATAACTTCGAATTCTAGAGTTCTAATTTTGAATTAATCTCTCACTTCTCTGTAACTTTAAATATTCTTTATGCTAACTTAAGTGGTGGTCTATATTCTCTATCCTTTCATAACCTTTTCTCTTTTCTTGTGCCTTTTTAACTATGCATTTTGAAATAATTTTTGATTCATCTTTTAAAAATTGATTTTATTCAATATTCAAAGTTTTTTACTTTGTGTAGCATAGTTTGAATTTGATAGTTGTATTTTATTTTATTTTTTTCTTCAATTTTTATTTAGGATAAATGTGACATATATGAAGGTTTGTTACATGGGAATATTCCATTATGCACAGGTTTAGAGTACAGACTTCATCAAGATAGCAAGCATAGTATTCAACAGGTCTTTAACACACTCCTCCTCCACCCTCTAGTAGTCCACAATATCTATTGTTGACGTATTTATGTCCATGTGTGTTCAGTGTTAGCGCCTACTTATAAGTGAGAACATGCAGTATTTGGCTATTTGTTCCTGTGTTAATTTCCTTAGGATTATGGACTCCAACTTCATCCCATTGCTGCAAAAGACATTATTTCATTCTTTGCAGTGGCTGGATAGTATTCCATGGTGTATGATACAGCTTGGATATTTTTCTTCACCCAAGTCTCATGTAGAAATGTAATGCCCAATGTTGGAGATGGGGCCTCATGGGAGGTTTTTGGGTTATGGGGTTGAATCCCTTGTGGCTTGGTGTTGTTCTTACTCTAACAGTGAATTCTCATGAGATGTGGTTGTTGTCAAGTGTGGCAATTCCACTCCCATGCTTGGTCTTGTACCTGCTTTTGCCATGTGAAGTGCCTCCTCCAGCTTCTCCTTCCACCACGAGTAAAAGCTCCCTAAGGCATCTCCAGAAGCTGAGCAGGTGCTTTCACCATATATGTACAGCTTGCATAACTGTGAGCCAATTAAAACTCTTTTCTTATAAATTACCAAATCTCAGGTGTTTCTAGCAGTGAGAGAATGTCCAAATACAATATACACGTGCCATATTTTCTTTATCCAATCTACCATTGATGTGCACCTGGGTTTATTTCATGTCTTTGCTCTTCTGGGTACATCAGCAAAGAACATATAAGTGTATGTGTCTTTTGGGTAGAATGATTTATTTTCCTGTGGGTATAAACCTGAAAATGGGATGCTGGAGTAAACAGTAGCTCTGTTTTAAGATCTTTGAGAAATTTCCAGGCTAATTTCCACAGTGTCTACTTTGCATTCCCACCAGTAGTGAATAACTATTTCCTTTTCTTCACAGCCTCACCAGCATCCCTTGTTTTTTTTTTTTTTTTTGACATTTTAAGAATAATCATAAGAATAGCTGCAATTGCACCACTGCACTCCAGCCTTGGTGACAGAGCAAGACCCGGTCTCAAAAACCAAACCAAACAAAACAAAACAATAGCCATTCTGACTGGTATGATTTGGTCACTGTGCTTTTAATTTGCATTTCTGTGGTGAATAGTCATGATGAGCAATTTTTTATACGTTTCTTGATCACTTGTATGTCTTCTTTTGAGAAGTGTCTGCTCATGTTCTTTGCCCATTTTTAAAATGGTGTTATTTGTTTTTTTTGCTTGATGATTTGTTTTAGTTTCCTGTAGATTCTGGATATTAGGCCTTTGTCAGATGCATAGTTTGTGAATATTTTATCCCATTCTTTACTTTATCAGTTTTCTCTATTGATAGTTTATTTTACTGTGCAAAAGTTCCATATGAGTAAATTTTTATATATCATGGAAGGTTACACTCCAGATTCAATACTTTCCATGTGGCTAGCCAGGTATCCCAACACCATCTATTAATTATATAATTGTTTCCTCATTTGTTGGTTTTGCGAGCCTTCTAGAAGACCAGATGGTTGTAGAAGTGTGGTTTTATTTCTGAGTTTTCTATTCTGTTTCATTGGTCTATGTGGCTGTTTTGTATCAATAATAAGGTGTTTTTGTTACTATGACTTTATAGTATAGTTTGAAGGGTGTTGTGATGTCTTTAGCTTTGTTCCTTTTGCTTAGGATTGCTTTGGCTATTTGGGCTCTCTTTTATTACATATACAGTTTAAAATAGAGTTTTTCTACTTCTGTAAAAATGACATTGGTAGTTTGATAGAAATGCCACAGAATTTGTAAGTTGCTTTGGGCAGTATGGCCATTTTTCTGATATTGATTCTTCAAATCCATGAGCATCACATGTTTTTCAATGCATTTGTGTCATCTCTGATTTTTTTCAGGAGTGTTTTGTAGCTCTTTCACATCCTTAGTTAGCTGTATTTCTGGCACTTCGTTTTCTTTGTGCCTATTTTAAGCGAGCTTATGTTCTTGATTTCACTCTCAGCCTGGATATTGTTGGTGCATAGAAATGTTAATGATTTTTGTACATTAACTTTGTTCCTGAAACTTTAATAAAGTCATTTATCAATTTTAGGAACTTTTTGGCAGAGTCTTTAGGATTTTCTATGAAAACAATCACACTGTAAGCAAAGAGAGATAGTTTGGCTCCTTCTCTTCCAATTAGGATGCCTTTTATTCTTTTCTCTTTACAGATTGCTATGGATAGGACTTTCAGCACTGTGGTAAACAGGAGTGGAAAGAGTGGACATCCTTTCATTCCTCCAGATCTCAACAAGAATGCTTCTAGCTTTTTCCATTCAATATGATGTTGGCTGTGGGTATGGCATGGATGGCTCCTATTATTTTGAGGTATTGTTTTTCAATGCCTAGTCTTCTGAGGGTTTTTAACAAGATTGGATATTAGATTTTATCAAAAGCTTTTTATGCATTTATTTAGATGATCATATAATTTTGCTTTCAATTCTGTTTCTGTGTTGAATCAGATTTATTGGCTGATATGCATCAATTCAGTCTTGCATCCCAGAAATAAAACTTACTTTGTTATAATAAATTATCTTTTTGTTCTGCTGCTGAAATTGGTTTGCTATCTTAATGATTTTTGTGTTGATATTCACTGGGGATATTGGTTTGAAGTTTTCTTTCTTTATTATATCTCTGCCAGATTTTGGTATTTCACTGATGCTGGCTTCATAGAATGCGGTACGGAGGAATTCCTATTCCTCCATTTTTTAAAATAGTTTCAGTAGTTTCCTTCTTTGTACATCTGGTAGAATTCAGCTGTAAATCCATTTAGCCCAGGGCTTTTTGTGGGTGATAGGATTTTTGTTACTTACTCAATTTTGGAGCTTGATATTGGTCTATTCAGAGTTTCCATTTCTTCTTGTTTCAATCTTGGGAGATGGTACATATCCAAAAATTTTTCTGTTTCCTCTATATTTTCTAATTTGTGTGCACAGAGTTGTTCATAGTATTCTATGAGGATCTTTTGTATTTCTGTGAGATCAGTTGTAATTTAATCTTTGTTATTTCTGATTGTGCTTATTTGGATCATCTTTTATTTCTTTGTTAACCTAGCTAGTGGTTTATCAATTTTATTTATGTTTGTGAAGAGCAAAGTCTTAATTTCATTGATTTTTGTATAAATTATTGCATCGCAATTTCATTAATTTTTCTCTAATTTTAGTAATTTTTCTTCTGCTAGCTCTGGCACTGTTTTTTTTTTTTTTTTTCCTTTTATTTCTAGTTCCTTTAGGCACAAATTTAAATTGTTAATGTGAGATCTTTCTAACTTCCTCATTAAGACATTTAGCTCTATAAACGTCCTTCTTAACACTGCTTTAGCTACATCCCAGACATTTTGGTAAGTTGTCTGTTTATGTTTATTAATTTCAAATTTTTAAATATCTGTCTAATTTTGATATTCAGAAAAGAGTTATTCACAAATAAGTTGTTTAATTTCCATGTATTTTTGTCTTTTTTATAGATCTTCTTGGCATTTATTTCTATATTTATTATACTGTGAGAATTTTCTTGGTATAATTTCAATATTTTTGAATTTATTGAGCCTTGCTTTGTGGCCAAGCATGTGGTTGATCTTAGAATATGTCCCATGTGCAGATGAGAAGAATATATATTCTGTGGTTGTTGGGTGTGGTGTTTTGTAGATGCCTATTAGTTAAAATTGGCTGTGTTAAGTTTAATTGCAAAGTTTCTTTATTAGTTATTTGCCTCAATTATCTGTCGAATGTTGTCAGTGGGGTGAAGTCTTCCACTGTTATTGTGTTTTTTGGAGACCAAGAAGAAGCCATTTCAAGAATCTACGTCACTGAATGTTGGGTGTGTATATATTTAGAATAGTTAGGATTGCTTGTTTGATTGCACACTTTATCATTTTCTAATGCCCATCACTGCCCTTCTTAATTTGTACTGGGATAAAGTCTGTTTTATTGGTTAATTGTCTGCCTTTTCTCTCTAGCTGTCTTTAAGATTTTTTGTTTTGCACTGACCTAGGTGAATCCAAGGATTATGTGCCTTGGGGATGACCATCTTCTATAGTGTCTGGCTGGGGTTCTCCGTATTTCTTAGATTTGCATGTCAGATTCTCTAGTGAGATTTGGAAAAAAAATTGGGGGGACTATATTCTCAAACATATTTTCCAAGTTGCTTATTTTCTCTCCTTACCTCTCAGGAATGTCAATGAATCGTACACTTGTTCTCTTTTATAAGAATATTTCTAAGAGGTTTTGTTCATTTTAAAAAATTCTTCTTTAGTTTTGTCTGTCTGGCTTGGTTCAAAAAGACAGTCTTGAAGCTCTGATTATTTCTCCTCAGTTTCATTTCCTCTTCAGTTAATATTTTCAATTGTATTTAAAAAATTGTATACAGTTTTTAAGCTCAAGAAGTTTAGTTTGGATCTTTTGTCTTTCAGTTCTTGAATCATTTTACTGGATTGCCTGGATTCCTTGGATTGAGTTTCAACTTTCTCCTCAATCTTGATGAGTTCCTTTCATCAGGATTCTGAATTCCATGTCTATCATTTTAGAAAATGCAGAATGGTTGAGAACAATTGCTGGGGAGCTAGTGAGCTCATTTAGAGGTAAGGGGACACTCTGAGTTTTTGAATTTTCAGAGATCTTGTGCTTACTTTTTCTCATTTTGGAGGACTAACGGTCCTTTCTGGAGATTTTCTATGTGTAGGGTCTTTGTTGTTAAATTCTTGCTCTCAGTTTTTCATGGGAGATTATTAGTGGTGATTTTGGTGTTGCAGTTTGGGCTCTGATTCAGTAGATAACACTTGAGGGCAATAGGCACTAAAAAGATTTTTACTCAACCACAAGATTACTTTGTGTATCTTCACCTTTGCAGCTGTGTTCCCTTTACCAGGGGCCATTAGGAGCCCAGAACCAGCCATAGCATCCAAGGACCCCGCTTGGGGTTCCCAGCTTCCTCTCCCTTCAACCCCAGTGACTGCATACATTTTCCACCCATATACAGCATTTTCTCTTTAAAAATATGTTGAAAATATCTGGTTTTGTAGTCAAAACGTGGTCTCTCTCTGTGGGAGCAGCATGTCCTGGCTGCATCTAGTTGACCATCTTGACACTTCCTTCTGATAGTTGTGCTTTAAACTTCATTCAATCTTTTCTGAACTTATATAATTCTCTCTTTGTTATTTGCTTAGATTGTATAGATCCAATATGCCTTTTAATATTGTTGAGTGCTCATTTCAGAAAATTTGTCAAATCTTAATTTTAGTTCTTATATCAAATCTATTATATAAATAGACCATTTAATTTTAATTATAATTCCTCAATTTTTTCATTTAAACTGAACTTTAACAATATATTTTATATTTTTCTATCAACTATGCAAAAGAATATCATGCTTTCTTTATATTACCTGAAAGTCAAGTTATATTTGCAAGGGGATCTATAAGAGACAGATATAAGCTCTACCCAAGCATTTCAGATGAGAGAAGAAACAAAAAATACATAGCAACTTTAAATTGTCATAATCTTCAGAGATTCTGCCACCTGGGCTGGGAATGAGGAGTAAGATAAAGAAAGGTGGAAGAGAAATAGAGACTGAGTTTTGAAATGGTTGTGCCAGAGGATTTGCCTCTGTGATTGAATTTGTGTTTTAGCAGTGAAAGTTTGCCTGTTTCATTTGATTCTGTGGTCTCTTTGGTGTCTACATTCATATCAGAAGCAGAGGTACTTTTAATTATAGTTTTAGTTAGTGTGAATTATATTACCACCAATAGGGATTCAAATTCTGCCAATTTGCAGAAAAGAAAAGCAGTTGGTAAGAGTCCTAATGAAAAAAGTAGAAAACATACACAGAAAACATGAGTCATGTAAGTAGAAAGATAGAAACTGTAAGAAAGGTTCAATAAAATATGCTAGAAATAAAAAACACTGTAACAGAAATGAAGATTGTCTTTTGTGTGTATATCAGTATACTGGAGTTGAACAAGAAAATGATCTTGGAGCTTAAAGGCATGTCAATATAATTGTTTTTTAAAAAAACTAAATTGCAAAGAAAAAAATTAAAGTGAGAAAGAATAACTAATAACTCCAGAGCAATTTAAAAAGGTGTCAAATATACACAATTGGAATACCAGTGAAGAAAAGAGAAAAAAAAAAGGAGCAGAAAAATAAAAATGAAGTAATAAAGCTGAGAATTTTCTAAAATTAAAGACAAATAATAAACCACAGATTCATAAAGGGCATAAAATGCCAATCAGGATAAATACCTTAAATGTATGTACATAAGCATATAATAATAAAATTGATAAAAACTAAAGACAGGGGAAATCTTGGAAAGTACAATAAGGAAAAATTAAAGCTCTTGACCTCTCGATCAAATAAAGGAATTACATCAGATTTCTCACCAGAAATTGTGCAAATATGAAGAGAGTATGGTGAAATATTTACAGTGTTGAAAGAATAAAACACACACATAAAATTCTCTATCCAGTAAAATTTTCCTCCAAACGTGAAGGATAAGTACTTTTCTCAGAAAAAGAAAAACCAAGGTAATGTATCACCAATAAATATGCCCTGCAAGAAATGTTAAAGGAAGTCTCTCAAATAACAGGAAAATGACACAGGTCAAAACCCAGATAAATATGAGGAATATAATTGATGAAAAATTAAATGAAATATAAAACATTTTTAAATTGATGTTATAGATAACTATATGTTCAAGGTAATAAGAGTAACAAGGTATTAAATTATTCTAACATATGAATATGTGACATGAATGACAGTGATTTTATAAAGGAAAAGAGAAATAATGTAGGGAGATTATCTTAAAGGTTAGTTGTACTGCTTGTGAACTGGCATAGTAATTGTTAAAAGCACATAGCTTAGTGAGAAATATGTTTTATGAGCTCTTGAGAATCTCCAAAGTAATTGAAAATAAAGTAAAACTGATATGACAAAAGAGGACAGAACTAAAATAAAAAAGTATGATTAAAATAAGAAAATGCACAAAAGGGGAAGACTAAAAAAAAAAAGATTGTGTGCAATTAATACAAAAATACCAGGCTACTATGAACACATTTATTTGTACAATCTAGAAAACCTAGAGGAGATGGATACATTTCTGGAAATATACAACATTCTTAGATTAAACCAGGAAGAAATAGAAACTCTGAACACACCAAAACCAAGCAGCAAGATTAAAATGGTAATGCAAATATTACTAATAAGAAAAGTTCACAACCAGATGGATTCACAGATGAATTTTATCAGGCATTCAAAGAAGAATTGGTACCAATACTATGGACACTATTCCATAAGATAGAGAGAGAGAGAATCCTTCCTAAGTCATTCTATGAATCCAGTATCACCATAATACCCAAAGCAAGAAAGGACATAACAGAAAATAAAATTACAGAACAATATTCCTGATGAACATATGCAAAAATTCTCAACAAATTACTAGATGACTGAATCCAATAGTATATCAAAAAGATAATCTGCCATGATCAAGTGTGTTAGACACCAGGAATGCAGGAATGGTTTAACATATGCAAGTCAATAAATGTGATACCCCTCACAAACAGAAGTAAAAACAAAAATCACATAATCATCTCAATATACTCAGAAAAAGCATTTGACAAAATCCAGCATCTCTTTACGATTAAAACCCTTAGCAAAATTGGCATTGAAGGGATATACCTTAAGGTAATAAAAGTCAGCTATGACAAACACACAGACATCCTTACACTGAACTGGGAAATGTTGAAAGCATTACCCCGAGAACTGGAGGAAGACAACGATGCACATTTTCACCATTTCTCTTCAACATAGTACTGGAAGCCCTAGCCTCAGCAATCAGACAAGAGAATGATATAAAGGGCATCCAAATCAGTAAAGAGAAAGTCAAACTGTTTCCCTTTGCTGATGACATGATCCTATACCTAGAAAATCCTAAAGATTATCCTAAAAGCTCCTAGAAGTAATAAATAAATTCAGCATACTTTCAGGATACAAACCTAATGTACATAAATCAATAGCCCTTCTATAAACCAACAGCAACCAAGCTGAGAATCAAATCAAGAACAAAACCCCTTTTACAATAGCTGTGAAAAAATAAAATACTTAGGAATATACTTGACCTCTATAAGAAAAACTACAAAACACTGCTGAATGAAATCATAGATGACACAAACAAATGGAAACACATCTCATGCACATGAGTGGGTAGAATCAATATTGTGAAAATGACCATACTGCCAAAAGCAATCTACAAATTCAATGAAATTCCCATCAAAATACCACCATCATTCTTCACAAAACTAAAAATATTCTAATATTCATATAGAACCAAAAAAGTGTCCCATATAGCCAAAGAAATACTAAACAAATAGAAAAAGTCTGTAGGCATTATGTTGCCAGACTTCAAACTATACTATAAGACCATGGTCACTGAAACAGCATGTTACTGATATAAAAACAGGTGTATAGACTAATGGAACAGAATTAATAGCCTAGAAATAAAGCCAAATACTTACAGTCAATTGATCTTTGACAAGGCAAGCAAAAACATAAAGTGGGAAAAGGACACCCTATTCAACAACTAGTGCTGTGATAATTGGCAAGCCACAAGTAGACAAATGAATCTGGATCCTCATCTCACCTCATGCAAAAATCTACTCAAGATGGATCAAAGACTTAACTCTAAAACCTGAAACCATAAACGTTTTAGTAGATAACATTGGAAAAACCATTCCAGACATTGGCTTAGGCCCAGGCTTCACAACCAGTAACCCAAAAGCAAACACAAGAAAAACAAATATAAAGGGATAAGACTTAATTAAACTAGAAAGCTTCTGCACAGAAAAAAAAAAAAGTCAGCAAAGTAATCAGACAACCCACAGAGTGGGAGAAAATCTTCACAATCTATACATCTGAAAAAGTACTAACATCTAGAATCTACAAGGAACTCAAACAGATAAGCAATAAAAAAAACAAACAATCCCATCAAAAAGTGGGCTAAGGACATGATTATACAAGTCTCAAAAGAAGATATACAAATGGCCTACAAACATGAAAAAATGTTCAACATCACTAATGATCAGGGAACTGAAAATTAAAGCTACAATGCAATACTACCTTACTTCTGCAATAATGGCCATAATCAAAAAAAATTAAAAAAAAAAAAAAAAAAAAAACAGATGTTGGCATGGATGTGGTGAAAAGGGAACACTTTTACACTATTGGTGGAAATGTAAATTAGTAAAACCACTATGGAAAACAGTGTGGAGATTCCTTAAATAACCAAAACTAGATCTACCATTTGATCCAGCAATTCCACTCCTGGGTATCTATTCAGAGGAAAATAAGTTACTATATGAAAAGGATACTTGCACACACATGTTTAGAGCAGCACCATTCACAATTACAAAAATACAGAACCATCCAAATCCAGATGCCCATCAATCAACGAGTGGATAAAGAAAACATGAGATATATATACTCAGCCATAAAAAGGAACAAAATAGGCCAGGCGCGGTGGCTCAAGCCTGTAATCCCAGCACTTTGGGAGGCCAAGACGGGCGGATCACGAGGTCAGGAGATCGAGACCATCCTGGCTAACACTGTGAAACCCCGTCTCTACTAAAAAATACAAAAAACTAGCTGGGACTACAGGCTCCCGCCACCTCGCCCAGCTAGTTTTTTGTATTTT
>NC_045445.1:74221806-74258226 GCF_002776525.5 Piliocolobus tephrosceles
AAAAAAAAAAAAAAAAAAAAAAAACGAACAAAATAATGGCATTTGCAGCAACCTGGATGGAATTGGAGACCATTATTCTAGGTTAAGTCACTCAGGAATGGAAAACCAAACACTGTATGTCCTCACTCAAATGTGGTAGCTAAACTATGAGGAAGCAAAGGCATAAGAATGATACAATGAACTTTGGGGACTCAACGGAAAGGATGAGAGGGGGATGAGGGAGAAAAGACTGCATATTTGATACAGTGTACACTGCTTGGGTGATGTGTGCACCAAAATCTCAGAAATCACCACTAACAAACTTATCCACGTAACAAAACACCACCTGTTCCCCAAAAATCTGTAGAAATAATAATAATAATAATAATGCAAATTTTTTAAAAAGCCATAGTAGACATTAATCAAACTATATCAATAATCACTTTAAATATGAAATGGTCTAAGTTGATTAAATCAAAGACAGAGACTGGCAAAGTAGATGGAAACAAAAAGCATAAAAGGACCCAACATTTAGAAGATGAGATGTTGTCTTCAAGAAACTCACTTTAAATATAATGGCGCTGGTAGATTAAAAATAAAGAAATAAAGAAAGATATGTCATGCTGACAATAACAAAGAAAAAAGGTAGCTATATTAACTTCAGAGTAAACCAGAGAAAAGAAAATTATAAAGGATAAAAACAGGTATACATGATTATAAAAGAGTTTTTCAACAAGACATAGCAATCATTAACACGTATGCACTTAATAATAGAGAGTTAAAATGTACGTAAAAAAAAAAAATAGTAAAATGGCAAGAAGTAGATGAATCCATGATTAGAGTTGGAGACTTCAACACACACACCCTTCTTTCAGTAGATAATAAATGCAGCAGGCAGAAAATTAGTAATGACATTTTCAACCTGATTATAACCATTTATTGCCTGGATCTAAATGGAACTTAAAAATGTATTACAGAATGATGGATAATATATCAGGTCAAAAATGTCATTACTAATTTTCTGCCTGCTGCATTTATTATCTACTATAAAGACACATGCACACGTATGTTTACTCCAGCACTGTTCACAATAGCAAAGACTTGGAACCAATCCAAAAGTCCATCAATGATAGACCGGATAAAGAAAATGTGACACATATACACCAAGGAATACTAATCAACCATAAAAAAGGATGAGTTCATGTCCTTTGTGGGGACATGGATGAAGGTGGAAATCATCATTCTCAGCAAACTAACACAGGAAGAGAAAACCAAACCCCACATGTTCTCACTCATAAGTGGGAGTTGAACAATGAGAACACATGGACACAGGGAGGGGAACATCACACACTGCAGTCTGTCAGGGGGTGAGGGGTTAGTGGAGGGATAGCATCAGGAGAATACCTAGTGTAGATGACGGATTCACAGGTGCAGCAAGCCACCATAGCATGTGTATACCTATCTAACAAACCTGCATATTCTGCACATGTATTCCAGAAATTAAAGTATTTATATATATACATACATATATACATATATATACACATATATATATTCCAACAGAAGCAAAAGACACATGACAGAGTTTTCTCACGGTCACATGGAACATTCACTAAGATAAACCACATTCTGTGCTATAAAACACTTTAATATTTTTAAAAGAATAGAAATGAAACAAGGTATGTTCTCAGACCACTATGGAATTAATATAGAAATCAATAGCAGGAAAATAGCTTAAAAATTCTCCAAGTAGGTGGAGATCTGTACACATATCCAAATAATACATGAAACAAAAGAAGTACAAATAAAATTTAAATTTATTTCAAACTAAGTTAGAATGAAAATACAACTTATCGAATTGGTAGGGTGCAATAAAATCTGTACTTAGAAGGACACTTATAGCACTGAATAGATATATTATAAAAGAACAAAGATCTAAAATCAGTAACTTAAGTTTCCTTTTAATAAAAGTTGAGAAAAAAGGGTCATTTACACCTTAAGCAATTACCAAAATTTTAAGAATTAGAAGAGAAAGTAATAAAACTGAAAACAGAAAAAGAAGAAAAATCAACAAAATTAAAATATGTTGCTTTGAGTATATCAATAAAACTGATAAATATTTATCTATCCAAGATAATCATGATAAAAAGAGAGAAAGATTAATACCAGAAATGGGAGAGTTGTCATCACTACCGATCCCATGGACATGAAAACAATAACGAATAAGTTAAAAAACTATATGCTCAAAAATTTGATAACTTTTATGAAATGTTCCATCACGTCGACGGACACAAGCTTCCAAAAGCCTACACAAAGGAAAAACAAAAAATAGTACCAAATCTCTACAATGTCTTCCATAAAAGAATTACATATTATGTAAAATCTACGATAAGATCAGGAACAGGGCCAGAATGTCCCCTTTCAGAACTCATTTTAAACATTGTACTGGAAGTGCTCACTAAACCAATGAGACTACATTGGGACAGATTCTAGTTTCTCAGAATTAAGTTTGATATTACACGTAGGTTTTTGTAGATTTTCTTTATCATGTTGAGGAAGCTCCTTTTAATTTCTAGACTGAAGAGAGGTTTTAAAAAGATATATGATAAAAAAAGTTTTGGACTTCAAAGCAGCCTTGCATACACATATAGGCTCAAAATAAAGGGATAGAGGAAGATCTACCAAGCAAATGGAAAGAAAAAAAAAAAAAAAAAAAAAGAAGCAAGAGTTGCAATCCTAGTCTCTGATAAAACAGACTTTAAACCAACATAGATCAAAAGAGATAAAGAAGGCCATTACATAATGGTAAAGGGATCAATTCAACAAGAAGAATTAACTATCATATATATATATACACCCAATACAGGAGCACCCAGATTCATAAAGCAAGTCTTTAGAGACATACAAGGAGACTTAGACTCCTACACAATAATAATGGGAGACTTTAACACCCCACCGTCAATACTAGACAGATCAACGAGACAGAAGGTTAACAAGGATATCCAGGACTTGAACTCAGCTCTGCACCAAGTGGACCTAATAGAATTCTACAGAACTCTCCACCGCAAATCAACAGAATATACATTCTTCTCAGCACCACATTGCCCTTATTTCAAAATTGACTACACAGTTGGAAGTAAAACACTCCTCAGCAAATGTAAAAGAACAGAAATCATAAGAAACTGTCTCTCAGACCACAGTGCAATCAAATTAGAACCCAGGATTAAGAAACTCACTCAAAACTGCACAACTACATGGAAACTGAGCAACCTGCTCCTGAATGACTAGTGGGTAAATAAGGAAATGAAGGCAGAAATAAAGATGTCCTTTGAAACCAATGAGAACAAAGATACAACATACCAGAATCTCTGGGACACATTTAAAGCAGTGTGTACAGGGAAATTTATGTCACTAAATGCCCACAAGAGAAAGCAGGAAAGATCTAAAATCAACACCCTAACAACACAGTTAAAAAACTTGAGAAGTAAGAACAAACACATTCAAAAGCTAGCAGAAAGGAAGAAATAACTAAGATCAGAGCAGAACTGAAGGAGATACAGACACAAAATCCCTTCAAAAAATCAGTGAATCCAGGAGTGAGATGACTTTTTGAAAAGATCAACAAAATTCATAGAATGCTAGCAAGACTAATAAATAAGAAAAGAAGAATCAAATCGGTACAATAAAAAATGATAAAGGGGATATCTCCACCGATCCCATAGAAATACAAACTACCATCAGAGAATACTATTAACACCTCTATGCAAATAAACTAGAAAATTCAGAAGAGATGGACACATTCCTGGACACATACACCCTTCCAAGACTAAACCAGGAAGAAGTTGAATCTCTGAATAGACCAGTAACAGGCTCTGAAATTGAGGCAATAATTAATAGCCTACCAACCAAAAAAAGTCCAGAACCAGATGGATTCACAGCTGAATTCTACCAGAGGTACAAAGAGGAGCTAGCACCATTCCCTCTGAAACTATTTCAATGAACAGAAAAAAAAAAAAAAAAAAAAAGGAGAATCCTCCCTAACTAATTTGATGAAGCCAATATCATCCTGATACAAAAACCTGGTAGAGAAACAACAAAAACAAGATAATTTTAGACCAATATCCCCGGTAAACATCAATGCAAAAATCCTCAATAAAATACTGCCAAACAGAATCTAGCAGCACATCAAAACGTTTATCCACCACGATCAAGTCGGCTTCATCCCTGGTATGCAAGGCTGGTTCAACATATGGAAATCAATAAATGTAATCCAACATATGAACAGAACCAAAGACAAAAACCACATGATTATCTCAAAAGATGCAGAAAAGGCCTTTGACAAAATTCAACAGTCCTTCATGCTAAAAACTTTCAATAATTTAGGTATTGATGGGACATATCTCCAAACAATAAGAACTATTTATGACAACCTCACAGCCAATATAATACTGAATGGACAAAAACTGGAAGCATTCCCTTTGAAAACATGCACAAGACAGGGATGCCCTTTCTCACCACTCCTATTCAACATAGTGTCAGATGTTCTGGCCAGGGAAATCGGCAAGAGATAGAACTAAAGGGTATTCAATTAGGAAAAGAGGAAGTCAAATTGTCTCTGTTTGCAGATGACATGATTGTATATTTAGAAAACTCCATTGTCTCAGCCCAAAATCTCCTTAAGCTGATAAACAACTTCAGCAAAGTCTCAGGATATAAAATCAATGTGCAAAAATCACAAGCATTCTTATACACCAATAACAGACAAACAGAGAGCCAAATCATGAGTGAACTCCCATTCACAATTGCTTTGAAGAGAACAAAGTACCTAGGAATTCAATTTACAAAGGATGTGAAGGATCTCTTCAAGGAGAATTACAAACCACTTCTCAACAAAATAAAAGAGGACACAAACAAATGGAAGAACGGCCATACTGCCCAAGGTAATTTATAGATTCAATGCCATCCCCAACAAGCTACCAATGACTTTCTTCACAGAATTGGAAAAAACTACTTTAAAGTTCATATGGAACGAAAAAAGAGCCTAAATGGCCAAGACAATCCTAAGCAAAAAGAACAAAGCTGGAGGCATCATGCTACCTGATTTCAAACTATACTACAAGGCTACAGTAACCAAAACAGCATGGTACTGGTACCAAAACAGAGATACAGACCAATGGAACAGAACAGAGCCCTCAGAAATAACACCATACATCTACCACCATCTGATCTTTGACAAACCTGACAAAAACAAGAAATGGGGAAAGGATTCTCTATTTAATAATTGGTGCCGGGAAAACTGGCTAGTCATATGTAGAAAGCTGAAACTGGATCCTTTCCTTACACTTTATACAAAAATTAATTCAAGATGGATTAAAGACTTAAATGTTAGACCTAAAACCATAAAAACCCTAGAAGAAAACCTAGGCAATACCTTTCTGGACATAGGCATGGGCAAAGACTTCATGACTGAAACACCAAAAGCAATGGCAACAAAAGCCAGAATAGACAAATGGGATCTGATTAAACTAAAGAACTTCTACACAGCAAAAGAAACTACCATCAGAGTGAACAGACAACCTACAGAAAGGGAGAAAATTTTTGCAATCTACTCATCTGACAAAGGGTTAATATCCAGAATCTACAAATAATTTAAACAAATTTACAAGAAAAAACAACCCCATCAGAAAGTGGTCAAAAAATATGAACAGACACTTCTCAAAAGAAGACATTTATGTAGTCAACAGATGCATGAAAAAATGCTCATCATCACAGGCCATCAGAGAAATCAAAATCAAAACCACAGTGAGATACCGTCTCATGCCATTTAGAATGGCGATCATTAAAAAGTCAGGAAACAACAGATGCTGGAGAGGATGTGGAGAAATAGGAACTGTTGGTGGGAGTGTAGACTACTGCAACCCCTGTGGAAGACAGTGTGGCGATTCCTCAAGGATCTAGAACTAGAAATACCACTTGACCCAGTGATCCCATTGCTGAGTATATACCCAAAGAATTATAAATCATGCTACTGTAAAGACACAGGCACACATATGTTTATTGCGGCACTATTCACAACAACAAAAACTTGGAACCAATTCAAATGTCCATCAATGATAGACTGGATTAAGAAAATGTGGCACATATATACCATGGAATACTATGAAGCCATAAAAAAGGATGAGCTCATGTCCTTTGCAGGGACATGGATGAAGCTGGAAACCATCATTCAGAGCAAACTATCACAAGGACAGAAAACCAAACACTGCATATTCTCACTCATAAGTGGGAATTGAACAACGAGAACACAAGGACACACGGGGGCCTGTTGTAGGGTGGGGGGCAGTTGGAGGGATAGCATTAGGAGAAATATCTAATGTAAATGATGAGTTAATGGGTGGAGCAAACCAACATGGTGTATGTATACCTATGTAACAAACCTGCACGTTGTGCACGTGTACCCTAGAACTTAAAGTATATATTTTTAAAAAGTTATCAAATTTTTGAGCATACACTTTTTTAACTTACTCATTATTATTTTAATATCCATGGAATCAGTAGTGATGACAACTCTCTCATTTCTGGTATTAATCTTTCTCTCTTTTTATCATGATTAGTTTGGATAGACATTTATTAGTTTTATTAATATTTTCAAAGTAACAGATTTTAATTTTGTTGATTTTTCTGAATTTTCTGCTTTCAGTTTTGTTACTTTCTGTTCTAATTCTTAAAATTTTGATAATTGCTTTAGGTGTAAATAACCCTTTTTTCTCTACTTTTATTAAAAGGAAACTTAGGTTACTGATTGTAGATTTTTGTTCTTTCCTAATATCTGTATATACAGACTATATACATATGTATACACACATATATAGTCTGTATATATATACACTCTGCATATATGCATATATATAGTTTATATATGTATGTTTAAATATATAAATCTGTATATACACAGATTTAAGAGAGAGAAATAAAGTTTCCTTAGTTTTTAGATGACATGATTGTTTATGCAGAAAATTTAAAAAAACAGATCCAAACAAAGAAAAGAACTAAAAATTCCAGGATGTAATAAGCAATTATACATAGTAAGGTTATTACACATAGAGTTTATGTATAAAATTCAACTTTTTTTTACTCCAGCAATGAAAAATTAAAAGTTGAAATTATGTACACAGATAAAGCTGGAAACCATCATTCTCAGCAAACTAACACAGGAATAGAAAACCAAACACCGCATGTTCTCACTCATAAGTGGGAGATGAACAATGAGAACACATGGACACAGGGAATGGAAGGTATATCATACACCTGGGCCTGTCAGGGGGTTGGGGGCAAGGGGAGAGAAAGCATTAAAACAAATACCTAATGCATGTGGGGCTTAAAAACTAGATGATGGGTTGATAGGTGCAGCAGACCACGATGGTACATGTATACCTATGTAACAAACCTGCACGTTCTGCACTTGCGTTCTGGAACTTAAAGAAAAAAAACAAAACAAAACAAACAAACAAAAAACGTAACCCTCAAGGAAAAAAAAAACACAAAATCATTTACATTAGCAAAAAATAAAATATTTAGACAAAAGCTAACAAATTAAGCCCATTATCCACTTTTGGAAAACCACAAAACTGATAAAATAAACAGTACATTTACTTAAATAAAGACCATTATCTTCCCATTTAGGGTACAAACTTTCAGTTATGATACCAGTAAGTTTTGGGTATCTAATGTGCAATACGTTGACTACAGTTAAATATGTTATAATGTATACTTGTTAAGTAGTAGATTTTAGATGTTCTCATTATTTAGAAAAATAACTATGTGAGGTGACTGATGTTAAACCGTTGGTTTGTGGCAAGTATTTCACAATGCATGCATATATCAATAGAACACATTGCATACACTGTATGTATATACATTGTATACAGTATATATACACTGTATATAATACATATTTGTAAAATATTTATTCAACTTTTATTTGTCAGTTAAATATCAATAAGACTTAAAACAATTTTTAAAACATAAAATGAATTAATAAATGAATAAACAGATGTACCATGTATTATAAGACTAAACATTGTTAAGTTCAATATTTTCCAATTTGATCTATATATCCAAGACAATCCTAATTCTAAAAATAGTATGCTAATCTTTAGCATGCTATTTTGTGAATATCAACAAATTTATTATTAAATTTATATAGAAAGGCAAAGCAGCCATAATCATCAACAAAACACTGAAAAATAGCAAAGTTGGAACACTGACATGATCCAACTGTAAGACTTCATAAAAAGCTACAGTGATCCAGACAGTATGGTACTGATAAAAATAATAGACATGTTTATGAATGGAACTGAATGGAGAGGCCAGAAATAGATGATAATATGAAAACAGATGAAAATAGTCAACCAATCTCTGACAAAAGAACAAAGACAATTCAATGGAGAAAAAACGTTATTCTTTCCAACAAATACTGCTAAAAATTGAATGTCAATTTGCAAAACGTTAATCTAGACAATGACGTTACACCTTTAACAAATATTAACGAAAAATGGTTCACAGACAAACAGGAAGCAAAAAGAATACTAAACCTTCTAAGAAATAATATTAGGGAAAATCTCAATGATCTTGGGTTTGGCAATGACTTTTTAGAAGCAACACTTAAAGTATAATTCATGAAAAAAATGTGGCATTTGACATTATTAAAATAAAAAAATCTTATACTCTGTGAAATAAATTATTAAGAGAATGAAAAGGCAAGCCACAGACTTGTAGAAAATATTAGCAAACATATATCTGATGAAAGACTTACATACAAAATATATAAAAATCTGCTAAAACAACAATAACAAACAGCCATGTCTCTTTTTTCAAAAGATTGGCAAAAATTTTAAACAGATACTTCACCAAAGAACATATACAAATGCAAATAAACATGTGTAAAGGTGCTACTACCATATATAATTAAGGAATTGCAAATTAAAACAACAGTGCAACACCTCTACATACATACTGGAATTACTAAAATCCAAAATACTGATTAATCAGATACTTGCACATATGTGGAGCAATATTCACATTACTGTGGATAATGTGAAATGATACAGCCACTTTGGAAGACAGTTTGACAGTTTCTTACCTGGATAAACATATCCTCTTCATACAATTCAACAACCGTTCCTTTAAGTATTTATGTATTGAGTTAAATGTATGCCCTCACAAAATACTGTACACAAAAATTTATGGCAGCTTTACTCAGAATCACCAAAAAATTCCAGAAGTAACTAAAATTTCCTTCAATAGGTAAGTAGAAAAACTGAGACACATCTATAAAATAGAATATTATTAAGAGAAAAAAAGTAATTATTAATCTATGAAAAGACATGAAAGAATCTTAGATGTACATATTTAAAGTGGTAAGAGCTACACTGAAAAAACTACATATTGTATAAGTCCCAATATAGGACATTCTAGAAAAGGCAAAACTATAGAAACAATTAAAAGCTCAGTTGTTGCCAAGGGTTTTACAGCAGAATAAGATATAAATAAATGAAGCACAGGGGAATTTTAATGCAGTGGAATAATTTTGTGTGAAACTATAGTGGCGGATAGATGGCATTATACATTGGTCAAAATCCATGGGACATATAAAAGTGAAACAGTGTAAATTCTGGACTTAATTAATAATATTGTGTTACACACAGAAAAAGAAATACCTAGAAATACATCTAACAAAGGAACTCAAAGTTCTCAAAAAGGAGAACTACAAAACAGTGCCAAAAAAAATTGTAGATGAAATAAATAGAAAAAATTTCCATGCTTATTGACTGAAGAATCAATGTTGTTAAAATGGCTATACTCCCCAAAAGAATCCATAGATTCATGCTATTCCCATGAAAATACCAACATTATTTTCCACAGAATTAGAAAAAAAATAAAAACTATTCTAAACTTCATATGAAACTAAAAAGAATCCAAATTGCTAAAGCAATTTTAAGCAAAAAGAACAAGGCTGAAGGCATTACATTCCCCAACTGCAAACTATACTGCAAGGCTGCAATAACAAAAACAACTTGGTACTTGTATAAAAACAGACACCAAGGCCAATGGAACAGAATAGAGAATGCAGACACAAAGCTACACACCTACAACCAACTGATCTTCAACAACAACAACAAAAAAGCAAAGAGGAAAAGACTTTCTATAAAATAAATGGTACTGGGATAACTGGCTATCTATATGCAGAAGGATGCAACTGGACCCTTACCTGTCACCATATAAAAAATTAACTCACGATGAATTAAAGGAAAATCTAAGACCTAAAACAATAAAAATTCTAGAAGAAAACCTAGGAAATACCCTTCTGAACCTCAATCTTGGTGAATAATTTATAGTAAGTCCTCAAAAGCAATTGAAACAAAACCGAAACATGACAAATGAAACCTAAGTAAACTAAGAAGCTTCTGCACAGCAAAGAAACTAAAAACAGAGTAAACAGACAACCCATAGAATGGGAGAAAATATTCACAAAATGTGCACTTGACAAAGTTCTAATATCCAGAATCTCTAAGAAATTTAAACAAATCAGCAAGCAAAAAAAAAAAAAAAAAAAAGTGGGTAAAAGACATCAACAGACACTTCTCAAAAGAAGACATACAAGTGGCCAATAAGCATGAGATAATTGTAAATATCACTAATCACTAGAGAAATACAAATCAAACCACAGTAAGACATAACCTCACAGCACTCAGAATAGCTATTATTAACAAGTGAAAATATAACAGATGTTTACGAGGCTGTGGAGAAATGGGGACACTTATACACTGATGTTGGGAATATAAATTAGTTAAGCCATTGTGGAAAGCAGTTTGGAAGTGTCTTAAAGAACTTAAAACAGAACTACAATTTGACCAAGCAACACCATTATTAGGTATATACACAAAGAAAAACAAATCACTCTACCAAAAAGACACATGCACTCATGTTTATTGCAGCACTATTTACAATAGTAAAGATATGGAATTACCCAAGATTCCCAGAAGTGGTGGATTAGATTTAGAAAATGTGGTACATATACACTGTGAAATGCTATGTAGCCATAAAAGAACAGAATCATGTTCTTTGCAGCAACACTGGTGCAGCTGGAGGCTATTATCCTAAGAAAATTAACACAGAAACAGAAAACCAAATATTCTCACATATAAGTGGGAGCTAAGCATTGAGTACACATGAATGTAAACATGCTAACAAAAGACACTGGAGCCTACTGGAGAATGGAGAGTGTTGGGGGCAGGGGGCAAGAGTTGAAAAAGTACTTATTGGTTAATATGCCCACTACCTGGGTGATGGGTTGAATTATACTCAAAATCTCAGCATCACACAATAAACTATTGTAACTAATCTGTGTATATACCTCCTAGATTTAAAATAGAAATCATAATTTAAAATTATTAATAGTAATAATAATATTGTGTCATTATTGGTTAATTAATTATGACTAATGTATCACTAAAGCAAGATTTTGACATAGGAAAAACTGTGTACAGCAAGAGTTACATATGAGAATTTTTTGTACTATTCATCAATTGTGTTGTATATCCAAAAGTGTTCTAAAATATAAAGACTTTTAATTAAAATGAAAGCACACCAAAAACAGGCAAATAATAGGAATAGAACTTTCTCCAAAGAAGTCATACAGTTGGGCAATAAGTACATTAAAATATTTTCAAAATCATTAGCTATTAGAACAATGTTATTCAACACATTTAGATACCATATTACACTTATTATCATGGCTGAAAGACAGGTAATCACAAATGTTGGCAAGGACGTGGAAGAATTATAACCTTTATAACGGCTACTGTGAGTAAAAAATGGTGCATCCACATAGCAAAATATTTTCTCAGTTTCTCAAAAAAGTAAATATAGGTTTACTGTATAACCTAGCAATTCTGCTCGAGTTTGGGTCATAATCCCAAAAGACACCATCTCCAACATCATACTCCCAAATGTTAACATTCCTAAAGATTGAAATCCTTAAAGTCTAAAATTACAAAGACTACAGTTTCAAAAGATCAAAATGCTGAAAATATATTTTGAAAAAAATTATTTAAAAGACATTTATTCAATTTTTAATATGAGATTAATTTAAGAAACATATTAAAAACATGACCAAACATGTCATAGGCCACTTTATAAAGTAAAGTCGGCAAAATAATATACATATTTTTGCAAATATAAACACTTAGGTATGCTAATGATAACTGCATAACAGTTGTGAGCAGATAAATCATATTCACAAAGAAATAAGTCACAAACAGAATGTATAAATGCTTATCACTATGGTTAGTAGTGCACCCAGCTTTATAACTACGATTATCTGAAACACTGTGACAGACAACCTGTCTTGACAAGATGGATCAAAAACTGTGATTGTTAGCTATCACATATTCAGTTGCTCAAAGATATCTTAATGTTTTATCTATCACAAAAGCAGGTGTACAAAATGAGTATCTCTTTATTTATTGAGAATATTTCAATGTTTTTATGCACATGCACAATGTTTACCTACACAGTCAACATTATAAAAATGCACTTTCATGAAGCTGAATTTCTGATGTCTAAGACAGCAGGGGAAATGACTCTTACAGCTATGAAAGAGAGACTCCTGCATTTTATATCTCCAGGTCTCTGTCTGATTAGATAGTGCTTGCCAATTGTATTAGTCCATTCTCACACTGCTATAAAGATACTACTCAAGACTGGGTAATTTATAAACAAACAGGGTTTAATTGATTCACAGTTTTGCATGGCTGGGGAGGCCTCAGGAAACTTACAATCACGGCAGAAGGGGAAGCAGGCACCTTCTTCACAAGGTGGCAGAAGAGAGTGTGAGCAAAGGAGGAAATTGCCAAGCACTTATAAAACCATCAGATCTCATGAAAACTCACTCACTATCATGAGAACAGTGTAGGTGAAACTGCCCCCATGATGCAATCACCTCCCACCAGATTCTTTCCTCAACATCTGGGGATTACAATTCAAGATGAGATTTGGGTGGGGACACAAAGCCCAACCATGTCACCAACATTGAGGCAGATTTTCCCTACCTAGTCCACTCAGACTCATGAACTAATCTCTGGAAACACTCTCACATCCACGCTCAAAATAATGTTTTACCAGGTTTCAAGGTATTTCTTAATCCAGTTAAATCGACACCTAAAATCAAACCCACAAGTTCAGCCTTTGTCAACTTGGGACCCATACACATCTCCTTAAACCATACATAATTTCTAAAAAGACAATAAACAGATAATAGTTTCACCGAACTAACATGGTAGAACACTCCTGTATGAAATTTAAAACACACTAATCCCTTTCCCAGAATTTGCTTTCAGGATTGTAACATTCAGAATTTTAATCTTTTGGAATTGCGATTTTTTAGGAATTTTAGATGTTAGGCATTTTAGACTTTTAGGATTTTGACTTATTTTGTTCTTATGGGATTTCAACATTTGGGATTATGGTGTCTGAAGTTGGGTCTTTTGGGATTAATAATCTGCAGCTATTTTACTGTTACATATATGCCCCCCAAAAGGAAATACATGTTCACAAAAACATGCACATAAATGTTTATAGCAGCGTTATTCACAATGGCCAAAAAGCAAAAAGAACCCAAATGCCCATGAATTAATAAATGAATAAACAAAATGTAGTACATCCATAAAATAACATATTACTCAGTCATAAAATGTAATAGAGTACTGGTACATGATACAACAAGGATAATCCTTGGAACAATTTTACTAATTTAAAAAGTGAGTTGCAAAGGACTACATAGTATATGATCCCATTTCTATCAAATGTCCATAATAGGTAAATTAATAGAAACAGAAAGTAGAGTGATGGCTGCCTGGGGATGAAGAAATTTTGGGATAAAATGGAAGATGAAGGTTAAGATATATGGGGTTTCTTTTTGGAGTGAGGGAAATGTTCTAAAATTTGTTACAGTTACACAGGTCTGTGAATCTACTAAAAACATTAAATTGTTCACTTTAAGTGAGTGAATTGTATGGTGTGTGAACTATATCTACATAAAAGTTTTATATTAAAATCATAATTTCATTTTTCCTCTAAAGAAAATAAGAGAAGAACACAGATTCTATAGGCAAAGCAAAATAGCCAAAGAGCAGCCTGCTCTGATCAGCCTTCTCACAGGAACACTAAATTTGACAACTATCTATACACATCAAAACATTCATAAAAACAAAAAATCATATGAATGATCACATTACCTAGTTTTAACTGCGTATAACTAAATGAGGCACCGAAGAGAGTAGGAAAAACGATCTCAATTTGCTGATGCCATCCCTTTCCAAACCTTCAGCAGCAGTCACTTAGCACAGTGAGAGAACCTGTGATCATGGTAGAGGGATACCTCAGTGATTGTGGAATTTTACATTAAAACTCAGTGATTCTGAGGAGGGGGCGCCAAGATGGCTGAATAGGAACAGCTTCAGCCTCCAGCTCCCAGCGTGAGCGACACAGAAAACAATTGATTTCTGCATTTCCAACTGAGGTACTGGGTTCATCTCACTGGGGCGTGTTGGACAGTCTGTGCAGGACAGTGGGTGCGGCCCAATGAGCGAGCGCCAAAGCAGGAGGAGGCCTCACCTCACCCATCACAAGGGGGAAGGAAATTTCTTTTCCTAGCCAAGGGAAACTGTGACACACAACACCTGGAAAATCGGGTCACTCTCACCCTAATACAGCGTTTTACCAAGGGTCTTAGCAAATGGTGCACCAGGAGATTATACCTGCACCTGGCTTGGAGGGTCCCACACCCAGGGAGCCTCCCTAATTGCTAGCACAGCAGTCTGAGATCTAATTGTAAGGCAAGGCTGCGGGAGGGGTGCCCGTCATTGCTGGGGCTTCAGTAGGTAAACAAAGCGGCCTAGAAGCTGGAACTGGGTGCAGCCCACTGTAGCTCAAGGAGGCCTGCCTGCCTCTGTAGACTCCACCTCTGGGAACAGGACATAGATAAACAAAAAGCAGCAGAAACCTCTGTAGATGTAAATGTCCCTGTCTGACAGCTTTGAAGAGCATAGTGATTCTCCCAGCAGGGAGGTTGAGATCTGAGAATGGACAGATTGCCTGCTCAAGTGGGTCCCTGACCCCAGAGTAGCCTAACTGGGAGAGCCTAACTGGGAGTAGCCTAACTGGAATGGACCTCAAGCAAACTCCAACAGACCTGCAGCTGAGGGTCCTGACTGTTAGAAGGAAAACTAACAAACAGAAAGGACATCCACACCAAAACCCCATCTGTACATCGCCATCATCAAAGACCAAAGGTAGATAACACCACAAAGATGGGGAAAAAGCAGTGCAGAAAACCTCAAAATTCAAAAAATCAGAGTGCCTCTGATTTTTTTTGTTTGGGGAACCTAACATAATTAATGACTCTGTATTAGGAAATGTGCCTCCCACCAACAGGTATCCTTTTTTAAAATCTAGTTCAAGGATTATCTCTAAAACGTCTCATGTTTATATTTCTTCTAGTGATCTTTCCCCACCAGACTTATAGTCTTCTACTACTCTCCCTCTGACATGGTTTTGTTGTTTCCCCAATCAAATCTCAACTTTAATTGTATCTCCCAGGTTTGGAAACCTCCAGTTAGATTTCAGAAGATGTGTAGAAACGCCTGGATGCCCAGGTGAAAGTTTGCTGCAGGGGCAGGCCCTCATGGAGAACCTCTGCTAGAGCAGTGTGGAAGGGAAATGAGGGGTCAGAGCCCCCACACAGAGTCCCTACTTGGGCACCATCTAGTGGAGCTGTGAGAACAGGGCCACCGTCCTCCAGACCCCAGAATAGTAGATCAACTTACAGCTTGCACCATGTGCCTGGAAAAGCCACAGACACTCAATGCCAGCCTGTGACAGCAGCCAGGAAGGAGACTATACCCTGAAAAGCCACAGGGGTGGAGCTGCCCAAGACTATGGGAACCTACCTCTTGCATAAGCGTAACCTGGATGTGAGACTTGGAGCCAAAGGAGATCATTTTGTAGCTTTAAAATTTACCGCCCTACTGTATTTCAGACTACATGGGCTCTGTAACCCCTTTGTTTTGGCCAATCCCATTTGGAATGGCTGTATTTACCCAATACCTGTACCTCCATTGTATCTAGGTAGTAACTAGCTTGCTTTTGATTTTACAGGCTCATAGGCAGAAGGGAGTTGCCCTGTCTCAGATGAGACTTTGGACTGTGGACTTTTGGGTTAATGATGAAATAAGACTTTGGGGGACTGTTGGGAAGACATGATTGGTTTTGAAATGTGAGAGCATGAGACTTGGAAGGGCCAGGGAAGAATAATATGGTTTGGCTGTGTTGCCAGCCAAATCTCAACTTGAATTGTATTTCCCAGAATTCCCCTGTGTTGTGGGAGGAGCCCAGGGGGAGGTAATTGAATCATGGGGGCCAGTCTTTCCCGTGTTATTCTTGTGATAGTGAATAAATCTCACGAGATCTGATCAATTTATGAGGGGTTTACACTTTTGTTTCTTCCTAATTTTCCTTGTCATCACCATGCAAGAAGCGCCTTTTGCCTCCCTCCATGATTCTAAGGCCTCCCAGCCATGGGAACTCGAGGTCCAATTAAACCTATTCTTCCTGCCAGTCTCAGGTATGTCTTTATGAGCACCATGAAAACAGACTAATTCACCCTTCATATCAACCTGTCTGTTTTCCACTTCATGAGGAGCACAATCTTATTGGGACAACTTGAAGTGAAGCATCATATCACCTACCTGAAATGAAAAACAGACAATACTTCTCCTCAGGGAAATAGCAAATGAAGAGTCGAAATAATTCAAATCCACGTCCCTTTCACATTTCAAATTTATCCCAATGCAAACAAAGGCTAAGACAATTCTCTGAGGACCCCCAAGGTATATGGAGGAATTCCAGGCCTTGTCCTTATCTTTTAAAATGACCTGGGGAAACATAGCCATGGTCTTATAAAATTACAAAAGCTGGCCATGGGTACCCATATCCCCACACATAACCTGCTAAATGTAGCTTTTGTGGTCTTCAATAACTGATAACAGGGCAAAAGAGGCACATAAGAACCAAAGAAAGGCAGAGAGAGAGACTAAAGAGAGGGCCAATTGTTGGCCCTTGCTATGGGAGAAAAACTCCCACCTCCAGCTCATCTTGGGAGAAACCCCAAGAGCCTTGCCGTACCTGTGGAAAGTCAAGACACTGGAGTCTAGAATGCCAAGTGAGTAACAAGGGCCTACAGGCTCGCAATCCCTCTGGGTCCTGTCATCAATGTGGCAAAAAAAAAAAGAGCAATGGAGAAAGGTCCCAAATTCTGAGGGGAGGATGGGACTCCTAATGCCTTGCTGCCCCTGGCGAAAGACTGAAGGGGCCCAAGGCCTACAATGGCTCTGATGAGGCGATCAGTCCCAATCATAGCAACAGAGTCTTAGATAAACCTAGATGTGTCAGGTAAATATATTGATTTCCTTGTGGAGACAGGGTCTGGACTGCTAGTTCTTACTTTCTGTCCTGGATCGCTATCTGCAAATGCTGCATTATCATTGGTGTTGATGGCAAACGCCAGACTAGGATTTTTCACTCTACCCCTAAGTTTTAAATTTAGGGCTAGTACAAAAGGCACTTCAAGGGTATGGGAACCAAGTTCTCCCAGCATCAAACTCTGAGGGGGATATACTCCCTCAGAGTAAAAGCAGAAAGCATCATCTATCAAGTAAAAGCAAAAAAAAAAAAAAAAAAAAAAAAAAAAAAACAAACAAACAACAACAACAACAACAAAAACATGGTCTGTCTTAAGACATAAAAGAACAGTTCCTCAAGTAATCAATTGCAACCTAAATTAAGTAGTACATATCAGGTGCTCCTGAGTAAAACAACTGCAGTAAAACTTAGAGTTATGGGACCTTGGGTGCACTTATCAAGAACAAAGAAATTTTTCCATTTGAGTCTTCACAGAAACCCTTGATACAGACTCCAAGCTATTTATATGAAGCACTGGAGGATTTAAAGCTTCTGTTCAAGAAACAACCAGGCAACCAGGACCCAAAGCATCAGAGTTAAACAGTTTTCTTTGTTCTTGATCTGTGAATCTTTTATTTTGGTACAATTATGTTACACTTTGTTTTGCTCATAGTTTTTCCCACAAGAAAACTGGATGGAATAGGCCAACCCAGATGGGGAAGAAACACTTTCCTCAATATATTGTTACTACTAATCTTTGGGACTTACTTGTTTAACCCCCTTGTAAACTTTGTGTCTTTTAGGTGGCAACAATTCCACATCAAAATGATGGTTATGCAGGAACTCCAGCCTATTCTATTGGAGGATATTTCAGGCCCTGGCTCAGCAGGGACACTGTTGTCTCTCAGCATGAAGCTGCTCTAGAAGTGACCTAGCCCTTCAACAACCCTTAAGAATATGAACCCACTATTCACAATAGCAAAGACTTGGAATCAACCCAAATGTCCATCAGTGACAGACTGGATTAAGAAAATGTGGCACATATACACCATGGAATACTATGCAGCCATAAAAAAGGATGAGTTTGCATCCTTTGTAGGGACATGGATGCAGCTGGAAACCATCATTCTCAGCAAACTATCACAAGAAGAGAAAACCAAACACCGCATGTTCTCAGTCATAGGTGGGAACTGAACAATGAGATCACTTGGATTCGTGAAGGGGAACATCACACACCGGGGCCTATCATGGGGAGGCGGGAGGGGGGAGGGATTGCATTGGGAGTTATACCTGATACAAATGTTGAATTGATGGGTGCTGACAAGTTGATGGGTGCAGCACACCAACATGGCACAAGTATACATATGTAACAAACCTGCACGCTATGCACATGTACCCTAGAACTTAAAGTATAATAAAAAATAATAAATAAATAAATAAAATAAAATAAAATAAAAAGAAATTATCTTAAACCTTTTATGAAATCTTGAATTTTAAAAGAAATATTGTAAAGTTTTGTAAGATGTCCTAAAAAGTATGGGTATTAGAAAATTGGAATCTATCTTTAAAGTAAGGTGATAAAAAACAAGGAAGTCAAAAACTAAGGAAAACAGACAAAGAACTTAAACATACAATAGCTCTATATTCTAAAACATCTCACTAATTGAATTGCATCATAATTTAGAATTTTGCAGAGTATTTTAAAATCTTTAAAATCTGACTGAAGTAGGGAAAATAAGACTCTTGGTTTATGGAGTTTGTCTGAGGAAATAATAAAAAAAGATAAAAGTGATGGCAGTGTTGTTTTCAAGATGAAGTGAAAAATAGTACACATAAGTGTTTCGTCTAAAATGGGGGGAAAGAAAGAAGCTCGGTGAGGGTTTTTCTGATGGGAAAGGTAATATAAGATACAAAGTAGTATAGAAGATATAATCACAATTTTAATATATTAAGAAGATGCTTTATAAATATATAGCCTTTTCTCCACCCAAAAAATTATGACTTTAGAATTTATGTAAGCCAAAGTATGTATACATACATATATATTATATACATACGACAAGTAACTAAAGCAGAAACTGAGAAAATGAGCAAACAAAGTCAATGAATATTGGATCTGTCACATATGGATGTAAGAAGCACCAAAGGAATGTTTCAACTAGAAAAATAATGAAAAAATCTCAGAGAAGAGTTAGCTTAGGGAATATTGTACTTGATGTTGCAATAACTTTTGAGGCTTTTTACTAGGTGGTGTAGGTGTTGACAAAAACATTTCTGTTCTTTAACTTTAGCCACAATGAAAAACATTGTGAACTATGGCTTTAGGTGTCTTCAGGTCTTATAGCTTGCCCAAATGGCCTCAAATTTTCTCTTTCTAGAATCTCCCCTCATCCAGCTCCAGAGATATCAATGCCATAAGAGAAGGAGGCCGTGTTCCTTATTCAGAGATACATAAGTTGCCCTAGGACACATAAGACTAAGCCTAGCTTAACACTCAAAGCAGAAAAGAAGGTCCTGGATATCTTCTCAAAACCTGTTATCTAAATGAAGTTTACAACTCATTCAACACAGATCTCTCAGCCCCTAGAACAGTTGTCCCCAGCCGTTTTGACCCCAGGGACTGATTTTGTGGAAGACAGTTTTTCCACAGTCAGGTAGTGTGGGGGTGAGGGTTGAGGAGGGATTCAGGATGATTCAAGTGAATTACATTTATTGTGCTCTTTATTTCTTTATTATTACATTGTAATAATAATGAAATAATTATGCAGCTCACCATAACATAGAATAAGTGGCAGCCCTGAGTTTGTTTTATTGCAACTATATGGTCCCACCTGGGGGTGATGGGAGACACTGACAAATCATCAGGCAAAGAAGCGTGCAACCTAGCTTCCTCACATGCGCAGTTCACAATAGGGTTCATGCTCCTATGAGAATATAATGCTGCCACTGATCTGACAGGAGGCAGAGCACAAGTAGTAAGTCCAGTCATGGGGAGTAGCTGTAAATACAAATGCAGCTTTGCTTCTTTTCCTGCCGTAAATCTTTAGGATGTTATGCTAAGTGTAACAATCCAGTCACATAATTAAAAATACTGCATAATTCCACTTATATGAGGTATCTAAAATAGTCAAGCTCAGAGAAACATAGTATAGAATGGTAGTACCAAGAGCTGGTGAAAGGGGAAATAGGGACTTGCTCTTCGAGGGGTATAAAGTTTAAATTATAAAACATGAATAAATTTTAGAGATCTGCTGCATAACATTGTACCTATAGTAGACAATATTTGTAAAACTTAAAAAGTTTGTTACAAGGGTAGATCTCATGTTAAGTGTTTTTTGCCACAATAAATTTGTTAAATGCTTTTGACATACTAAATAAGTAAATAAATAAAATTATAGATTTAAGATAATTTTCCCTCAGTAATTTTAAGGCAATACTTTATTACCTTCTAATATCAGGATTTCTACTGATAGGTCTGATTTCATTTTTTCCTTATTTATGACCTTATCCATGACCTCTTCCCCATAGCTTTTAGAATTCTTTACCTTCAGTATTTACGATGATTTTATTTTGTTTCATTTTCACTTTTACATAGAAGGTTATTTCCAAAATTCTAATAACATTTGGTTATTTATTCAAAACTAAGAAAGCCACTGTGTTAGTCCGTTCTTACGCTGCTAATAAAGACATCCCTAAGATTGGGTAATTTATAAAGGAGAGAGATTTAATTGACTCACAGTTCAGCATGTCTAGCAGGGGGCTCTGGAAACTTACAATCATGTTAGATGGGGAAGAAAACACATGCTTCACGGAGTGACAAGACGGAGAAGTGACAAGAAAACGGGGGAAAAACCCCTTATAAAACCATCAGATCTTGTGAGATCTCACTTACTAACGTGAGAACAGCATGAGGGCAACTGCCCCAAAGATTAAATTACCTCCCACCAGGTCCCGCCCACAACACTTGGGAATTATGGGATCTATAATTCCAGATGAGATTTCGGTGGAGACACAGTCAAACTATAGCAGTCACTAAAAGGTGAACACTGAGGGATGGTTGAGTCTAATATTCTAGATTCTTCAGGCAGAATAGTCATTTTGTTAGGCAACTTTTATCATTGTATTTATGTATTTTAGGCTGGTCAGTGGAAACCATGAAGAACTGTACAATGTCGCCTATAGATATAAACCTAAATTCCAGTGATCTAAGAAACGGAAATAGAAAGAGATTCTGAGTTCTCACTGATCTAGGACCCCAGAATTGAAAGAGGTTTTGAGTTGAGTTCTCTCTGTTCTTCAGCAGATTTTTTACCAAATCTGTCTTTTTGAGTTTTTCCCTCTCATTTATAGACTTTGACGATCTGTTTGGTTTTCAGATCCATTCGCATTCATATTCGTATAAATACTATTTGCCTCTATTTAATTAACCTTTCAGGAATTACACCATGCAGATTGAGTTTTTTTTTTTTTTTTTTTTTCTCTCATCCATCATCAGGGATATTTAGTCTTCAGCTTTTTTGTATCTGACAAGTAAGTTATCACTTACTTACCAACTTCGAACTTAAAATTATTCGACAATTCTGATCTTCTGTCTTCTTATCTCAATATTATTTGATATATGACTTAAAAATGCCTTAATAAGCATGTGAATGGAATGTCATGATATATCACAATAAATGTGTATGCATAGTTTACCACATTTAACCAGAAATCTAAATGATGTATTTATAATCACCTTTCTAGGGGGTGTTGATCTGTTTGTTTTCTTTTTTTCTTTTATTTTTTTCTTTTTTATTTATTTATTTTTTTTTGAGACGGAGTCTCGCTCTGTCCACCAGGCTGGAGTGTGGTGGCGCTATCTCGGCTCACTGCAAGCTCCGCCTCCCGGGATCCCGCCATTCTCCTGCCTCAGCCTCCCTAGTAGCTGGGACTACAGGCACCCGCCACGGCGCCCGGCTAACTTTTTTTTTTGTATTTTTAGTAGAGACGGTGTTTCACCGTGGTCTCTCTCTCCTGACCTTGTGATCCGCCCGCCTCGGCCTCCCAAAGTGCTGGGATTACAGGCGTGAGCCACCGCGACCGGCCTAATTTTATAGGTACATATTAGATGGATATATTATGCACCTATAAATAGAAAACCTTTGTTTTCTATTTCTTCTCGAATCTGCTTTTATAATTTATGCCTTATTATGTTGCCATCAATTTATTCTAAAATTTCAAATCAATTACTATAGAGATGTTCATAATAGACTGTTGTGGTTTTAATTTCCTTTCCATATCAAATATCATATTTTTAGTTTATTTTTAAAAATCAGACTTTTAAGATTTACTTATTGTACTACTCATCTTAAATAATTAGTTTTTAGTTTCACGTAATTTTTTCACTCTTCTCTCTTCTGATATTAAATTTAGCTTCATGGTTAAATCCCTTTTTCTACTTTCCCTCTACTTTTTCTGTTTTTGCTTTACAAATTTCTGAAGAGGTGGATACTGAGTCCATTAATTTTGGGGGTTCAAAAAATAAAACTATTCAAAGCTATAAATTTTCTTTGTAATAGTTGTTTTCAACAAGGATTGAAGTCCATGTTCTTTTTTTAGCTTCTTTTTTGATCCAGAAGACTTTATGAGTGTTTGTTAATTTCTAAAAGCTGTTTAATTCAAATTACATTGGATCATGATAAGAGAACATGTTACATCTCTCTGTCTTGCTTTGTTTCAGGTGTACTTTGTGGCTAAATATATACATACTTTCTGTAAATTATGTAAGGACATAAAAACTATAAATATTTGTTTATGGAATATGAAGTTTTCTGCATTTCAAATAGACCTTATTGGTTGTAGATGTTTACTTCTTATTTACTTCTTGGATCCTTAATCTGTTAAGTTCTGAAAAAAGAGAAAAATATTTTTAATACAAATGAAGGATTTTACATTTTGATATAAAATTGTATATTTCACCATTAATCTGACAAATGACATGTTATTTTATCCCTTACATATTATTTAATACTAACTATGGACGATTTTTTAATTCTCTTCCTTTAATTTTTGCTGGTTTGCTCAAGTTTCTGATATTATCTGGTATATCAGAAGTTTTACTATGTAAAGCATTCTAAAGTTTTTGTTCTATTTTAGGGAATATGTATGTAGATAATGATAAACTTACATCATTTCAAAAAAAAAAAAGCTTACAAATTGAGTCTAAAGATTTAGCAGTAACCTGAGAAAGATTAGAAATAGAATATACAAGTTTCAGTAATCTCAGAACTTTGAGAGGAGAGGTGAATAGATCACTTGAGGCTAGCAGTTAGAGACCAGCCTGCCAAAATGAGGAGACCCCATCTCTACTAAAAATACAAAAAAATTAGCCAGACTTGGTGGCACGGAACTGTAATCCCAGTTACTTTGGAGGGTAGAGGCAGAAGAATTGCTCGAACCCAGGAGGCAGAGGTTGAAGTGAGCCATGATCATGCCACTGCATGATCAAAAATAAAAAAGAAAAAAGAAAAAAGAAAAGAAAAAGAATGTACCACTTTCAAAAAATTGAGAATTGTCAGAAAACATTCTGTTAAAGAAATACTTGAAATAAACATAGACATAACATGGTAAACAGAAAACCAGAAATATAGAGAGTTAAATACATCCAAATGTATCACAAATTATAAGTTGAACTGACTGAATTTATCTGTTAACTAAGAGAGATTCTGAATTTGGTTGAAAAAGAAACTTAATGTATATTTATAAGACATGCATTTAGATTTAAAAAGTCCGGGGAACTTGCAAATGAAAGGGGGCAGAAAGTCATTCCTAAAAAGTCTAAAACAGATAGATAATATAGTATATTAGCATACTGTGTTAGTCCATTCTTATATTGCTATAGAGAAATACCTGAGACTCGATAATTTATAAAGAAAGAGGTTTAATGCACTCACGGTTCTGTAGGCTGTACAGGAAGTATGGTGGCATCAGCTTCTGAAGAGGCCTCAGGGAACTTCCAATCATCTTGGAAATTGAAGGGAAAACAAGGCACTTCACAAAGCCAGAGAAGGAGGAAAAGAGAGAGAGGAGAGGTGCCACACAGTTTTAAATGACCAGATCTCACAAGAACTCACTCACTATTGCGACCAAGGGAAATAGTGCTAAACCATTCATGAGAAACTCCTCCCTTAATCCAATCACCTCCCACCAGGACCTACCTCCAACATTGGGGATTACAATTCCACATGAGATTTGGTGGGGAAACAGATCCAAAACATATCATATATGACAATATAGAATTTAGAAAGAAAAATTCTAACATGAAAAAGTTTTTATTTTAATAAAAATTATCACTGAAAATGCGTAATATGTATGCATCTCATGTATCTAACGATATAACCTAAAATCTAAAAAATGTAAAGAACAAATATATATATAACTATTATATATGAAATTGTTACCATTAGAATAATGAAGAAGAAATAGAAAAATCACAATTATTATGGGGAACTTTAATGAAATTTCTTTTTAAAAATTTTTAATCACAACCTCAATGGGTTTTTAAAAATTATTTTAGATTCAGGAGGTAAATGTGCATGTTTGTTTTTTACGTGGAAATAATACTGTGCAATGGTGAGGCTTGGACTTGTAGTGTACCCATCACCCAAATAGTGAGCAATGTACTTAATGTGGTTTGGTTCTGTGTCCCCACCAAATCTCATGTTGAATTGTCAATAACAATGTTGAAGACGTGGTCTGGTGGAAGGTGATTGGATCATAGGGGCGGTCCTTCATAAATGGTTTAGCACCGTTCCTTTGGTGCTGTCCTATGATAGCGTTCTCATGAGATCTGGGTGTTTAAAAGGGCATGGGTCTTCTCCTTTCTCTCTCTTCCTCCTGCTCTGTTCATGTGAAGTGCTGGTCTTGCTTCGCTTTCTGCCATGATAGTAAGTTTCCTGAGGTCTCCCCAGAAGCAGACCAGATGCTGCCATGCTTCCTGTACAGCCTGTAAAACTGAGCCGACAAACCTCATTTTTAAAAATAAACTACCCAGTCTCAAGTATTTCTTTAAAGCAATGTGAGAATGGGCTAATATAATACCCGGTAAGTACTTTTCAAATACTCACCCCTCCACCATTCTTACTTGTGTCATCCGAATGTCTATTATTTTCATTTTAATGTTCATGTGTACCCATTGTTTAACTTCCACTAATAAGTGAGAATATGTAGTACTTGATTTTATGTTTCTGGGTTATTTCACTAAGGATAATGTTCTCCAGCTCCATTGATCTTACTGCAAAAGACAAAATTTTATTCTTTTTTATGGCTGCATAGATTTCCATGGTGTATATAAACACATATATGTATAAATATATAATATATACCTATATGTAATTATAATATACACATATATGCACATATTTCATATATGTAATATATATTATACACATAAATGTTTCTTAACTTTTAATAAATATATTTTATATATGTGTAAATTACATATGTGTACATACGTGTGTGTGTATATATATATATATAAACACATGTATTCCACAGGGTGTATATGTGTATCTGTGTGTGTGCCTGTGTGTATATATATATATATATATATATATATATATATATATATATATAATGAGTGTATGTACTTGTATACGCATATATATTCACATTTTTCTTTATTTGATTATCTGTTCATGGACACTTAGGTTAATTCTATGACTTTGCTATTGTGAATGAATGATGCTGCAATAAAAATGCAAGTGCAACTGTTCTTTTTATATAAATATTTATTTTTCTTTGAGTAGATGCTCAGTAGTGGGATTGATTATTGGACCGAGTGGTAATTCTACTTCTTTGAGAAATCTCCATATTGTTTTCCATTGAGGTTTTATTAATTTACATTCTCATTCTCATCAAGAGTGTATGGGCATTCTCTTTTCTCTGAATCCACATTCATATCTGTGGGTTTTTTTTTTTTTTTTTTTTTGGCTTTTTAATACTAACTATTCTGATCAGTGTAAGATGGTATCTTGTTGTGGTATTGATTTGTATTTATCTGGTGGCTTGCGCTGTGGAGCATTTTTTCATGTTCATTGGCCACTTTTATGTCTTATTTTGGGAAGTGTCTGTTCCTGTCCTTTGCTCACTTTTTAATGTGTTTTTTTTCCTTATTACATTGTTTGAGTTATGTGTAGATTCTGGATATTTGTTATTTATCAAAGGCATAATTTGCAAATATTTTATCCTATTCTGTATGTTGTCAGTTTATAATATTGAAATTTTCTTTCTGTACAGAAGCTGTTTACTTTAATTAAGTCCCATTTGTCTATTTTCACTTTGTTTACATTTGCTTTTGAGGTCTTAATGATAACTTCTTTACCTAGGCCAATGCCCAGAAATGTTTTCCTAGATTTTCATCTGGAATTTTTGTAAGTCTGTGGTCTCACATTTAAGTTTTTAATTGACATTGAGTCAATTTTTGTATATGGTGAAAGATTGGGGTCCACTTTCATTTTTCTGCATATGGCTAGCCAATTTATTCAGAATAATTTATTAAATAGGATGTCCTTTTCACATTATTTTTGTCAAAATTTTCAAAGATCAGTTGGTTATAGGTATTTCACTTTTATTTCTGGGTTCTCTATTCTGTTTCATTTATTTAGATGTCTACTTTTGTACCAGTATTATTCTATTTTGGTTACTATAGCCTATATATGATGTCCAGTTTCAATCTCCTGCATATTACTAGCCTATTATCCCAGCATCATTTATTGGGTAAGGATTCACTTCCCCATTGCTTTTTTGCTCAAGTTTGTCAAAGATCATGTAGTTGCAGGCTTACAACATTATTTATGTGCTCTCTATTCTGTTTCATTGGTCTACATGTCTGTTTTTGTGCCACTGACATGCTGTATTTTTTACTGTAGCCTTATAATATGGTTTGAAGTTGGGTAACATAATGCCTCCAGCTTCGTTCATTTTGCTTAAAATTGCCTTGGCTATTTAAACTCTTTTTGCATCTGTACTAATTTTTTTAATAATTCTGTGAAAAATATCATCTGTAGTTTCATATAAATGAATCTGTGAATTGCTTTGGGTAGTATGGCCATTTTAACAATATTGATTATTCCTATCAATGAGAATGGAATAAATTTTCATTTGTTTTTATCAACTCCAATTTCTTCGAGCAGTGTTTTGTAATTCTTATCATAGAGGTTTTTCATCTCCCTAGTTAGCTTTATTACTAGGTGTTCTATGCTTCTTGTGGCTATTGTGAATGGGATCGTGTTCTTGATTTGCCTCTGCTCACTCCAAGCTCCGCCTCCCGGGTTCACGCCATTCTCTTGCCTCAGCCTCCCGCGTAGCTGGGACTACAGACGCCCGCCACCACGCCCGGGTAATTTTTTTTTTTTTTTTTATATATTTTTAGTAGAGACAGAGTTTCATTATGTTAGACAGGATGGTCTCGTTCTCCCGACCTCATAATCTGCCTGTTTCGGCCTCCCAAAGTGCTGGGATTACAGGCCTGAGCCACCGCACCTGGCCGAAAAGTCACTCATTTCTGTACATTGATTTCATATCCTGAAATTGTTTTGAAGTTGCTTATCAGATGAAGGAATCTTTGGGCAGACACTCGGGTTTTCTAAGTATAGAATTGTGTTGTCTGCAAACAGAGATAGTTTGACTTCCTCTCTTCTAGTTAGACACATTTTATTTCTTTCTTTTATTTGATTTCTCTGGCTATACATTCCATTTCTAAGAAAAACAGGAGTAGTGAGAATGGTCATTGTTTTTCTTGTTCCAGTTCTCAAGGGCAGTGCTTGCAGCATTTTTCCATTCAGTATAATATTGACTGTGGGTTTGTCATAGATGGCTCTTACTATTTTGACATAGATTCCTCCAATACCTCTTTTTTTGAGGACTTTTAACATAAAGCAATGTTAAATTTTATTGAAAGCCTTTTCTGCATCTATTGATATAATCATGTCATTTTTGTTTCTAGTTTTCTCAACGTAGTGAATTACATTTATTGATATGCACGTTGAAGCAACCTTGCATCCCAGGGATAAAACCTACTTGATTGTGTTGAATTAACATTTTGATATGCTGCTGGGTTTGGTTTGCTAGTATTCTGCTGAGAATGTTTGCTTCTATGTTCATCAAGGATATTGACCTGAAGTTTGTGTATGTGTATGTGTGTCTCTGCCACATTTTGGTATCAGGATGATGATGGCTTCATAGAATGAGTTACAGATGACTGCTTCTTCCTCAATTTTTTGCAGTAATTTTAGTACAAATAGTATCAGCTCTTCTTTATACACGTGGTAGAATTTGGCTTTGAATTTGTCTGGTCCTGGCCTTTCCTGGTTGGTAGGTTTTTTATTACTGATTCAATTTCAGTACTCATGATAAATGTGTTCAGGGATTTAATTTTTTCTTGCTTCAATCTTAGAGGATTGTAGTTTCCAGGAATTTATCTATTTCCTCTAGATTTTCTAATTTGTGTGCATAGAGGTGTTCATAGTAGTTTCTTAGAGTTTTTTTTTTGTTTGTTTGTTTCCCTCCCTTCACCCTTAGAGTTTTTGGTTTTCGGGTGTGTGCCATTGGTAATGTCCCCTTGGTCATTTCCTGATTGTTTTTATTTGGATCTTTTTTGTTAGTTATTCTTTATTACTCTGCCCAGCAACTTATTATTTTTTCCTTCAAAGAAACAATTCCTGGATTCGTTGATCTTTTGTATAGTTACTCACACCTCAGTTTCCTTCAGTTCAGCTCTGATTTGGTTATTTTTGACTTCGGCTAGTCTTTAGGTGAGTTCACTCTTGTTTCTTTAGTTCTTGTAGGTGTGATGTTAATTTGTTAATTTGAGATTTTTGTAACTTATTGATTTTGATGGTTAGTGCTATAAACTTCCCTCTTAACACTTCTTAGCTTCATCCCAGAGATTCTACTATGTTGTATATTTATTAGCATTAGTTTCAAGGAATTACTTGATTTCTGCTTTAATTTCATTTACTCAAAAGTCATTCAGGAGCAGTTTGTTTAATTTCCATGTAATTGGTTTTGAGCAATTTTCTTAGTATTGATTTATATTTTTATTGTGCTGTGGTCTGAGAGTGTGTTTAATATAATTTTAGTATTTTGAATTTGCTGAGGATTTTCTCATATCTGATTGTGTGGTCGATTTTATAGTATGTGCCATGTGCATATGAGAATAATGTATACTTTATATTCTTTGTTTGTTTTTATGGTGGATAGTTCTCAAGATGTCTGTTTGGCACATTTGGTCCAATGTCTAGTTCAGGATCCAAATATTTTTGTTAGTTTTCTGCCTCGATGATCTGTCTGGTATCATCAGTGGAGCGTTAGTGACACCTACTATTATTGTGTGGTTATCCAAATCTCTTTGTAACTCTCTAAGAACTTATTTTATGAATCTAGGTGCTCCTGTGATGGGTGCATATATATTTAGGATTGTTAGGACTTCTTGTTGAATTGAACCTTTTACCTCTATGTCATGTTTTTCATTTTACTTTTTTAATCATTCTTGATTTAAAATCGTTTTTTTTTTTTTCCAGAAATTAGAATAGCAAATCCTGCTTCCTTTTGTTTTCCATTTGATTGGTAATTTTTTTCTCCATCCCTTTTTTTTTTTTTTTTTTTGAGCCATTACTTTGGGTGTCATTGCATGTAAAATGAGTCTTTTGTTGACGTCATACAGTTGGATCTTACTTCTTTTTCCAGCTTGCCACTCTGTGCCTTTTAGTTGAGAAATTCAGCCTGCCTACATTCAAGGTTACTATTGATATGTGCAGGTTTGGCCCTGTCATTGTGTTGTTAGCTGGTTATTGTTCACACTTGATTGTGTGTTTGTATTATCGTGTAAATAATTTATGTATGTAAGTATGTTTTTGTGGTGGCTGGCAATGTTCTTTACCGTCTGTGTTTAGTGCTTCTTTCAGGACTTCTTTTAAGGCAGGTTTGGTGGTAACAAATTCCCTTAGCATTTATTGTCTGAAAAGAATCATTTTTCTCCTATGCTTATGAAGCTTACTTTACCTGATTATGAAATTCTTCTCTTTAAAAATGTTAAATATAGGCCTCTGTATTAGTCTGTTCTCATGCTGTTAATAAAGACCTACCCAAGACTGCGTGATTTATAAATGAAAGAGTGTTAAAGGATTCACAGGTCCCCACGGCTGGGCAGGCCTCACAATCATGGCAGGAGGCAAACAAGAAGCAAAGACACATCTTACATGGCAGCAGGCAAGAGAACTTTTGCAAAAAACTCCCATTTATAAAACCATCGGGTGTTGTGAGACTTACTCACTATCACAGGAACAGCGTGGGAAATACCTGCCCTCATGATTCAATTACCTCCCATCAGGTCCCTCCCATGACACGTGGGGATTATCACAATTCAAGGTGAGATTTGGATGGGGGCCATGGCCAAACCATATCAGTCCCCAAATCTTTTAGGCTTATAGAGTTTCTGCTGGAAGGTCCACTGTTAGCCTGATGGGGTTTCCTTTGCCATTTTCTCTCTAGCTTTCTTTCCTATTTTTGGAATTTTGATTTTGGAGAATCTGATGACTTTGTGACTTCTTGTATAATACTTCACAGGGGTTCTCTGTATTTCTTGAATTTGAATATTGACATCTTAGCAAGATTGGATAAAATTTCTTGGACAATATCTGAAAATGTGTTTTCCGAGTTACTTGCTTTCTCTTCCTCTCTTTCGGGGATGCAAACATGTCATAGATTTGGTCTCTCTAGAATCCTGTATTTCTCTGAGGTTTTATTCACTCTTCTTTATTGTTCTTTCTTTATTTTTGCCTGACTTACATTTTGGAACACTGTCCTTCAGGCTCTGAAACTCTTTCATCAGCTTGGTTAATTCTGATGCTAATATTTGATATTGTATTCTGAAAAATTTTTAAGTGAGTGTTTCAACTCTATCAGTTTAGTCTGGTTGTTACTTAAAGTGATCATTTCATCTTTTATATTCTGCATCATTTTATTGTATTTCTTAGATTCCTTGGATTGGGTTTCATCTCTCTCCTGAATGTAGATGATCATTATTTTTATCCGTTTTCTCATTTCTATTTCTAACATTTCAGACATTTCAGCATTTTTAAAAGCCATTGTTTGGAAATTAATTCAGTCCTGTAGAAGTAAGAAGACTCTGGCTTTTTGGGTTGCCAGAGTTCTTGTGCTAGTTATTTATCTTCTGTGTAGGCTGATGTTTCTTCAGTCTTTGAAATTGATGTTTTTGAAATGGGATTTTAATGCTTTTATCTTATTTGTTGCCCTTATGGTTTTGCATGTATAAGGTGGGTTCAGTTGAATAGCTTCAATACTAATCCACTTCTAGGTCTTAGAGGAGCCTCCTCAAATTACTGTCTCCATAGCTGCATTTTTTTGTTGTTGTTGTTGGGTGTTCTGGTCCTTAGGGCTCCCTCAGGCCAGGGGCTGTAGTTAGCAGACAGGCTGTATCCTTACCTGGTTTTTCTAAAGTTGCTGTCTGAGTGCTTTCTGGAAGTACATGAGTTTGCATTTGCCTGCAGAGTTCTGGTAGAAGCAGGAATGCTGTGCAGAATTTTTTAGTGCATGTGGCCCATTTGACTATAAGAGGCAGAGGTGGATGAAGTTGCCTGATCTTCCATCAAGATGTTTGGGGGGAAATTGGATGCTGCACCTCTCAGCAAATTTAGACAGATATATGTCAACCATGCTGGAAGCTCCAGAAGATGTGGCTTGCTTGTCTCCAAGACACAGAGGTGGGTAGTCCCCCACCATGACATCTGAGTATTTCTTTGGGAAACAGAAGGATTTGCCTTCTGGCTAAGTTCAAACGGAAGAAGGACCATTGGGCTGGAAGCACTAGCAAGCATTGCCCACCTGGCTACCAGTGGTCAGGGTTTACGGATTCACTGGCCCTGCCATTGGGGTGCTTCTTGGGATAACGGGAGGCTATACTCTCCAGCTGCGTTCAGGAAGAAGAGGGATCCCTGGGATGGAAGTCTAACAGGCATTGCCTGCCTAGCTACAAGCAGCAGGGGTGGGCAGGTCACCCACCTGCCACCCAGGTACTTCCCAGGAAAATAGGAGGTTGCTCTCTTGGCTGAGTTCAGACAGAAGTGGAACCACTAGGTCAGAAGCTCTAGAAAGAATTGCCTGCCCAGCTACTACTGGCAAGAGTGGGTGGGTCCACCTGCCCAGTGGTGCAGATGCTTCCTGGTACCTTTGTATTTATGTGTGCTTTTATGATGATGAATATATATATATTTTTTTTATTTCCATGTGTAGAAGTCCTTTGAGCATTTATTGTAGGTCTTGTCTAGTGGTAACAAATTCCCTTAGCATTTGTTCATCTGGGAAAGACTTTATTTCTCCTTCATTTATGAAGCTTAGTTTGGTGGGATATAAAATTGACTGGATTTTTTTTAAGAGGGCTAAAAATAGGACCTCAATTCCTTCTGTCTTGTAGGGTGTCTGCTAAGAAGTCTACTTTTAGTCTGATGAGATTTCCCTTATAGGTGGTTTAATGCATCTCTCTAGCTGCTTTTATGTTTTTTCTTTTTTTGTTTTGTTTTTTTTTTTTCATGTTGACTTCAGATAGTCTCATGACTATATGCCTTGGTGATATTCTTGTTGTATGGTATCTTCCAGATAGTCTTTGAATTTCTTGTATCTGGATATCTACATCTCTAGTAAAATCAGAAAAATTTTCCTGAATTATTTCATCAAATATGTTTTGTAAATGTTTTACATTTTTTTCTCTCTCCGTAATGTCTATAAATGATAGATTTAGATGCTTTATATAACCTCAAATTTTTCAAAGTCTTCATTCATTTCCTTATTTAAAAAAAAAATTTTATCTGGCTTGTTAATCTAAAAGACTGGTCTTCATACACTGAAATTATTTCATCTTCTTGGTCTCTTCTATTGCTAAAGTGTTCGAGAGTATTTTGAAATTATTTCAGTAATTTCTTTATTTCTAGAAGTCTTTGTTTTTTAATTTTAATACATTAATTTCATTTTTATTTCCTGAATTATTTGTATGATTTATTTGTGTTGGTTTTCAACTTTCTTTTTGATCTTATTGAGCTTTCTTACAATCTATGTTTTAAATTTGCTATTTGTAATTTAAGAATTTTCATTTTGGTTAAGAATAATTCATAGAGAGCTATTGTGATCCTTTGGGGTGTGAAAACACTGTGATTTTCTGCTGCTGGAGTTCTTTCACTGATTCCTTCTCATCTGAAGAAGCTGTCAGTTATTAGTTTTAAATTTTATATCATTTAGATGGAAAATTTTTATTTTTAATTATTTTCTCCCTTAAGTGTCTGACTGTAATGTATATTGTGTATAGTTATTTGGCTTCATTTTTGTGTCCTTTCAGAGGACCACATCAGTGTATGGTTTTCTTGGTTATAGATTTTTTTGTGCCTTTCTTAATTGCTGTTTAATGTATTAAGCATATGAGACAACTCGGTATCTTTTGCAGTGCTGAGTATTTGAAGGTTTCTGAAAGTTTATCATACCTTTGCTGTATGTCTTTTTGTCAGCATAGTTTTTTATTTGATGACGCAGTTCAGTCTCCAATGAAGTAGGTGAAGCTTTAGAGTAAAAACCCAGCCAACCCTTGGTTACCCTGATCATGAGTGGAAGTACATGCCTTGACCAGGAAGGTGGAAGCAGTCTGTGATGTAATATGCTATGTAAAAAGAATCAGGGAGGGGATTGCACCAGCTACTTTTCCTGGGCAGGCGGAAAAAGGATCCACTTTCTTATTATTCCTCTGCCATGGGGGTTTCAACCTTCCATTTAAATACACACTGTTTTTTATTTCCAGGCTACAAAGGAATTGAGGTCCACAAAAAAGGCTTGTCAGATAGCTACCGGCAAAATGGCCTTGAGGCAGAACCTCTTTCCGTAGTTGAAAGCAGACAGCTCCGTGGCTTGTCTGAATTATGTTGCAGGGATGAAGCCACTCTATGCAGGAAAAGGGAGATAAGTCCCACTCTTCATGTAAGCCCAGGAAGCAGCAGGCTCCCATTCAGCATAGGTAAAGCTGTCATGAATAGCACTGGAGAAGCTGTATCTGCACCCCCACTGGGAAAAGCCTTTGCCATATCTGCAACAGTGAATAGAGGGAGCAGGAGAGGACTCCCTCTCTACATCTATTCCCAGCCACTGGAGCTGCCTATCCACTGAGGTGGAATAAAGCTCCTTAATTCAGAGATCAACACTGTACCCATGCTTCCTGTGTCCCAGGGAGTGCATTAGCAGACTGTGGTCTCCTTTCTTCTACAGGCAGCTTGTACCACATGACGGATCTCCAGGAATCCTGATGCTCCCTAGTGTCCCACTGGTCCCCTGTTGTTCCCAACTTTAGGATGGGTTCTTGAGTATGTTTGTGAGGAATCTGATAATACAATGACACAAGAGCTGAGATTACCTAGACAGGGTAGTGGCCAAAAATGGGTGCATAACCAGTATGGTGCCTGTTGCCTTAATTGAGGTTTGAGAGAATTGCACCCGCACAAGCTAGTCACCTGATGTTCTGTTTCCAGGAAGCTTCCAAATTAACACTAACAACATTGCATGAGTTTGTGAGGATGAGGTCAGAGGGGCTTTGTAGGGGTTCAGTCAGGATGGTGGGAAAAATTGTAAAATAAACACAAACCTTCTTGGAAGGCCTGAAGGTTTTTCACAAAAGCCTCAGGATAAAGTTATGACTGAAGACAGCCTAATCATCCTTGAGCTATAGCAAGGGTAATTAATATAGGAATGTAGAGGAGTCTATCTAAATAGCTTGTTTACTCATGTGGTCCTAAGACCAACCTTTGATAAACTGCAGGTGCATAATTGCTCTCTACTGGAGGGGTCAGTAACCAAGTTAATCACACATAGGTGTGTTGACTCAAGCTTTTGTCAGTTAAATCTGTACTAACTAAATGTGAGCATTGCCAGCTTAGAGAGGCTACAAACTCTCTTCGGCCCCTAGTGCTGGCAGCCGCCTGGTCTGTTCTTTCACTGAATATCAGTGTCTGAGTACGTGTCTCATCCATCGTGCAGCTGGGGTCTGCAGCACAGACCCCCACAGGGCTCTTATACAATTTAGAGGTTAACTGTCTCTCACAGGAGGGAAGGGATCAAAGAAATACCCCCACCTATCCTTTCCATGGAACTCCAAGTACCTTAGGGGTTATTATCTGCCAGATTCTTGCTGCCTTCCTTTCCTGTGCCCAGTTGCTTTCTCTGAATTCTCCAACAGATTTTGTCACTCTTCCCTGATATTTCAACTTATGTCATGACCATTGATCTGTAATTTTCATATTCTCTCTGAGGAGAATTGGCATCTGACATTGATATTCAGCCATCTTGAAAAAAAATGCAATGCATTTTCAAAAAGTTTTAAAATCAAGTATATTTTAAAATATTGTATATATGCGGAATTTCACCAACACATAAGACTTTGGACCTAATGGAGAATTAATATTGTCTTAAAAATATGTGGTAAAAATTTTTAATTATATACTAGGCCATAATGTAAATATAGAAAAATCTAAAAAACTAAAACTAAAGCATATTCACAAATCACAAAACAATATAATAGTAAACAAATGAAAGCCATTTCCTAAAATAAATTCACCTAGAAATTAAAAACACACACACTGATATTAGTAAACCATTTGTAAGTTAATATAGACATCATCAAAAAATTATTATGCACCAAAATAAATGCATTTATAAAAATCCTTTAGGAAAAGTGAAGAAAAGTAAGCATGAACAATAACAGCTAAAAATGTCTTCATTAAGACATACATTCAATTGAAAATAAACTACTCTTTTAAATCATGAATCTAGAAAAAGGGCAACAAAGTAAACTAAAAATAAAATGACACAATTAATAATGATAAATAGTAATTA
>NC_045445.1:74258236-74323955 GCF_002776525.5 Piliocolobus tephrosceles
ATAAATTTTATAAAAAATATTAATTCCTAAATTTGGCTGAATTAGTATACACTTAATATTCATACAATTTTTAGAAAATTGCCAGAGTTTTTAATAAAAGAGACAGAATAAGGCATGACTACTGGGACAGTCTTAGACAAATTGTGTGTGATCATAAGGTGCAGCCTGCTAATCTTTCTTTTGAACTACAAAAATTTCGTTTAGCTTGGTACTGCAGATGGTTGTGTAATGAGGATACAGAATTAAAAAAAAAAAAAAATACCTGAAACGGATTGTCCAAAAAAATACAGACTATAAGAGAAAACACCACAAAATTAGTTGTTTTAAAGAAGAGGCAGGAAGAATAATAATAAATCAAATTTAATCCTCAGATAAATGTCGGTCTGACAGAAGGTTATCTTCTGGCTGAGATTACACAATTCAGGAAAACGAAGAAGGATATTTTTTTCTAATAAGAAAATGTGGGGAAGATTCAGGACTTAATGATTTGGGAATCTGTTAGAAAAACTAAGTACTGGGCCAGAAAGTAAAGATAAAGTAAAAGAATAGAAGATAGTCAGATCTAGAAAAGAGTACAAACCCTGTATGTGTTGGGAAAGAAAGAGATCAACTTTAGAGGTAGGTAACATTTTACCAAGGATTATGGCCTCTGGTTCCATCCATGTCCCTGCAAAGAACATGCTCTCATTCTTTTTATGGCTGCATAGTATTCCATGGTGAACATGTAGCACATTTTCTTTATCTAGTCTATCATTGTTAAGCATTTAGGTTGATTCCATGTCTTTACTATTGTGAATAGTGCTGCAATGAACAAGACCAGAAAACTAAATACTGAATGTTCCCACTAGTAAGTGGGAGCTTAATGATAAGAACACATGGACACATAGAGGAAAATAACATACACTGGGGCCTTTTAGAGGGTGGAGGCTGTGGGGAGGAAGAGGATTTTTAAAAATACCCAATGGGGGACCGGGCACTGTAGCTCATGCCTGTAATCCCAGCACTTTGGGAGGCTGAGGCAGGTGGATCACAAGGTCAGGAGATCGAGACCATCCTGGCTAACAAGGTGAAACCTTGTCTCCACTAAAAATACAAAAAATTCACCAGGCATGGTGGCACACGCCTGCAGTCCCAGCTACCCAGGAGGCTGAGGCAGGAGAATCACTTGAACCCAGGAGGCAGAGGTTGCAGTGAGCCGAGATTGTGCCACTGGATTCCAGTCTGGGTATTAAGCTTAATACTTGTGATGAAGTATATGTACAACAATTCCTCATGACACAAGTTTACCCATGTAATAGAATCCTGCACTTGTGCCCCAGAACTTAAAATACAAGTTAAAAAAATGGTGATGTATGAAAGTTATTTTCTTGATTGTAGCGGTTTTACTGTAGTTATGTTAGGAAACGTCCTTGTTTGTCAGAAACAAACAAATATTTGGGAGTGAAGAAGCATCATATTGGCAACACTCTTAAATTGCTCTGGTGAAAAAAGTTCTTTATACTGTACTTGAGATTTTCTGTAGGTTTGGGATTATTTCTAAAACTTAGAAAGTTAACAGTATTGAACTATTAATGTATGGGTATTGACTGATCATAATGGACATAAGTTATTAACAACTGGCCCATGTCAACAAGATATCAGCCCTGGTGTGAGATGGTAATTTATTTTACCTTTCCTGAAACAAATAATCAATTATTCCAACTCCATTAATTAAATGGGGCATTCTTTCCCCAATGATGTGAATTGTCATGTTTAGTAAATACATATGTTCACACACATAGGTCTATTTATGAATTGTCTATTCTATTCAACTGATGTACTTATTTGTTTCTCCAACAAGTTGCATAATCTAGTACCATGCTTTGCCTACAATATCTTTATCGAATAATATTGCCTGCTTGGGAAAGTCTTTCCTCTTAATAGATTCCTGCTTATGAAAATTATCTAGATTTTTTGAATAATAATTCATTCATATAAATTATAGAATCAGTGCTCAAAGTACGTGAAAAATCCTATATGTATTTTAATTAGGATTGCAGTCATGTATCACTTAACAACAGGGATATATTCTGAGAAATTTATCGGTGGGCAATTTCATCATTGTGGGAACATAGAGCATATTTACACAAACATAGGTGATACAGCCTTTATGCATCTAGCCTATATAATATAGCCTACTACTAGTAGGATACAACCCTGTATAACATACTATGGTATTGAATAATATAGACAATTGTAACACAATGGTAGGTAGTTGTGAATCTAAACATATATAAACATAAAAAGGTAAAATAAAAATATAATATTATAATCTTATGAGACCATTGTTATATATGTGGTCCATCATTGACTAAAACATTGTTAGGTGGCATGACTGTACTTTAAAAGTCCTATATGTTGTGTTTGAAATTTAAATAATGTCACATTCTTTCTTGTTGCAGGTAGTACAAGATGAGTCAATTTCTCTTCAAATTGGTGGAGATATTTCTACATGTTTCAGACCATCGGACCCCAATATTGTTCACTGAAGTTTGAGGCCCTAAATTTGTCTGGGTTTTTCTGCCAACTCCTGTTTTGTGTGTGTCTCAGTAATAGCTGGAGAGAATGACCCAGTCTATGAATGTCTGACAATTTTTCCCCAAGTTGTCTCAGTGCTTGTTTAGTAAATAGTCATGATAGCAATGATGGAGATTATGCACAGGCTCAATCAGCACCTTGCACCTGCTACTCTTTTATAAACAGTAGTTATTCAGTCACTAATCTCAAAATACACTGATCTGTCCTTTAATATGACACACTTTGTTCCACCTTTGGGCCTTTTCAATAGAATTTCTTCTAGCTAAAATATTAGTATCTGGTTGACCCTTTTTGTCACTGTTTTGTCAGCTTAAATGCCACTTTCTCAAATAAACTTTTTCTAACCACCAAATCTAAAATAACCATATTTTTATTCTTTTTCACATAACCTAATTCAATTATTTGTGTAGGACTATCTATTTAATGGTCTACCTATTCCCAACTACAATGTAAGGCCCATTATCAGTCTGACATACTAATTGCTTTATAGTCAGCAGCAAAACCATTGTTAAAGACATAACAGACACTCAATAATTAATTTTGAAATGGATAGAGGCAAATGCTTTCATGTCTTATTACTAGACTATGAGTTTCTCTTACAGTAAGTAAGTGAAGCTTGTCAATTACTTATTGACTTTTTATTGATTTAGAAGAAAGTGAATCAAAGAGAAGTGTCCTCCATAAGAGCCTAAAAGAAAAATGGAAAAATTAAGCACCATTCTATGTTCTTCTGTTTTTATAGTCTTCATAATCCTTTAGATGTTGTGCTTATTTTCTGTAACTATGGACTTTGATTTCCTGTTATTGAGATGTTTTAATGCAATGTTATTGTATTAGTAAAATAATATGACAACATAATTTTAATTAAAATGTTAATAGTTAATGACTGTGGGTGTTAATTCTTTCAGGAATACTCAAAATTTAATGAAGAGCTCTGGAAGGCCGCAAAAGTTTAAGAGTCATTGAAAGATATAACAACAATCATTTTTTTTCCTTCAAGAATGTTGCACCAACTTGTATTTTAAATCAAGTTCTATTGAAGGCCTTGTCAAAATCCAAAATTTTATAAACTTTTTTTTTTTTTCATGAAAAAGACCCTTTTTGGGGTAATTATAGATTGAATAGTTGTCCAAAATTCTTTTTGTACTTGCCCCAAAAGCTTTTGTAGCCAACTAATATTAACCTACAATATTCATGAAAAACAGTGACTGAGCAGTTGTATTAGCCAGGGTTGTCTAGAGGGACAGGATTAATAGAATAGATGTATATATGAAAGGGAGTTAATTAAAGAGTATTGACTCCCACAGTCATAAGGTGAAGTCCCACAGTAGACTGCCTGCAAGCTGAGAAGGAGGCCAGTCCAAGTCCCCAAACCTCAAAAGTAAAGAAGTCAACAATGCAGCCTTCAGTTTGTAGCTGACGGCCCAAGCGCCCCCAAGGATCCACAAGCTGAAGAACTTAGAGTCCAATGTTTGAAGGCAGGAAGAATCCAGTACAGAAGAAAGACGGAGGCCAGAAGACAGCCAGCCTAGTTCTTCCATGTTCCTCTGCCTGCATTTATCCTAGCCATGCTGGCAGCTGATTAAATAGTGTCCACCCAGATTGAGGATGGGTCTGCCTCTCCCAGTCCACTGACTCAAATGTTAATCTCCTTTGGCAACACCCTCACAAACACACTGAGGAACAACACTTTGCATCCTTCAATCCAATCAAGTTGACACTCATTATTAACGATTGCAGGAGTTTGGTGAAGAGTCAAATACTAATTCACATCTCTGATAAAAGATCTCTGCCTCTCTTTATAATTTCAAATGTGAAATCTGGAAAACTAACATGGAAGAATGTCACTGAGTTTCATTTTCAATTTTGCCACTGTTAATTTAACCATGAGAAAGACACTTTCCCTCTCTTGGCTTCTGTCTGCTTTTGTAAAATAAGAAAGTTAGGTAAAAATAATCTCCAGCATTCTGTCATATAGACATCTTATGTTTCTTTCAATCTGCAGTGATTTCATAGGTTTAGAGTAACATAGACCGCATTTGGAAAGAGGCATTTTTGTTTTTTAATCTCAGCAGGTATAAAGAAGCTAGTCACGTAACCACAAATTTTAATCCAAATCTGTTTATCTCGTATTTGAAGTTTTAACTCTTCACTTTAACATCTTTTATTTTCATCCACAGCTAGGTGCTGGATTCTAGGTTTTTTTTTTTTTTTTTTCCTTAGACTGATTTCCTCTATTTTGATTGTAGTCAGCCTATTTGGATTTTTACTTTCTGAAAAACGTAGAAATTCTATGTTGATGGGGCCAGCAACATAGGGGCTAAGGGACTAACCACTAGAGGGCAATGGATGCTCTTCCTTATTGATTGAATCTATCACCATAACAAATTTAAGATAATTATATGATCATATGAACCCTATTTTTAATGTTTCTTTCCATTGGAGGTTTAGTTGTCCTATTCTAATGCAGTTACAGATAGAAAAAGATTAAACTTTAAACATTTGGCAGGGATATCTGCTAGTAAGAGGCAAATAAGTTTATTAAAGCCAAATGTCTTTACATGTAATGCTACTGTTGCATTGCAAAAATTGACAACAACACTAAGTCTGAGTAAAATATAAAAATAATCTTTCTACATACATACAAAATTTTCAAGAATATTTGTTTATTTCAAGAGAATTTGAAGTTCTGTTTTGAAAAGAAAATTTATTGTTTACAGAGTTTCAATACTATTATTTTCGTCATCATCACAGGGGAAGCTTTTATTTTTTATCATTGCAATGCAGCTGTTCTGCAGGCAGAGTCTGGTCACTTTTTTTTTTTTTTTTTTGAGACGGAGTCTTGCCCTGTCGCCCAGGCTGGAGTGCAGTGGCGCCATCTCGGCTCACAGCAAACTCCGCCTCCCGGGTTCACGCCATTCTCCTGCCTCAGCCTCCCGAGTAGCTGGGACTACAGGCTCCCGCCACTACACCCAGCCAATATTTTTTGTATTTTTAGTAGAGACGGGGTTTCACCGTGTTAGCCAGGATGGCCTCGATCTCCTGACCTCATGATCCGCCCGTCTCGGCCTCCCAAAGTCTGGTCATTTTTATGAACACATCACCAATAAATCTATTTAATTTATTAATAGCATTTGGAAAAAAAAACGTTTTGAAAAGAGCAAGAAGAATTTTAAAGCATCAGAAATTCTTTTCTAAACGTTGCAGATTTAGATAAGATGTCAGCATAGGCACAAGAAAACAATACGCAAGTTGTCAAACCTTAACTTGTAAATTTTGTGCAGAGGACAGCCTCATAAAACATAAGTCTAAATCACATCACCATGAAACATGGTTTGAGGCCCAAGGCTACTCAAATACATATGGTAGTGTGGTCTTTTAGAAAGCACAATGGATTAGAAGTTAGAAAGCTTAGGTTGTGCTGTTAATTCTTTCACTAGGTTGATCTACATTATAACTCATAATGTGAGCCTCAACTTTTTCTATATAATGGGGTAATAATGTCAGACTTTCATGTTCCACAGGTTTAAGAATACTAAATTAGATAAACATGTTATAAAACATTATTTGAGTTTATCCCACTTAGAGTACATTAAACTTCTTGAGTTTGTGAATTAATGTGTTTCATCAAGTTTTGGTTATTATTTTTTCAAATATTTTCTTCTACCATTTCCTATTCTCTTTTTCTGGAACTTCTATTATGTGTATGATGGTTCTCTTGAGTTGGTGATGGTCTCCAAGGCTCTGTCATTTTTCTTTATTTTCTCTTCTTTTTGTTCTAGGATTACATCATCTAAATTGGCCAATTGTTAAGGTTGATGACCGTTTCTTCTGCCCGCTCAAATATGCTGTTAAATTCCTCTCTGTAATTTTTCATTTTAGTTATATTAACTTACAACTTTAGAATTTTATTTGCTTATTTTATTGACTTCTATTTCTTTATTGATGTTCTCTCTTTGGCGGAAGATTGCTTTTATATTTTCCTGCAGTTTTTCAGATATGCTTTCCTATACTTATTTTAAATTATTTAAGGATTTAGGCAAGATGGGTGTCTAGACACAGCCAAGAGAAACATCTGCCACTGAGGGACCAGGATACTGGGAAGACTCGCATACTCTGAGAAGATCTTCAGGAGAAAGGCATTGAGAGTGGACAGAGGAAGGAGATAGATGTTGGGCTGAAGGGGGAGGAACCTGGGATGCCTGCATGAGGCTATGGCATATCAGCACTCAAGCTTGCCCCCAGTGACTCCAGGGAAAAATGTGAGTTGAGCAGGCAAGGACCAACCCACTCTTGCCACAGCCCTTTGGAATTCTGACAGTAGGAGAACCCTTGGCCCCCACAGGCACATGAGCTGGCAGGGAGAGCTGTTCAGAGAGGTAATAGGGGAAGAACTCTAGCCAGTGTGGAATCTAGAGGGTTTGGTGTGAAAGCATCTACAGTGGAACATACCCAGGGATGGCCATTTCACCTTGCTCCCCTAAGAAACTTTAGCCTATGGAGAACTGCCAGACCTAAAGAGAACAGGGTAATCATGCCCATGAGATGGGGCTGGTTCAACCTGAGCTTTTCCCTTTCTGCTGGCTTTTCCCAGGGTTAGAGCTTGGTCATGCCTGTTTGCAGTTCAGCCTAGGATGCCCAGCCAGGGTGCCTCCTAGGGGCCAGTATTATAGGTTCTTCACTGGCTGACCGCATCTGACCACCAGAGAGCTCCAGCAGAGTGGCCCCCACTGAAGTGCAGCAGTCCTCCCATGGACTCTCCCTACGAGAGCCTCACCTATGCCACTTTGCTGGCACACATTCATCCATGGCCACTCCACACATTGCTTTGCCAGTGCATGCACATGGGCAAACTTCACATTCCCTTCCCTGCTGCTGGTGTGTGTGTGTGTGTGCATGTGCAACCCACTGTGCCACTGCTGCTGGCATGTAAGCACCCTATACTTCCTTCTGTGCCACTATTGCCAGGCAAATGCATGCACAGAAACCAGTGACCCCACATCCCACTCTGTGCCACCACTGCCACCAATGTGAATGCATGTACAGAGGGGCCAGACTAGTGCCCTCCAGTGCCACACACCCATGCTGACACCAGCTCTGATATAAACGTGTGCAAAAATGGCAGCAGCCATGCACCCCACATCCCATGTGCCTCACTGCCACCGTTGCAACTGCAAAAGGCTACATGGGGGCTGGCACCACCATGCCTGACAATGATGTACCAGAACTGATGAGCACGAAGCCCACCTCACTGCCACTGCTGCTGTCACATACAAATGAGCACAGATCTCACTGCCACCTTCCCATGAAATGCTTGGGCTCTCATCATCTATTGGAATGTTGTGACTAGCAGTCTGTGAACACTTTGGCCCCTCAAGCAAAGCACGTTCCTAACCTAGAGGGACCAGAAAACAAAGCTAGTGGCTGGATACCAATCCTTCCCCCAGAGTTAGAGTGTGCAACTCAGGAGTCCTGAGCTGAAACTTGGCCCCCTAAAATCCTTCAGAAAGGAAGTCAGTTGACTGAGCCTACCTAACACCACAACCAAACAACTCTGGATATCAAAGAAGATAAAAGAAGAATCTATCCATCCAAAAGATAGCAACTTCAAAGATTGAAGGGTCATCAGCTGACAAAGACTAGAAAGAGCCAGTGCAGTAACTCTGGAATTCAGAAAGCCAGAGTGTCTTTCTACCTCCAAATGACCAGACTATTTCCACAACAGTAGTCATTAACCAGACTGAAATAGCTGAAATATCAGAAAATGAATTAAGAATGTGGATAAAAATAAAATCATAAAGATTTAGTCAAAACTCAATCTAGGGATTCAAAGGAATACAATAAAATGATAGAGAAGATGTAAAACAAAATGACCTTTTTAAGAAAAAATCAAATTGGTCTGATAGAGTTGAAAAACCCACTTTAAGAATTTCAGATTACAATTGCAAGTATTAATACCGGAATCAACTAAAGCTGAAGAAAGAATTTGAGTGCTCAAAGACCAGCTCTCTAAAATAACAGTCAGATAAAAATAAAGAAAAACAAGAAGAATAAACAAAAACAAAAAATATGGTATTATGAGAAGAGACAATATCTGTGACTCATTGGAATCACTAAAAGACAGGAAGAGAAAGCAAGAAACTTGGAACACATATTTATTTCAGGATATTGTTCATGAAAATTTCCCCAACCTCTCTAGAGAGGCCAGCGTTCAAATTCAGGAAATGCAGAGAACCCCTATGAAATACTACACAACAAGACCATCCCTAAGACATATAGTCACCAGACCCTCCAAGGGCAAAATGAAAGAAAAAATGTTAAAGGCATATAGAAAGAAGGGAAAGATCACCTAAAAAGAGAACTCCATCAGGCTAGCAGAAACACTACAAGCCAGAAGAGATCAGGGCTTATATTCTGCATTTTTAAAGAAAAGCGATTCCAACCAAGAATTTTATATCTAGCCAAAAGAAGTTTCTGAAGAAAAGGAGAAAAAAGAGATACTTTTTAAACAAGCAAATGCCAAGATAATTTATTATCAACAAAACTTACCTTACAATAAGTAATAAAAAGAGTGCTAAATATGGGCAGAAAAGACCTTTGCTAGCCACAACACAACATAGACCACTGATGTCATAAAGCAACCACAGAAACAACTCTGCATAACAACCTGCTAACATGATGATAGGATCAAATCCACAGATATCAATACTACACATGGGCTGAATGACCCAATTAAAAGGCACAGACTGGCAAGTTATATAAAGAAGCAAGACCCAGTGCTATGCTGTTTTCCAGAGATTCACTTCATATGCAATGGCACCCATATGCTCAAATTAAAGAGATGGAGAAAAACCCACCAAGAAAATAGAGACCAGACAAAAACAGAGGTTTCTGTTGTAATTTCAGCTAGAACCGACTTGAGACTCACAAAATATATTTTTTAAAGACAAAGAAGAACATTACATAATGGTAAAGGGTTCAACTCAACAAGAACACCTAACTATCCTAAATAAATCCACACCCAAAGCAGGAACAACCAGATTTATAAACCAAGTCCTTACAGACTTGTGAAGAGATTAGAAAAACACACAATTATAGTGGGAGACATCAACACTCTACTGACGGTCTGTTGCATTAGACTCTCCATTGAGGCAGAAAACTCAGAAAACTATTTCTGACCTGAACTCATTACTTGACCAAATATACCTAAAAGACATCTACAGAGCTCTCAAACTCAAAATAACAGAACTTCTCATCTCCACATGGCATGTAGTCTAAAATCAACCACATAATCAGACATAAAAAAAGTCCTCAACAAATAAAAAAATAAAACCCAAATCCTACCAACCACATTTTTGGACCACAGCAAAATAAAAGTAAAAATCGATACTAAGAAAATCACTCAAAACCAAACAATTATATAAAAATTAAACAACCTGCTCCTGAATCACTTCTGGGTAATTAATGAAATTAAGGTACATGTCAATGAATTATTTGAAGCTTATGACAACAGAGATACAACATACTAGTAAAAGAAAATCAACCACAAAGCTATAGGAAGACAAGAAATAACCATATCATGGGTGACCTGAAGGAAATTGAGATATGGAAACAATACAAAGGATCAATCAATTCAGGAGTTCTTTGAAAGAATTATGACAGATATGCTACTGCATAGAACTATAAACAAAAAAAAAGAGAGAAGATTCAAATAAACACAATCAGAAATGACAAAGGAGATGTTACCATGGACTCCACATAAATATAAAAAACCCTCAATGACTACTATAAACACCTGTATGCATACAAACTATATAACCTAGAAATGATGGAAAAATACCTGGAAACATACAACCTTCCAAGATTCAACCAAAAGCAATTGAATACCTGAACAGACTAATAATGAGTATTGAAATTAAATCAGTATTAAAAGTCCTACCAAACAGAAAGAACATAGGACCAGACAGATTCACAGCCAAATTTTACCAGATGTATAAAGATAATATGGTACTATTCCTTTTGAAATGACTGCAAGAAATTGAGGAGAAAAGAGAAAACTTCTCTAACTCATTCTGTGAGTCCAGCATCATCCTGATAACAAAAACTGGCAGAGACACGACAACAAAACAGAAAACCTTAGGCCAACATCCTTGATGAACACAGATGCAAAATATTTAACAAAATACCAACAAACCAAATCTAGCAGCATATAAAATATCTACTCCGTCACAATTACGTAGGCTTTCTCCTTGCCTGGGATGGAAGGTTGGGTCAACATAGGCAAATGAAGATGTGATTCATCATATAAGCAGAACTAAAACCAAAAACCACATGAGTATCTCAATAGATGCAAAAAAAAGGAGCGAGGAGTGGTGGCTCACATCTGTAATCCCAGCACTTTGGGAGACTGAGGCAGGTGGATCACTTGTGGTGAGGAGTTCAAGACCAGCATGGCCAACATGGCAAAAACCCGTCTGTACTAAAAATATAAAAATTAACTGGGCGTAGTGGTGGGAACCTGTAATCCCAACTACACAGGAGGCTGAAGCAGAAGAATTACTTGAACGTGGGGGGCGGAGGTTGCAATAAGGCAAGATTGCACCACTGCACTCCAGCATGGACAACAGAGCACGACTCTGTCTCAAAAAAAAAAAAAAAAAAAAAAAACAAAGAATTTATATAAAATTCAACATTCCTTCATGTTAATGAATTCTGAAGCAACTAGGCATTGAAGAAACATACTACAAAATAATTAGAGCCATCTATTACAAACCCACAGCTAGCATCATACTGAATTGGCAAAAAATAGAAGACTTCTCTTTGAAAATTGGAACAAGGCAGAATGCCCTCTTTCATCAGTCTTATTTAGCTATTTTATTGGAAGTCCTAGCAAGAGTAATCTGGCAAGAGGCAGGAATAAAATGCATGCAAATAGGAAGAAAGAAAATCAAAGTATCACTGTTTGCAGAAAATATGATCCTATACCTGGAAAACCCCATAGTATCTGCCCCAAAACAAGTTGATCTTCTAAGCAACTTCAAGTAAAGTTTTAGGGTATAAAATAAATGTGCAAAAATTAGCAGCATTCCTGTACACTAACAACATCCAAGCTGAGAGGCAAATCAAGGATGCAATCCTGTTTACAATAGCCATAAAAAGTATAAAATACCTAGGAATACAGCTAACCAGGGAGGTGAAAGATCTCTACAATGAGAATTTCTAAACACTGATGAAACAAATCAGAAAGGAAACAAATAAATGCCAAAAACAATTCCATGCTCATGGATTGGAAGAATCAATATTGTAAAAATGGCTGTACTGCCCAAAGCAATTTACAGATTCAGTGACATTCCTATCAAACTAACAATGACATTCTTCACAGAATTAGAAAAAATTATTGTAAATTGTTTATGGATCCAAAAAAAGAGCTTGAATAGCTAAGGCAGTACTAAGCAAAAAGGACAAAGGTGGAGGCATCACGTTACCTGATTTCCAACTATGCTACAAGACTACGGTAACTGAAACAGCATGGAACTGGTACAAAAATCAACACATAGAACAATGGAACAGAACAGAGAGCCCAGAAATAATGCCACACACATATGACATTCTAATCTTTGTCAAAGTCAACAAAAACAAGCAAGGGGGAAAGGACTCCCTATTCAATAAGCGGTGCTAGAATAATCAGTTAGCCATACACAGAAGATTGAAACTGAACTCCTTTCTTACACCATATACAAAAAAAAAAAATTAACTCACAATAGGTTAAAGACTTAAATGTGAAACCTGAAACTATAACAACCCTGGAAGATAACCTAGGAAATTACATTTTGAACAAAATCAGGCAAATATTTCATGACAAAGATGCCAAAGGTAATTGCACCAAAAACAAAAGTTGACAAATGAGACCTAACTAAACTAAAAAGCTTCTGCACAGCAAAATAAACTATCCACAAAGTAAACAATCAGTCTACCGAATGGGAGAAAGTATTTTTAAACTATGTATCTGACAAAGGTCTAATATCCAGAATCTATAAGGAACTTAAACTAATTCATAAGCAAAAAAACCTCCAAACTCATTAAAAAGTGGTCAAAGGACATAAATAGATACTATTCAAAAAAGACATACATGTGAGCAACAAGCATATGAAAAAACGCTTAATGTCACTAATCACTGGAAAAATGCAAATCAAAACTACAATGAAATACAATCTTACACCAATTAGAATGGCATTACTACAGTCAAAAAATAACAGATGCTGGTGAAGTTGCGGAGAAAAAGGAAACACTTATACACTGCTAATGGGAATGCAAATTAGTTCAGCCATCGTGGAACACATTGTGACAATTTCTCAAATAACTTAAAGCTAAAGCTTAATTACCATTCAACCCGGCATTTCCATGATTGAATGTATGCTCCCCATATAGACACATACACTACCATATAGACACATGCAGGCATATGTTTATTGTGGTGCTATTCACAATAACAAAGACAGGGAATCAACCTAAATATCCATCAAAAGTAGACTGGATAGAATAAATGTGGTACTTATACACCATGAAATACTATGCAGCCAGGAAAAATAACGAGATCATGCTCTTTGCAGAAACATGGATAAAGCTGGAGGTCATTATCCTAAGTGAAAAAACACAGGAACACAAATCCAGACACCGCATGTTTTAACTTATAAGTGAGAGCTAAACATTGTGTTCATATGAGCATAATGAAGGCAACAAAAGACACAAGGCCCTAGTTGAGGGTAGAAGGAGGGAGAGTGAGGATCAAAAAACTATCTATTGGATACTGTGCTTATTACCCGGCTGGAGAAATAATCTGTACACCAAACCCCTAGACAATTTATGTATCAAATTTGTACATGTATCCCTGAACCTAAAATAATAGTTAAAAAATAAAATATTTAAAATAGCTTATTTAAAGTATTTTTTTTTTTTTAGACGGAGTCTCACACTGTCGCCCTGGCTGGAGTGCAGTGGCGTGATCTCGGCTCACTACAACCTCCTCCTCCAGGTTCAAGCAATTCTCCTTGTCTCAGCCTCCCAAGTAGCTGGGGTTACAGGCACACACCACCATGTCCAGCTAATTGTTTTGTATTTTTAGTACAGACGGGATTTCACTATGGCCAGGTTGGTCTCGACCTCCTGACCTCGTGATCCACCCACCTTGGCCTCCCAAAGTGCTGGGATTACAGGCGTGAGCCACTGCGTCCGGCCTTGAGGTATTTTTCTAGTATCTCCAACATGTAGGCTTTCTCGGTATGTTTTACTGATTGTTTTATTTCCTGTGTAAGGGTTATATTATCTTATTTATTTGAATGTTTCATTATCTTTTTGAAATCTAGTTATTTTAATTAATATAATATGGTAACTCTGGAAATTAGATTCTCTATCCTTGTTAGGGTATTTTTGTTGCTACTTTTTTAGAAAAATTGTTGTTTAGTGACTTTTTAATTTTTACAGACTTAGAAAATACAAGTTCAGTTTTGTTACCTGGATATATTGCACCGTGGTAAATTCTGGGCTTTTGGTGCAGCCATCACCCAAATTGTGTACATTGTGCTTATTAAGTAATTTCTCATACCTCACCCCCCCAACTTCCCACCCTTTCAAGTCACCAATGTCTATGAATGCACTCTCTATTTCCACATGTATTGATTATTTATCTCCCACTTATAAGTGAGAACATGCAGTATTTAACTTTCTATTTCTCTTTAGTGACTTTTCTGTTCTTTATCATGTATGGCAACTGAAATTTCTGATCCCTATTGGGGCCAACTAATAATTAGAAACACATATCTTTAAATATCTGGAACCTATAAATCCTTCAATCTTTGCTAATGGGCTATGTGTGTTTGTTGGGGCATGCATTGAACACTGTGTTAGGCTTTTACACTCTTGCCTTAGCCTTTATTTTCTCCTTGCACAGAACTTCAAGTTCAGCCAGAAGTAAGAGTGTAGGGCTTTCTCAGGTTTTTCCTTAGCATGCACACAGCTCTATGCGTGCATATGAACTTCTAGATTTTCAACAGTATGACAGAGTCTTTCAATATCCATATGGACATGTCCTCCTAAGGTTTTTCATTAAAGCCTATTGATTTGTCTACTGTTTTCCCCATTATCTATCACCTCAGGCAGCTGGGATGTTATTATGTTCAAAAAATGTCCCTAACAAAAGGCTTGCACCACGTCAACTGGGTGAATTTGAATCAGATCAAATGTAGGCAAACGTTTTGAGTGAGGTCTTCCAGAGAGCCACCAGACAAGTCAAATAATTAATATTCTTTGGGGATTATGCTTTGAAAGTGCTCCAGCTTTCTTTTCCTCCCTTCAGTATTGAAAATGTGGACCTTTAATTTTCAAGGATACTGCTGAACTGGTAATAAGAGATGGGACTAGAATAAATTAAAATGCCACAAAACTTACTGCTCTCACTGAGATTCAGATATATTTTTTTCATTTACTGAACTCTTGCTGGATTGTTGCAAGTTTTGGTTAATTTCCAAAGTTCTAAAAATGTTGATTCTAAATTTTTTACATTGCTTTTTTGGAGAGACAAGGTTTTGGAGGTCCTTACTTCATCATTTTTTATTCACTGACACCACACCTGTGAATTCACCATTTTTGCGAACATGACCGAAAATTTTATTCTTTCTTGCATCTTATTTTATTTTTGTTTAAATTACTCATTCATCATTTACTATTTAATGTATTCATTGAGCTTTTTTTTGGTTACTACAATATTCATTTTTAGAATTTCCAGAGTTTTTTTTCCCAAATCTGCAATGTCTTTTAACTCTTTTTTTTTTTTTTTTTTTTTTTTTTTTTTTTCTGAAACTTGAACTTCATTTCAAAGAACATGGAAATTGTCTGGTAATTCCATTATATGCAGTACAAACATGTGGTCTGGTGTTTGTGATAATGCATGTTCATGCTGTTTTGTGTTTCCATGTATCTTATTATTTTGTGCTTGTGTGTTGGACATTGGATTTGAAGAAAAAGTATTTCTGGAAATAATTTAATGCCTAGGATAATCTCTTTTCATAAAATGAACTTGTGTATTGCTTCTGCCAAGGTTTTAGCAAGTAGCAACATAGTACCAGTTTCAGATTTGAGGACTTGAAATTTTTTAGTCCATCAAGATAATTTGAAGTTGAGTGTCAGTCTAAATGACTTCAGAATTGCTTTAGGTTTGTCCTTACCACTTTGGTGTAGCTCTTCAGGGTTCCAACCATAAATGCTAAGGTTCACAGCTCTGGCAAAACCTGGGCTTCGCATGTTGTTCCCCTGGATCTGTACATTTGTCAAAATTTCTACTCAGCCTTAAAAGTACCTTATTAGAAACAGCATAAGAACCACTAAAAGGCAAGGTCTTCCCTCTGGACTCACGTCTTCTTACGTATCTTGGCTCAATAGTTCCTATCTGTGTCTTAATTGATTTATGAATAAGATGTTTTAAATGAATACTTTTCATTTCATTGTGTGGTTACAGTATACATGAGTCCAAATTACCAGTGTTCACTTGAATGGCACCAGTCTCCCAACAAAACGACTTAGATTTTATTTACTATAGTATATTAACTATTCATAATTTCTTAAACTGCAAATGTCACTGCCAGCACTTTTGTCCACAAATCACTATATATAAAACAGATTTGAATTGTGATCAATAACCAATCATATCATTTCTTTCATAGTCTACCAGCAATTGGTCACTGTGCATGTATTATTCAGTTTGTTCATCAAAAATGGCACATATTTATACTACCGTTTTGTCCCTCAGTGACAAATTCATGTGTTATGTTATAATAATAGGTAACGGAAATAAGGAATTGGTCAAGAAAAATCAAAGTACATCAAATAAATAAAAGTGCTAATGCTGGCACTGAAATTCAAATCAAATGTATTGAGGTTGTAGAAGAAATATCTAACCGTTCAAAGATTGAAACTACCACTGTTAGAGAGACTCTAGAGCCAGAGGAACTTAGTGAAGGCAAACTTATTGACATAAATGAGAAAAGTGGTTGTGATAAAAGGATGAAGATGTTCCAGAGCAAGTGATGCTGGCAAACAATTTTACAACAAAGTAACTCTTAGAGATTTTCATGGCATTGAAATTGAAAAGGATAAAATGTTCAAAGTTGATACAAACTTAAAATTGAGTATAGAAATTCACCAATAAGTAGAAAAGATGTGTCATCCAAATTGTAAGTTCCATGACTTGAAGAAGGAGGACACTGCTGAGACCACTCGTAATACATCTTTACGAAGAAATAAAATATTTTAATTTCTCAGTATTTTAAATACAGTGTACTAAGTAGATAGTTGCTTTATAATTTTTCCATTTTTCTATTCACTTGTAACTGGCAGTAAAAATGTTTTTAATGTTTTAACCAAAAATTTTTACAATCACAAAGCAACAATATTTTTTCCCAATGATTATTATGATTTTTTTTGCATAATGTCAGCTTGCATGGTCACTTTTATGGTCTCACATTACCATTCAAAGCAAGGATTGCCTATATTTCATTTAGCTTTTTTTTTTTTGTATTTTTAGTGAGATATTAGTTTAAATTAAATAAATCTCCATTACTCTGCATAATTTTCAATAAATATTATACATGGTCTTATTTAATTTCCATAACGATTTGTGAGATACAGTGGGCAGGCATGGTTATGTCACTTTTTTATAGATATGTATATTAGTCAGTTCTTGCATTACTATAAAAAATACCTGAGATCAGGTAATTTCTTTTTGAAAAAGTTTGTCACACAGTTCTGCAGGTCACACAGGAAGCATAGCAGTGTCTGCTTCTAGGGAGGCCTCAGGGAGCTTTTACTCATGGTAGAAGGACAAGTGGGAGCAACTGTCTTACATGGCAGGAACAGGACCAAGAAAGAGGGGGAAGGTGCCACAAACTTTTAAACAACCAGATCTCATGAAAACTCTAACACAAAAACAGCACCAAATGGATGATGCTAAATCATTAATGAAGGATTTACCCACATTGTATTAATCTGTTCTCAAATTGCTAATAAAGAAATATCTGAGGCTGGGTAATTTAATGAGAAAACAGGTTTAATTAGCTCACGGTTCTGCAGGTTGTGAAGAAATCACAGCAGCTTCCGTGGAGGCCTCAGGAAACTTACAATTATGACAGAAGGCAAAGTGTAAGCAGGCATCTTTACATGGCTGGAATAGAAGAAAGAGAAAGAAGTAGGAGGTGCTAAACGCTTTTAAACAACCGTATATCATGATAACTCACGCACTATTATAACAACAGTACCAAGGGGGAAATTGCACTCATGATCCAATGACCTCCCACCAGTCCCCACCTCTAACAGTGGGGATTTCAATTAAACACGAGATTGGGGTAGGGACACAGATTTGAACATATCCTTCTGACCCTGGCTTTTCCAAAATCTCATGTCCTCCTAACATGGCAAGATACAATCATGCCTATACAACAGATACAATACTTAATGGAAAAATCTAACCCATTCTAACATTAACTCGAAAGTCCACAGTTCAAAGTTACATCTGAGAAAAGGCTAGTCTCTTCCACCTATAGGCCTATAAAATAAAAAAAAAAAAAAAAAAAAAAAAAACAGGTTAGTGAATTCCAAGATACAATGGGGATACAGGCATTAAGCAATATATACTCTCATTTCAAAAGGGAGAAATAAGCCGAAAAAGAGGCTACAGTCCCCACACAAGTCTGAAACTCAGCAGGGCATTTATTAAGTCTTAAATAAGTTATTCTGGCTAGAGAAACTATTTTTAAAATGACAAAAATAAATCAATCAGTCAACATATATTTATGATCCTCCTAATTGACATGAAGGTACTCTAAGAGACAGAAAAGGAGGAATGGGTGGTTCTTGCTTTGAAAGGGTTCATGATTTTATTAAAGCACAACATGAGGCATATATTCAAATGCAAGATTGTGTAGTTCAAAATCCACATTGTAAGATTTCAGATATAGAAACATCAAAAGGAAAATGAGCCATAAATTTGAACTATGTTGAACTTAAAAGCATGATTTAAATTGGGTTTCATAAGGAAGAATATAATAATAAAGACTCAAAAGGGTGAAGACCAAGAGCCAAACCAGGTGTGAGGCAATGAGCACTGTCTGTGCAAGAAGATTGATAAAGGCCTTGCTGTTTCTTGCTTGTTAGTTTTTCTGTTCTTAGGAAGTGGCTGGGAAGAAGAAATGTTGGCAACCCTATCTCTAAGATGACTTGATTATGTTCAACTAATCAGAAGGAGACTCACCTCTGGAGACCAAAATTTGTTTAGGAAGCTTCAAGAAAACTGTCCTTGAAATGGGATTTCCATCACTTTATAATTGTATTGAAAATTCTCAATAACTACCTTTCTTCTGGTTCCTGTCAAAACACTCACAACAGAGAAGTAAACAGTCCGATAAAATTTATTAAAACATCTGAAAAGCTCAGAAATAACTCTGAAAAGTTTGACCATACAAATCATGTTTAAAAAAATTTAATATACAGCACTAAAAAAACTATTAACAATATCCCATATGTTCTCTATGTTGCCATTTTATAGCTACAGGGTAAAAGTATGAAAGTAGAAATTTATAGAAGTAATTTTGAAATGTCCAAATATCTGTACAGAATTACTAATGTCACTGTAATTACATTATTGGAATCAAACACATAATTACTATAATTATCAACTGAATAAAATTTTATATAGTGACTTTGGAAAACAGCTCCTCGAAAGTTAACCATATATTTATTATATGACCCAATAATTCCACTCCTAAGTATACGTCCAAAAGAATTAAAAGGGGCCAGGCGTGGTGGCTCACACTTGTAATCCCAGCACTATGGGAGGCCGAGGCGGGTGGATCACGAGGTCAAGAGATCAAGACCATCCTGGCTAACATGGTGAAACCCCATCTCTACTGAAAATACAAAAAAAAAAAAAAAAAAAAAAGGCCAGGCGTGGTGGCCGGCGCCTGTATAGTCCCAGTTACTCAGGAGGCTGAGGCAGGAGAACGGTGCAAACCTGGGAGGCCGGGCTTGCAGTGAGCAGAGATCCAGCCTGGGTGACATAGAGAGACTCTGTCTCAAAAAAAAAAAAAAAAAAGAATTAAAAATGTATTATTACATTATTGTTCCTGGAAGCATGATTCATAATAGCAAAAAGGGAAACAATACAATTTTTAATCAACTGAAGGATGGGTAAATAAAATGTGGCATATACTAAAAATGGAATATTATTTGACTATAAAAAGTAAATAAAGTATAGCATTCATGTTTATACATGCTGCAATATGGATGAAGCTTGAAACCATTATGCTAAGTAAAATAAAACAGTTACAAAAGATTGCATATGATATATATCATTTATATGCGATGGCCACAACAGGCAACTATGTAGAAGTGGAAAGTAGATTAGTGGTAGTGTGAAGCTGGGATGTTGACATGGAAAGAGAAGTAACTACTAATGAGTATGGAATTTCTTTCTGTAATAATTAAAATGTTCTGATATAGTGGTTTTGATTCCACAACTCTGTAAATATACTAAAATCCATCAAATTGTACAATTTCATCATATAAAATGTGCTGTTTGGAAATAGAATCCTGATAGAGCTGTTTAAAAGAGATAGTCAGGATATGGAAAAATAATTTCGACTCTGTAATCAATATTATCAAATATACTTGCCCTTAACTAAAGAATCCTAAGAATCCTGTGTGACCTGTCTCCTACATACCTCGTCTATGAAAATTTCCCTGTGTTTATTTTGCTTACTTTGTTCCAGTCACACTGGCCTCTATAACAATAAGCTTCATCCTAACTTCAGGGCTTTGTGTTAGATTTTCAGTAGAACTTTGTAAAACTTAGGGTTTAGTTCTGAGCTTTAACCTCAGAAAGTCTGTCTTTTACTATATTACCAAAAACAGTCTTTTCTAACTACAAATCACTTTGTTGCATCACTCTGTATTTTTATCTTCATTGCATTCATAATTATGAGAAGTGATCATGTTTGTTATTTGTTTTTGCTAACAACCTGCCATCATCCATTCTCTTTCTATTGCCTTTCTCCTGAACTCATAACTAGACTGTAAGCTTCATAATGGAAAAAGCTTTATTTGTCTTGTTCATGTCTATATTTTCATTAACTATAACAATTTCCCACATAAATAGACTTTCAATAAATGTTTTGAATGCTTATTTTATAAGACTAGTTAATATCCTTAGAAAAATTGTGAAAATATTTTATTTTAAGGTCATATTTTAATACAGATACAGCCTTACTCAACAAACCAAAGCATACACCAAGACAACTGCCTTTCTAATTACAACCATTTCAACTAATACCCTGATATACCTTGAGTACTCAAAAAGTGAGAAAGTGGGCAAAAGTAGATGTTACTGAGTGCTCTGGGTAAATTATTGGCGTGATATTTGGCTAAAAGGAACCAAGACTATTATTTGAATTATCTTTTTTATTCAGCAGCCTTTGTCAGGCTCAGTGGCAATCTCAATACAATTTGTTAAGAGACAGAACATTTGTTTACAGTATTGATAAACTGCCATAATTATGTGCTAAAAAGTTTTTTAACAAGAACCAGGAATTCAGACTTTTGGGAGAACCAAATGCAAATCAGGCTAGCATTCATGGGGACCAGAAGAACATATGCTGTTTGCTTGATGACTTCTACTTGCCTCTGGACATAACTTTAAATGACATGCTTTTATATTTCATGCCTTAGTCTCTATAAGAAAGCCACCAATCATTTTAAGAATAAATCGGAGCTGTGAAGGTAATATGCCAAATCATTTACATTTGTTTATATGTGACTGACATAACTAAGCTGGGACTCCACCAGACCAAAAAAACAGTGTATATAAAAATTACATTAGACCAAGGCTTTATTTGTGTAGTAGGGGAAAACAGTTATGAGGAGTCAAAAAACCTGGTTTCTAGTCACAACTTTGCAAGTCACTAGTATTGTGGCTTGAGCAAGTCATTCTCTTCTCTGATTATCAGTTTTCTCAACAGTAATATAAGAAATTGCTTTTAACTTCAAAATTATCACATCCTATTCATCTAAGTTAATATTAGTAAACCTGATTTTTTAGTATGTAATGTGTCAACCAGGCTTTCCTTACTTTGATTTGAATTAGTGTGCACCCTGTACCAATAAATTGTGGTTAAAGACCAGGCTCAGAGGCTCATGCCTGTAATCCCAACACTTTGGGAGGCCGAGGCAGGTGGATCACTTGAGGTCAGGAGTTTGAGACTAGCATAGCCAACATGGTGAAACCCTGTTTCTACTAAAAATACAAATATTAAGCGGGCATGGTGGCACACAACTGTAGTCCCAGCTACTCAGAAGGCTAAGGCAGGAAAAATGCTTGGCCCCGGGGGGCAGAGTTTCCAGTGAGCGGAGATTGTGCCACTGCACTCCAGCCTGGGCCACAGAGAGAGACTCCATCTCAAAAAAAAATTATGGTTAAAATAACAAATTTTGAAGTCAGAGTGACTTGGGTTCTAATGCTTGTTCTGCCATTTTCTACCTGTGTGGCTTTCAGTTAGTTTATTATCCAGGCTTCAATGACCTCATCTTTAAAATGATACTAATAATAGTCCTGACTTCGTAAGGTTTTTTTGAGAGTAAAATAAAATAATGCATGTGTGTGATTTATATAGTGCCTAGGACATACTAGGCATTCAATAAACCTTAGCTGTAAAAAGAGAAGAATAATTTTCCTTAATTCAAGTATACTCTCATCATACCATTATTCTGGGACCCGATTCTACAAAGGAATTCCAATTTTGTTTTATTTTTTTAGTATGTATTTCCATGCTACTGGGTAACTGTTTCTAAGTCACTTTCATATTTTTATGTGCCTTTTAGCTACTAAAAGTTAAGAATTTAACAATTTTCCTTGATCTCTCTGCATAAAAATTAGCAAAAGGTTTCACACACAAAATTTACTTGCTTATTTAATCTTAACTGTACTAGTAAGTGCCAAACAAAAAGTAGAATGCTGGCTGCTTAATAAATAGTAAACTTTGCATAAAAGGAAGCCTGTGGCATATCTCTGAAAGATACACTTATACTTCTGAAAAATTATTTATCAAAATTGAAAACTGGTTACAATTTAATCCAGAGTAAGCCTCTAATATGACTCTCTGGGGAACAGTGAACAATTTTAGGAGAAGAAATTGAGTTCATATTTAATTGGAGAAGATAATTCCTTGCCAGCAAAATGTTGAGAAACTTGAGTAGAAAGAAAGTTTCCAGGTTTAAGGATATGGCAAGTTTATCTTACTTGGAGGATTTTAAGTAGTTTTGTTTACACTTTACAAAGCTGAAGTGTGTGTGTGTGTGTGTGTGTGTGTTGGAGGGGTTGTGATTACAGGAAGTAAAGTGTTATTGAATAGAAATGGATGACCCTATGAACATTTTATTCAGAAGTTAAAAGAGATTGCTGCCTGTGTTGGTGGGTCTATCCTCCATTTCAAGTTAACCACATGAGCAAATTTTTAAGTTACCTTCTTATATAGACTTTATAAAATGTAGACAGTCACTGCATCTCAGATATATTGCCATCATTACTGCTTAGACTAGTAATGCTCATTAAAGAACTTAAAAAGTCCAGCTCTTTCATATTATAAATGGAGAAATTGAGGCTTAGCATAGAAAAGGGTCTTGCTTAAGAGATACAAAGTAGCAGAGCTATGCCACACATATATGTCTCCCATTTTAAACTGAGTGGAAATTCCACTGAAGGTGTTCACATACTGAGACCTAGCTTTCTATATCTCCTATTATTTTAAGCAGAATAACCATTCGTGAAAATATTTCATTGCATTAATATCCATAGCTGAGGATACTGGCTGTGGCTGGCTATGACCATAAGGTCTCATTTTCTACCAGATAGCCAACAAGAATGAGTATGTTTCACTTCCATATTTATGTAACAATCAATGAGAGGATTTATATAAAACTGTTCCATTCCTTCTGAAAAAAATATTGTGGTTTAATTTAATGTCTGCCACTTTAAGTGACTCTCTTCAGTGGTTATAGGGATAAAGGCCAAGTTAGAATATGACTAAAATTACTAATTCAGCAATAAGTAATTAATGATTAAGATGAACTGTAATTAATGATTTATTCTAACATTTTGCTAATCAAAAGTGTTACATAAGGAGCAGTAGTATTGACATCACCTAAGAATTTGTTAGAATTGCAGAATTTCAATTGCAACTCCAGCCCCTTTAAATCAGAATCTGATCTTTTAAAAAAACTACCTCTGGAATCTTTATAAAAGACCTCTCTCCACAGTAGTTATAAAAAGTATTTAATAAAAGAGGGATGAGCTTAAGTGACCTGATTTATTTGCTCTAGATACAATTCAGGTAGCAAATGAAAGGTTACATCTTTTTGAAAAATCAGTTTAAATAGACAGAAGGTATTCCTCAAATCCGTATTTGTTTCCCACTGCTCCTGTAACAAATTGCTCCAAATTTTACAGCTTAAGAAAATGCACAAATTTATTATATCACAATTTTGGAGACCGTATTTCTAAAATGTGTCCCCACTGCTGCATTACTTTTGAAAGCTTTTGTCTAGAATCTTTCTTTCTTTTTCCAGCTTCTAGAGGTCACCTACTTTACTTGGCATGTGGCCCCTTCATCTTCAAACACCAGCAGCACAGCAACCTTTTTACTGTCTTCCTCACTTTCTTTTCAGCATGCATCATCAGCATCTTTAACAACTGTACTACTATCAACAGTATGTTTATGACTATGTATGCATTCTCTAAGGTTTTTCTTTTCTACTATGTTCTTCCTTTCCATCTGAAACCTTGACAGCAGTCTTTAACATTCATATGTATACTAATACTGTGTTAAAAAACATTAGGCTTTTGCTAATGTACTCCTAAAATTTTTCCCAGCCTCCACTCATTACCCAATTCCAAAGCCAGATCTACATTTTTAAAGTATTTGTCACAACAAATATAAATAACACCTGATATTCACAATTGTCATGAGACTGTAATGAACCTCTAAATGTATAAATTTTATTATGGTGTATAACTTTTCTGATAATAAATAATAAATTTTAACTAGAGAACCTGTTACGTAAATAGGGTTTCTTTTAATCATTTTGTAGCATAGTAGAAAATGCATAATAGGCATTTCATGAAGTTTTTAGATTTTTGCTCTGCCACCCATGCTGAAGTGCGGTGGTGCAATCACAGCTGACTGCATCCTCGACCTCCCAAGCAGCTGGAACTACAGGTATGTGCCACCACACCTGGCTAATTTTTGTGTTTTCTGTAGCGACCAGCTTTCTCCTTGTTACCCAGGCTGGTCTCAAGTGATCCACTCACCTTGGCCTCACAAAGGGCTGGTATGAAAGACATGGGCCGCCCCACTCACCCAGTTTTTAGATTTAAATGCAACAGAAATGGCACTGGTTTCAGGAGCCAGGAAACTGCTGTCTTGCCTTTGTCTCCAAATGAATAAATGATTTTATATAGGTCTTAGTTTGCCACCTTTGAAATACAATAATTTCCTGTAATTCTTGTGATTGATATAATAATTTAATTAGATAATGAGTGTGAAAACACTATACATTGTTTACAAGGTACTTCTATTTCAGGAAGAGACTGTTGCGGCAGTTAGAGCAATAGACTAAATATGAAGTGAGATTTTGTATTAAAAGTGTAGCCAAAAAGAGAAGTAGGTAAACTACTTTTGAGAAATTGAGAAATTTAAAAATTTATAATTCCAATTTTAAGTTGTATTGTTTACTCCTTTAGTCACTTTATAAGTCTTTCTTATCTCCATAAATATAGGAACAACTTTTACCCGTTTTCTAGATGTAAAATTCATCTAAATAGTTATCAACTGTGTGATAATGTGCTGGAGTAGAAAAAATTCTGCATCTGGAATAAGATGACCTGAATTCTAGTTGTAATGCTTTTACTAATTTGTATACTCTGTGTGTGTGTGTCCGAGAACATATGCATATAATATATAGTGATCATATTAGGATAATTTGGTATTCTTTAGCAAATATTTCCATATCCTTCTAAGATATTTTGTTATAGTTCCAGCTGAATTTGATTTATCTTTTCTTCACAAGCATAGCTTTTGATTTCAGAAATGCTGCAAAGGTTTTGGCAGTCTAATTATCTGTGATCACCAATTACCTGTGTAGACCTTGAGTACATCATTTTACCTTCCCATTCCTCATTTTGTTCATTGGTAAGTAAGCATATTGGATAAACTAATTTCCAGGTTTCCTCTAGTCTTAATATTTTGTTATTATATTCTCGTAAATTCACAATCTAATGATAGCATTTCTTCAAATTGATAGAAAATAAATACGAATAAATATTAAAATAATTTAAAATGGGAAAGGTAGGCCTTATGAAAGGAAAAAACAGGTTGAAAAAATCGGCTTTCTCGAGGGGCCGAGCAAGATGGCCGAATAGGAACAGCTCCAGTCTCCAGCTCCCAGTGCTAGCAACACAGAAGACAGGTGATTTCGGCATTTTCAACTGAGGTACTGGGTTCATCTCACTAGGGAGTACTGGATAATCAGTGCTGGTCAGCTGCTGCTGCCCGACCAGTGGGAGCTGAAGCAGGGCGAGGCATCGCCTCACCTTGGAAGTGCAAGGGGGAAGGGAATCCCTTTTCCTAGCCAGGGGAACTGAGACACACAACACCTGGAAAATCGGGTAACACCCACCCCAATACTGCGCTGTACCAAGGGTCTTAACAAACGGGCACACCAGGAGATTATATCCCACACCTGGCCGGGAGGGTCCTATGCCCACCCACGAAACCTCCCTCATTGCTAGCACAGCAGTCTGCGATCTAACTGCAAGGCAACAGCAAGGCTGGAGGAGGGGCGCCCGCCATTGCTGAGGCTTAAGTAGGTAAACAAAGCCACTGGGAAGCTCGAACAGGGTGGAGCTCACAGCAGCTCAAGGAGCCCTGCCTGTCTCTGTACACTCCATCTCTGGGGACAGGGCACAGCTAATCAACAACAACAACAAAAACAAAGAAGCAGAAACTTCTGCAGATGCAAACGACTCTGTCTGACAGCTTTGAAGAGAGCAGTGGATCTCCCAACATGGAGGTTGAGATCTGAGAATGGACAGACTACCTGCTCAAGTGGGTCCCTAACTCCTGAGTAGCCTAACTGGGAGACATCCTCCACTAGGGGCAGACCGACACCCCACACCTCACAGGGTGGAGTAGACCCCTGAGAGGAAGCTTCCAAAGCAAGAATCAGACAGGTACACTCACTGTTCAGCAATATTCTATCTTCTGCAGCCTCTACTGCTGACACCCAGGCAAACAGGGTCTGGAGTGGACCTCAAGCAATCTCCAACAGATCTACAGCTGAGGATCCTGACTGTTAGAAGGAAAACTAACAAAAAGGAAGGACGCCCACACCAAAACCCCATCAGTACGTCACCATCATCAAAGACTAGAGGCAGATAAAACCACAAAGATGGGGAAAAAGCAGAGCAAAGGAGCTGGAAATTCCAAAAATAAGAGCGCATGTCCCCCTGCAAAGGAACGCAGCTCATCGCCAGCAATGGATCAAAGCTGGATGGAGAATGACTTTGACGAGATGAGAGAAGGCTTCAGTCCATCAAACTTCTCAGAACTAAAGGAGGAATTACGTACCCAGTGCAAAGAAACTAAAAATCTTGAAAAAAGAGTGGAAGAATTGATAACTAGAATAATTAATGCAGAGAAGGCCATAAACGAACTGACAGAGATGAAAACCATGACACGAGAAATACATGACAAATGCACAAGCTTCAGTAACCAACTCGATCAACTGGAAGAAAGAGTATCAGCGATTGAAGATCAAATGAATGAAATGAAGCGAGAAGAGAAATCTAAAGAAAAAGGAAGAAAAAGAAATGAACAAAGCCTGCAAGAAGTATGGGATTATGTAAAAAGACCAAATCTACGTCTGATTGGGGTGCCTGAAAGTGAGGGAGAAAATGGAACCAAGTTGGAAAACACTCTTCAGGATATCATCCAGGAGAACTTCGCCAACCTAGTAGGGCAGGCCAACATGCAAATTCAGGAAATACAGAGAATGCCACAAAGATACTCCTCAAGAAGAGCAACTCCAAGAAACATAATTGTCAGATTCACCAAAGTTGAAATGAAGGAAAAAATTTTATGGGTAGCCAGAGAGAAAGGTTGGGTTACCCACAAAGGGAAGCCCATCAGACTGACAGCAGATCTCTCGGCAAAAACTCTACAAGCCAGAAGAGAGTGGAGGCCAATATTCAACACATTCTTAAAGAAAAGAATCTTAAACCCAGAATTTCATATCCAGCCAAACTAAGTTTCATAAGTGAAGGAGAAATAAAATCCTTTACAGATAAACAAATGCTTAGAGATTTTGTCACCACCAGGTCTGCCTTACAAGAGACCCTGAAGGAAACACTAAACATGGAAAGGAATAACCGGTACCAGCCATTGCAAAAACATGCCAAAATGTAAAGACCATCGAGCCTAGGAAGAAACTGCATCAAATAATAGAAATCAGAAATAATAGCACACATCTACAGCCATCTGATCTTTGACAAAACTGAGAAAAACAAGACATGGGGAAAGGATTCCCTATTTAATAAATGGTGCTGGGAAAATTGGCTAGCCATAAGTAGAAAGCTCAAACTGGATCCTTTCCCTACTCCTTATATGAAAATTAATTCAAGATGAATTAGAGACTTAAATGTTAGACCTAATATCAAAAATCCCTAGAAGAAAACCTAGGTAATACCATTCAGGACATAGGCATGGGCAAGGACTTCATGTCTAAAACACCAAAAGCAACTGCAACAAAAGCCGAAATTGACAAATGGGATGTAATTAAACTAAAGAGCTTCTGCACAGCAAAAGAAACTACCATCAGAGTGAACAGGCAACCTACAGAACGGGAGAAAATGTTTGCAATCTAGTCATCTGACAAAGGGCTAATATCCAGAACCTACAAAACTCAAACAAATTTACAAGAAAAAAACAAACAACCCCATCCAAAAGTGGGCAAAGGATATGAACAGACATTTCTCAAAAGAAGACATTCATACAGCCAACAGACACATGAAAAAATGCTCATCATCACTCGCCATCAGAGAAATGCAAATCAAAACCACAATGAGATACCATCTCATACCAGTAAGAATGGCAATCATTAAAAAGTCAGGAAACGTCAGGTGCTGGAGAGGATGTGGAGAAATAGGGACACTTTTACACTGTTGGTGGGACTGTAAACTAGTTCAACCATTATGGAAAACAGTATGGTGATTCCTCAACGATCTAGAACTAGAAGTACCATATGGCCCAGCCATCCCACTACTGGGTATATACCCAAAGGATTATAAATCATGCTGCTATAAAGACACATGCACACGTATGTTTATTGCGGCACTATTCACAATAGCAAAGACTTGGAGTCAACCCAAATGTCCATCTGTGACAGACTGGATTAAGAAAATGTGACACATATACACCATGGAATACTATGCAGCCATAAAAAATATGAGTTTGTGTCCTTTGTAGGGACATGGATGCAGCTGGAAACCATCATTCTCAGCAAACTATCACAAGAACAGGAAACCAAACACCGCATGTTCTCACTCATAGGTGGGAAATGAACAATGAGATCCCTTGGACTCGGGAAGGGGAACATCACACAGCGGGTCCTATCATGGGGGGTGGGATGGGGGAGGGATCGCATTGAGAGTTATACCTGATGTAAATGACGAGTTGATGGGTGCTGACGATTTGATGGGTGCAGCACACCAATACGGGACAAGTATACATATGTAACAAACCTGAACGTTATGTACATTTACCCTGGAACTTAAAGTATAATAATAACAAAAAAATAAAAAATAAATAAAAAAATAAAAAAATTTTAAAAAAGCAAATATTGGCTTTCTCCTTTTTATCAGAAACAAGTCATATACTGTATTTAATATTTCTATTTTTTCATGTCATAAAATATAAAAAATATTCTATACAAAATACTGGGTGAGAAATTGCAAATACAATGTTGCAATGAAATGAAAGTGAGCCTATACTTAAAAATAAAGTTGGGGAGGGGGGCAGAATGGCCAACTAGAAGCTGCTACAGTGTGTTACTCTCACAGAAAAGAACAAAAGGGATGAGTCAACACAGCATCCTCAATGGAAATATCCAGGTATTCACATTAGGATTCACCAGGGAAACAGCTCAATCCACGGAGAACAGAGGAAGGTAAATCAGGGTGATCACCCACCTGAGTGCAACATGGAGTCAAGGGAACCTCCCCCTGACCGGGTAGGTGGTAAGTGAATGTGCAACCTGGGAAACCACACTTCTCCCACGGATCTTTGCAATCCTCGGGTCAGGAGATACCCTGGCAAACCTCGTCCACCAGGGCCTTCTGTCTGACACACACAGCTGTGTGAAGTCTCAGCAGAGCAGCTGTTCAGGCACCCACAGAGTCCCAGGAGCTTTACATACTCTGCCTCCAGGATCCCTGGCAAAGGTGACTGCAACTCAAGCAAGGTAGGAGGTTGGACCTCCATACATACCCGTAGGAAGGGAGCTGAAACCAGGGGCTGAACAGCATCAGCCTGTGGGTTCCACTTCCCCATTACCTCACAGGATGAAACCCACAGGCTTGGAATTCCAGCCAGCCCCCCGCAACAGTGTTCCACCTACCTAGGATGGAACAGAGTTCCGTGGGAGAGGGCCTGGCTGCCATCTTTGCAGTTTGGATGTCATCTGTTGCAGCTTGTGGGTTTAGGAGAGTCCAAAACAAAATATTCAGGGGTGGAAGGGATCCCCCAGCAGAGCACAGCTGTTCTACCAAAACAGGGCCAGACTGCTTATTTAAGCTGGACTGTGATGTGCTCTTTATCTCTGGGCGAGACCTCCTAGCTGGAAGATCCGGCCCTCCCCACCCATATTCTCCAGCAGAGTTTTTATTTCTCCCTGGAATGAAGAGCCTGGGGATAGAAGTGGGCTGCCATCTTTGCTGTTTGAATAACTCTGCCTTTTCAGCCTGAGGACTTACGAGAGTCTAAGGCACGAATCCAAAGCCAGGAGGCTGGAAAGGTTAAATTGCCAAAACAGCAAAGACAGCGACCTGGCCTTAGTAGAAGGGATTACTCAGCAAAGCACAGCTGCTCTACCAGAATGCAGCCAGACTGCTTCTTTAAGCAGGACCCTGATCCACTCCTCATCTCTAGGAGCACCTCCCAACCAGGGCCCTACAAATATTTGAATTCTCCCTGGGAATTAGTTCCCAAGATGAGGGACAAGTTGTCATCTTTGCTGTTTGGTTGACTCAGCCATTTCAGCCTGTGGGCTTTGGAGAGCCCAAGCTAACTAGGGCAGAAGTGGTACCCTTGCACAGCACATCTGTTCTACAAAAGCATGCCCAGACTGCTTCCTTAAGTGGATCCCTCATCTGTTCCTCCTCACTGGGCAGGACTTCCCAAGTAGGGCCTGTAGCCATTACCACTGATGTTCTCTGGCCAACAGTGGTTTGAAAACTGCCTAGGACAGAGTTCCTAGAAAGAAGGGTGGGCTGCCATCTTTGTTATTTTAGCAACTTAGGTGTTCCAGCCTCCAGGCTTTGGAGAGCCCAACCTGATGAGTAGTGCAAATGATACTCCAGCACAGCACCACTGCTCTGTGAAAGAGGGGCTAGACTGCTTCTTTAAGTGGGTCCCTGATCCCATTCCTCCTGGTTGAGTGAGACCTCCCAACCAAAGTCTCATTCCTCCTCCTACAGGTGCAATTGGGGTGGCAACAGGTTTGTACCCCCCAGGAATGGAGCTCACAGAGGAAGGGGCAGGCTGCCACCTTTGTTGTTTTGCAGCCTTCACTGGTGATACCTTCAGGTACTGGAAAATCCAAGGTGACTTATGACTGGAGTGGACACCCAGCAAACCATAGCAGCTCTACAGAAAAGTGGCCAAACTGTTAAAAGAAGCAAACACACAAAAAACCCTCAAAACTTCATTGAGAGGTCAGCAATGTCAAAGACTGAAGGTAGATAAGCCCACAAAGATGAGAAAATCAGCACAGGAACACTGAAAACTCAAAATGTCAGAGTGCCCTCTCTCCTTCAAATGACAGCATCACCTCTCCCAGCAAGCGTTCAGAATGGGGCTGAGGCTGGAATGGCTGAAATCAGAATGTGGATAAAAACGAACTTCACTGAGCTAAAGGATCACATACTTACTCAATGAAAGGAAATTAAAAATCACAATAAAACATTGCAGGAGCTGACAGACAAAATAGCCAGGATAGAGAAGAACATAAACTGACCTGATAGAGCTGAAAAACACAATACAAGAATTTTGTAATGCAATCGCAAATATTAATGGTGGGATAGACCAGGGGGAGGAAATAATAACAGATCTGGAAGACTGTGTTTCTGAAATAAGACAGGCAGACAAAAATCATTTTAAAAATGAATAGGAATGAACAAAGCCTCTGAGAAACATGGAATTTTGTAAAGAGACCAAATCAGTGCCTGATTGGTGTACCTGTAACATCTGGGGAAAACTGAACCAATTTAGAATGCATATGTCAGGATATCATGCCTGAGAATTTCCTCAACCTTGCTAGACAGGCCAGCATTCAAATTAAGGAAATGCAGTGAACCCTAGTAAAACACTCCACAAGGTCATCGCCAAGAAATATAATCATCACATTCTTTAAGGTTGAAGTGAAAGAAAAAATGGTAAGGGCATCCAGAGAGAAAGGTTAGGTCACATACAAAGGGAAGCCCATCAGACCAACAGTGGACTTTTCAGTGGAAACCCCAAAAGCCAGAAAAGATTGAGGCCAAAATTTAACATTCTTAAAGAAAAGTAATTCTAACCCAGAATATCATATCCAACCAAACTAAGCTTCATAAATGAAGGAGAAATAAGAGCCTTTCCAGATAAGCAACTTCTGAGGTAATTCATTACCACCAGATCTTTTTTACATCATGAAGGAAGCACTAAATATGGAAAAACAACAATAACAACAACACAGTACCAGACACTACAAACACACACTGAAGTACACAGTCCAGTGACACTGTAAAGCAACCACAAAAACAAGTCTGCAAAGTAACCAACTAGCATCATGATGACAGAATCAAATCCAGAGATAAGAATACTAACCTTAAATATAAATGGATTAAATGCCCCAATTAAAAGACACAGAATAGTAGTAAGCTGGATAAAGAGCCAAGGCCCATTGCTATGCTGACTTCAAGAGATATAGTAATGTGCAAAGACACACAAAGGCTCGAAATAAAGGGATGGAGAAAAATTTACCAAGCAAATGGAAAACTTAAAATAGTAGGGGTTGCAATCCTGCTTTCTGATAAAACTGACTTTTAACTAACAAAGATAAAAAAATACAAAGAAGGGCATTACACAATGGTAAAAGGTTCAATTCAATAAGAAGAGCTAACTATCCTAAACATACATTGCACCCAACACAAGAGCACCTAGATTCATAAAGCAAATTTTTAGAGACCTTCAAAGAGAGTTAGACTTGCACATAATAATAAGTGGGAAATTTTAACACCCCACTGACAATATTAGACAGATCATCAAGACAGAAAATTAACAAAGATATTCAGGACCTGAACTCAGCTCTGAATCAAATGGACTTGACACACATCCACAGAACTCTCCACCAACAACCAACAGAATATATATTATTCTCATTGCCATATACTGCTTACTGTAAAATAGATTACATAATTAGACGTAAAACACTCCTCAACAAATAGAGAAGAACTGAAATCACAACAAGCAGTCTCCTGGACCACAGCACAGTTAAATTAGAACTCAAGACTATGAAATTCACTCCAAACCATACAATTACATGGAAATTGAATAACCTGCTCCAGAATGACTTTTGGGTAAATAATGAATTTAAGGCATAAGCCAAGAAGTTCTTAGAACCTAATAAGAGGAAAGATATGACATACAGGAATCTCTGGGACACACCTAAGACAGTGTTGACCTAGAAGTTTATAGCACTAAATGCCCACATCGAAGAGCTGGAAAAATCTCAAGTTTACAAGCGGAGATCTCAACTAAAAGAACTAGAGAACCAAGAGCAAACAAATCTCAAAGCAAGCAGTAGACAAGAAATAACCAAAGTCAGAGCTGAACTAAAGGAGATTGAGACATGAAAAATCATTCAAAAGATCGACATAACTAGAAGCTGGTTTTTCAAATAAAAAATAGATAGACCACTAGCTACTTTAATAAAGAAGAAAAGAGAGAATATTCAAATAAACACAATCAGGAAAAAATAAGAGAAATATTACTACTGACTTGACAGAAATACAACCAACCATCAGAGAATATTAAAATAAAACATCACTATGCACATCAGCTAGAAAATGTAGAATAAATTGATAAATTCCTGTACAGATACAACCCCCAAAACTGAAACAAGAAGAAATTGAATCCCTGAACAAACCAACAAGTTTGGAAATTGAGGCAGTAATAAATAGCCTACCAACCAAGAAAAGCTCAGGACCAGATATATTAACAGCTGGACTGGCACCATTCCTACTGAAACTATTTTTTAAAGTAGAAAAGGAGGGACTTCTTTCTAATTCATTCTATGAGGCCAACATTATCTTGATACCAAAACCTGGCAGAGACACAAGAAAAAAATAAAACTTCAAGCCAATTTCCTTGATGAACATTGATGCAAAAATCAACAAAATACCATCAAAACAAATTCAACAGTACATCAAAAAGCTTACCCATCATGATCAAGTTGGCCTCATCTCCAGTATGCAAGGTTGGTTCAACATATGCAAATCAATAAATACAGTTAACCACATAAATATATGTAAAGGGAAAACCACACAACTATCTCAATAGATGCAGAAAAAAAAAAAAAACTTTTGATAAAATTCAACATTCCTTCATGTTAAAAATTCTCAATAAAGTATGTATTAAAGTAATATATCTCAAAATAATAATATCCATGTATGACAAACCCACAGCTAACATCATACTGAATAAGCAAAAGCTGAAATCATTCCCCTTAAAAACTGGTAAGACAGGGATGCCCTCTCTCGCTATTTCTTTTCGACACAATATTGAAACTTCTGGCCAGAGCAATCAGACAAGAGAAAGAAATAAAGAGCATTCGAATAGGAAGAGAGGAAGTCAAATTATCCCTGTTTACAGAGGAGATAATCCTATATCTAGAAAACCCCATTGTCTCAGCTCAAAAGCTTCTTAAGCTTATAAGCAACTTCAGCAAGTCTCAGAATACAAAATCAATGTCAAAAAATTACTAGCATTTTTTATAAACCAACAACAGTCAAGATAAGAACCATATCACCAATGAACTCCCATTCACAATTGCCACAAAAAAAAATAATAAAATAAATAAGAATATAGATTACAAGGAAAGTAAAAGATCTTTACAAGGAGAACTACAAACCCCTACTCAAAGAAATCAGAGATAACACAAATAGGAAAACATTCCATACTCATAGATAAAAATATTCAAAATTGTTAAAATGTCTTTACTGCCCAAATAAGGTTTCCCATTAAACTACCACTGACATTCATTGCAGAACTAAAAAATTTATTTTGAAATTAATATGAAACCCAAAAAAGTGGCCAAATAGCCAAGACAATCCTGAGCAAAAAGAACAAAGCTGAGCGCATCATGCTACTCAACATCAAATTATACTACAGGGCTACAGTAAACAAAACAGCATGGTACCAGTATGAGAACAGACACATAGACCAATGGAACAGAATAGAAACCTCAGAAATAAGAGTTTGCACTTCTACCAATTTTTGATCTTTGACAAACCTGAAAAAAACAGGCAATGATGAAAGCATTCCTAGTCAATAAATGGTGCTGGGATAACTGACTAGCTAGTTGCAGAAAATTGAAACTAGATCTATTCCTTACACCATATACAAAAATTAACTCAAGATGGATTAAAGACATAAATGTAATTCAGAAAACTATAAAAACCCTGGAAGACAACCTAGGCAATACCACTCAGGACATAGGTCCAGGAAAATATTTCATGTCCCAGATGCTAAAAGAAATTGCAACAAAAGCAAAAATTGACAAATGGAATCTAATTAAACTAAAAACCTTCTGCATAGCAACAGAAACTATCAACAGAATAAACAGACAACCTAGAGAATGGGAAAAAAAATTTGCAAGTCATGCATCTGTCAAAGGTCTATTATCCAGCATATATAAGGAACTGAAACAAATTTACAAGAAAAAAAAAAAAACATTAAAAAGTGGGCAAAGGACATGAACAGACACTCCTCAAAAGAAGACATACACGTGGCCAACAATCATATAAAAAAATTCTCAAAGTCACTGATCATTAGAGAAATGCAGATCAAAACTACAGTGAGATACCATCTCACACCAGTCAGAATAGCAATTATTAAAAAGTCAAAAAATAACAGATGCTGGTTAGGATGTGGAGAAAAAGGAACCATTTTACACTGTTGGTAAGAGCATAACTTAGTTCCAACTTTGTGGAAAACAGTATGGTGATTACTCAAAGAGCTGGAAGCGGAACTACCGTAGGACCCAGCAATCCTATTACTTGGTATATACCCAGTGGAATATAAAGCATTCTATCATAAAGATGCATGCATGCTTACCTTCATTGTAGCACTATTCACAATAGCAAAGACATGGAATTAACCCAAATTCCCATCAATGATATACTGGATAAAGAAAATGTGGTATGTATACACCATGGAATACTATGCAGCCATAAAAAATGAACATGATCATGCCCTTTGCAGGAATATGGATGGAGCTGGAGGGCATTATCCTCAGCAAACCAATGCAGGAACAGAAAACCAAATACAGCAGGTTCTCACTTATAAGTGGGAACTAAATGATGAGAACACATGGACACACAGAAGGGAACAACATGCACTGGAGCTTATCAGGGGCTTGGAGGGTGGGAAGAGGGAGAGAAGCAAGTAATATAAGTAATAGCTCCAATTAATCCCCATGACACATGTTTACCTATGTAACAAACCTGCACATCCTGCAATGCACCCCTGAACTTAAAAGTAAAAAAAACAAGCAAAGTTGGTTTTGCTATTGAGGCTATTTCATGAAAGTAGGTTATTAACTACAAATTTTGGCACATTTTCCTGTCCACATCAATATATAAATATCAATGTTCAAGCAAATTGAGTGTGCATTGTTGTGACATATGAGTAAACATCTAATCATATATTGGTTCTTGGTTGACTCTATTCAGTCATAGTCTTTTTATATAACAAGGGAGGCTTTACCTACTGATTTTCTCTCAGCCTATTTCTTGCTTCGATTTGAAAGTAATGATTTGGTAGATTAAGCTCACCTGATCCCTCTACTGCTAGGATTTTTCTGCTTCTGCTAAAAGAAACTGGAAGATTTTGTTTGCTGATACTTGCTTTAATTGAGGAATAGTAATAGTTGAGTAGTAGGGCTGGTTTTAGGCTTAATCAGTTTTAAAATGTTTGAGAGTTCTGCATTGATTCTTCTCCCCAATCCCATCCTTGTCTTTTTCTTTGCTGTGCCATGATTTTCACTTCCTGAGTGGTTTTGCTGTTGCCACTTCGTTGTAATAATTCTGGAAATGTGGTAGAGAGTTAAACATACCTTACTGCTATGTCAGCAGACTACCATTCTATTATGTGTGCTTTATTGCTTTTTTTTTTTTTAATTTACGATCAACATCTTTTTCCCTTTTTCAGTGACAAAATTTAAGTAGAGTGCATCCAACAGTTTTTGCCCCAGGAAAGGATTTTCCCTGAAAGCCTGCTTATCCTTTATCTCTTCACTGCCATCAAAGAAAAACACCTTCTGCTAACAACAACGGAAACCATTTCCAAAAGAAGCTGTAGGATGAAAGGCATTTGAAACATATTTTCTGTAGTGGGAATTTTTTATCATTTTTCTAATATTATCTTATTCTTCCCCCATGGGTTAGCTGCCATGAGATTTGAATGCAATTGTTCCATCCTCAGCTCCATGGGTAGACCATGATGAGTCTAGGTCAATTATATTAATCCTATCTTATTCAAAAAAGGGATTCAGCACTAGGAATCCAATCATCATGTAGTTCAGGACTCTTGATGAGTTTAAGGAAGGGGTGATTTCTCCCTCCTACTAGACTTGAATGAGAAAGCATGGAGCCTTGGTCCAATACTTTGAAATACAGAGCAGAGATTAGGTATTATCACTTAAAGATGTCACTGAGCCTTACCATCAGTCTTCCCTTTCAAATATGTGAATCAATAAATTGTTATATTTTTAAGCAAGTTTGAATTGGTTTACTGGAAATCTAAAGCTTTCTAACTGCTACATATTCAGTTTTAAAAGTCAATCAGAGCATTTTATGTAGTTTCATGTCAATCATCTTTCTTCTTACAATTCATATGATGATGATGCTTCATTCTATCTTAGGGTCAAGAAAATAGGAAATTCTTGACTGACATGAGGTGTGCCTCTAACATTCCTGGGAATGTGAACAAATATTCTAAGACTAGAACACTTGAAAAAATGTATTATTTATTAAGAGTATAGAGTAACACTTTTAAGATTCAAGTTTCTCAGAAAAATAAAATTAAAAGTGAAGACTTGACTGCTTTACTGATGATACTTTAGAGAACCTCATGTGTCATAATATTGCAATTAGGATAATATTAGATGATATATAACAGAATTGCTTTATATTCAGATATCATCAAGAAACTGTTTCATAGCACCTCTTGAGAGTTGTATATGCAAATGTCATTCTTACCACGCAGAGGGTTCTTGCTAACGAGAAGAGGAGAACACGGGAAAGGTAAGACAAAGCATATAGAGAGTTTTAGACACATTAGCCATACCTACACTATAAAAAGGTATAGTAGTTATTTCAATGGCTTGAGGGCTATATTCTTCAAGGGAAAGTATCACTTTCAGAGATCATGTTCCTTAAAATCTATCCAAATATAGGCCAAGAATTGTTGGAATTCACAACTTCTATCAAGTAATGTTATTATCCCTACGATGTTAAACCAGTATTACTGTAGCTTACTCAGAGATTACAAGACAAACTATATCTGGAAAATATAGTACTTGCAAAAGAATTTATAAAACGCTGAAAGGGAAACATAAAAATATGAAACTGTTGAATCTCCAAGTACAATGTGAATAAAGAAAATAAACAGCAATCTTTGCCCACAACACAACCCAGTAGGCTGGAAAAATGACTCTCTTGTCTGTGTTCCCACAGAACTTTGCTTATTCCATGAATAATGTCATATAATTTATTACTGTGTTTTATAACTGTCATACACAATTGCAGCTTTCTAACTAGAAAAGCAACGTCAATTTTGAGGTTGTCTCAACTGGTACAATAACCCTAGTGTTTATATGATGGGCTAAGCAGGGGCAATTGGAATTCTGATGTCATATTTCTCATTTTTTCACGTAGATTTCTGGTGTATTGAAATGTTGTAGCAACTTAGAAAGTCTTTGGTCTCAGTTTTAACCACAATTGAGAAGTCAGTTTTCTGAACTAACACCAGGAGTTGGTAAAAAAGGTTAATGACAAGAATTTTTAATGAGATCCATGCAAATCAGTAATCAAAATTCCTGAAATGAAGCTGAGTTGGGAACGTAAGGGGACACACATATATTAAACATTGATTCTCTAACAAGGTGACATAGATACATTTTATTCAATAATGTCAGTGTAATTCTGGATTATTTTTGTTGATCTGTCTACATAGATGGCGGCCCTTAGGTCTTCCCCTGAGAGAGTATTAAACATATCATTTGCCCTTTTATAGGAATTGCAAGCAGGATTCAAAGGTAATTCAATTGAACCAACAATTATTGAGGGTTATTTTGTGTCTATGTACCAGAAACCTTACTAGACTTATAGAAGATTAATGAAATATAGTATCAGCCTTTAAGATGTTCATATATTCTACAAATTAATAAGGACCTTCTTGATTGTGAACTAAACCTGATACCAAATTATTTGCACGTATCTAATACAAACCTCAAATTCTATCTCTGACCCAATCTTTTGCAATAGGCACAACTTTAGTTATCTGCAATCTCTTCCTTCTTCTCCCCAGTCTGGAAAACTACTCTTTATTTGAGGACATTGTTTTCTTTGTTTTTCCCAAATATGCTAGTCATTGTCTGTGGGTGATTCTAATACAGAGACCCAGAAAATATCATTCAATATTTAGCATTGTGAGTTAAATTTTTTGCTGTCAGAATTTGGAAGCTCCCAGAACTTTTCAGTGAGAATATACTTTCTTGTCATGCAGACAGGATATAATATTCTTACTTGCTGATAATGGGATTTTCAGAAAATGCCAAGGTTGAGTTCATAAATCATGAAGTTATTTTAATGCATCAGAAATCTAATTGAAAAATGGAAAATATGACATCAGAATTTCAGCAACACCTTGCTTATCCTGCCATATCAATAATACTGTAATTACACAATTGAGGCAGCCTCAAAAATGGGATGTTCTTTTTGCTTAGAAAACAGTTAATTATTCTAGTATACTCATAATATAGGCATCCCTTTTGAGACTGTGTCAATTGTGTAATAACACCAGTATTTATATAACAGGCCTACAAAGGATGATTAAAATTATGATGTCAAATTTTTCATTTTTCAATTAGATGCATAATGTATTGAAATTATGTGATTTATGAACTATTTAGCAACAAATTTAGACTACTGTCAAGAAAGTCATAGAAAAGAATGAACTACAACAACAGGGGTAAATTTTATAAACATCACGTTAAGTAAAAGAAGTGAGACACAAAAGACTATATACCATATGATTCCATACATATGAAAATCGTTGTAAAAATAATGTATCTATGGCCATGTATGTCAGAATAATTGTTCTGTGAGTACTGACTAGAAGAAGGCATAAGGGAGCCTTTGAGGAGCTTGAAATCCTTTCTGCCTTCATCTTGGTGGTTACATATATAAATGTTCATTGAGCTATAAATCTGAGATCTGTCTACATTTACTTTTGTATGTTATATCTCAAAAAATTTTAAGGAAACTATTATCTAGGAGTAAAGTAGTAAAGGAAGTGATATATAAGCCAAAGAGTGGTGTTGTACAGTATGTAGTGTACTTATTATTTTGGAGTCATTTTAGTACTATATTGCAATAATTTCAGTTAGGGTCAACTCCACAGCTCTTAAATAACTACTCATTTATGTTTCTTTATTGCTACTCCAATATATGTTTTTATAATAAACCTAAACAATAGCATCCATGGATGACTGCAGTTTAACTTGAATGGAATTTTGGAGCACAGAGAGACACTTTGCAGTGTTGAGCAGGACACTGAGGCTCCTATTCCCTTCTACATAAAAAATGCTTAAAAACTGATTAGATAACTATGCATGCATTAGGCAGCATATCATAAAGACAGGAGAAGGAGTTAAAAAACCTTGCAGACCTCTTCTGGTCATGATTTTCTTCATTGACCATACTGTGTCTTGAGGTATTTGAAGTATAGATGTCTGAAAGAATGAAATCTGCATGTTCTGACATTTCTAAAAACTCATTTGGGAAGGAATAGAAAAAAAATTGTTTTTTCAATGCATCATATTATCAAAAGCAAAGAGTTGAATATTCAAATATATGGTAGTAAAAGAAAATTACCCTCTCTCTTCTCCTGTAATTATTTGAAGAGTTCTTAAGCCATGGCTACTGGAAAGGTTGGGCCAAGATAAGCCAGAAATAAAGATATAATTTTCCATTCCTTTTTATAAATTACAAGTCATAAGCATAAAGTAATTCATTTTAAATTTTTACTATTCAAGCTTTATCTCTTTATTAAGGTTGGTATCTGAGAGTAGACTCCTGGCATATGTCATACCTTATTCTATGAATAACGTATTCTGTTCTTTTATACTGATTTCTTATTCAGCTTTACCCTCCTGCTTAATTTTATGTAAATCAAGCTCTCTTTGAAGTCAAGAGAGAGCATTCAGGAAATAAGATGAAAATCTGGCTGCCAGTCTGTTTGCACATATAAACAAATATCTTCTGTTTTATTGTTTCCCTGTAAAATCTTGCTTAGAATAGAAAGATCCAAAGCAAAGCAAAAAAGTACTACGATTCCAACTTTACCTTGAATTGTAATCTATATCAAAAACTTTGGGGATGGAATTAAAGAGTCTTTTGTAGTTTTGGAAAAGTGAAACCTAAAATAAGTGGAAGTTGGTAAGGCGGGAGTATCACAATGCACATGCAGAATTGTTCTGAACACAGATCCCTGAATTAAACTTCCCCATGCATTCTCCATAAAGAAGAGATTACTGATCCTTGGCTATGAATTCAAAAAAGTTTACATCACATTCAATTGTAGTAAAGCAAAGGAGTTTCATCTTGTAACAGGGGATGTTTTTAATTGCATTTTATAACCAAACAAAACAGTTATACCTCGATAGAACATGATATAACTTAGTTGTTTCCAAGAAATATTTTGTTCATTAGAAATTGACTTTCTTAAGATTACTGCCACCAGTCTTTCTGTACTGGAGAAAAATAAACAGCAAGTATGTGTCAGTCTCAGTAATAAGCTATAGTGGCAGCAAGCTTAATCTGTTGTTAATTAGGCTTGTAGAAAACTAAATCAAGCATCAAAAACCACAGATTATTTTAGGCTTCCTCTAGCATAAACACAAAGCCTTGAGGGTCCATAACATATTATTTTGGTTGACAGTCTTCCACCTTTTGTCAATTGATTACATGTTTCTGATACATTCTGTCTTGATTTCCCTTAGCTCTGTCTTCCCTTGGCCTGCAAGCAGCAGTTTGTTAATTCTTTCTACTTTTTCATATTTAAGTAGAATTACAAACTTCAAATACATTGAAAAATGAACCTATATACAATGAATCAAAACCTCTTAAGTGATACAGTGATAGAAATACTAGACTCATAAGTAAATACAGAACATTTTGAAAATCATTGCAAGTGTTTATTTACAAGCCATTTGTAATTACTAAGCAAGAATGAATGAAAGCTCTGGAAAATGTAAAACAGCAGAGCCTTTTGCATTAAGTTACAATTTACCCACAACAAGGAAAAAATAATACTGTTTCTATAAAGTCTGTTCTAATTGAAGAGTATGATTATGTTCTACACATTCACTCACAAGCAAATGAAGACTTAACTGGAGGAACTTTAGCATACATGTAAAAAAATAAAACAAGCCACTACAAGGAACAAGTAAACAGATATAAGCAGTAATCATATTTTACTATAAGAGTTTCTTACACTTTTATGTACCTAGATGATAAATGATCATGCAATAAATTTTTATTTTGTCTCTTTATTTTTTGAAGATTCCAGCAGAAACTATGCTTTCTCAGGAATTTCTTTATTTGTTCCTTTCTCTTTCCCTTCCCTCCTTCCTTCTTTTTTTCCTCTCCTCCTTCCTTCTTCTTGCCAGCTTCTCTTCCTGCCTTCTTTCCTCCCTACCTTCATCTACATTTTTCTACTCTTCAGGTTACTTGCTTTCTCTCTCTCTCCCTTTATTTATTCTCTTCATCTCCTCCTCTACATACCCACGAACATTTCTTAAGCACCTACTTTGTACCAGGTATTGAAAATACAGTGTCAAGTGAAACAAACTTCCAGCCCTCATGGAAGTCACAACTTGGAGAGAGAAATTAACATGAAATCAAAAAGTATAATATAGAGAAAGTGCTATAAGACCACAAAAAAAGAAACCCTATACAGTAAGTGCTATAACAAAAATATCTTCTAAGTGCTGTAAGAATGCAGATAATGGGCATATAAATCAGATTGGAAGAAGCAATCAGGAAGACTTTTCAGAAATGTTGATACTTATTATAGATTTTTAAAACAGACATAAGATATATAAATGATGAATGAAAGGCACTGTGAGAAGTAAAAAGGTCACACATAAAAGCACAATGACATCACGAATCAAGATGCTGTCTAGAAGCTATGTGTTTGATTTAAGAGAGGGTATATGTGGAGTATGTCAGGGAATGAGAGCACAGAAATAGATACTGGTCAAAATATGGAATAATTTATATGCTAAATTAAGAAAGTTGAACTGTATTCTGGAAAGTATGAACAGTAATTTTAAGGATGTTAAGCAAAAACATGGCTGAATCAAATTTGTGTTTGAAATAGATCAATTTAGAATTAACATGAAAGAAGACGGAGTGAGATAACTCAGGGCAGGAAGCCAGGTTGGGGATTAAAGCCGCAACTAGGCAAGAATGAATGAGAGACTTATATAAGGAAATGGCTTTTGGACAAAAAAGGAAGGAATAGATTTGGCAGTTGTTCAGAATGTGTTCTCATCAGAATGTAGTTATATTCTGTAATCAGCCTGATTTGATTACGTTCTGTACTTTTTAAAGAGCATGTAGGAGAGTTTAACTATTATTCACTGTGCCTCCAAGGTCTAGAAAAACAGCTTTTACTTAGAAAGTACCCAATAAATATTTTTGAATAAATGAAAGTGTTCTGGAACTACAGGAAGTTGTGGTTCAGAGAAAGACATACTGGAGATGTTTTAAAATTATTATTTCAGAGATGGAGCAGTTCTAAATTACTGTGGAATTCATAGTGAGTGCATGAAAGTAGGTGGCTGAAGTGAACAGTGGTTGAAAATCAAGTAACTGTGAGGCAAATGTACTCAATGGATTATCTAGATGGATGTTAGACTGATTCTCTTGAGCATGGATTAAAGATCCTGTGCCCCTGATAGTTTCCAAAGAGCCATAATCCTGATGGAATAAAATATCTTGATTTGCGGCCCCTACAAAATTGATTTCTAGTGAGGTATTCATGCATAATATCCCTGAATAAACATACTTCAGCAGAAATGAATATTAATATGATTAATAGTACTGTGATTCTGAGATGTAAAAAATTATGGAGAAAATTGTTTAAAATTAAAAAATTAATAGAGAAAACAAACATATAGTGATATTGGTCAGATCTTGATGGTATGAGATTTATCTAAACATATAAATGTAATAAAAACTATATTGCCATAAGTTAACAACCATTTTATATAGATTAAATGCACCTTTTAAAATAGATAAAATTATTACATTCCACATTTTCATGTTTGTTTGTCAAACCCCAGTAATTCAAACCAGAAGAAAAAATACTGAATTTTCAAATATTTTGCATTATATTTAGAAAGCTGTATTAACCAAGTGTTTCCTTCTAGTGTACTGATTCTCAAATTTTTATGTCTGTGTGATACATATAAAATAATAGTATTTGACCATCACATTGGGGGAAACAGATCAGGCTATTTGTATTAGTTCATTCTCACACTGCTAATAAAGACTTTCCCAAGACTGGGTAATTTATAAAGGAAAGAGGTTTAACTGACTCACAGTTCAGCATGGCTGAGGAGACCTCAGGAAACTTGCAATCATGGCGGAAGGGGAAGCAAGCACATCCTTCTTCACAGGGTGGAAGCGAGGAGAGGTGCTGAACAAAACAGGGAGAATCCCTTTATAAAATCATCAGATCTCATGAGAACTAACTCACTATCATGAGAATAGCATGGAGGTAACTGCCACCAATGACTCAATTATCTCCCACCAGGTCCCTACCATGACACAAGGAACTTATGGGAACTGCAATTCAAATGAGATTTGGGTGGGGACACAGTCAAATCATATCATTCCACCCCTGGCTTCTCCCAAATCTTCTGTCCTCACATTTCAAAATACAATCATGCCTTCCCAATAAAGTCTTAACTCATTCCAGCATTAACTAAAAAATACAAGTCTGAAGTCTCATCTGAGATAAGGCCAGTTCCTTTTGCCTATAAGCCTGTAAAATCGAAAGCAAGTTAGTTACCTCTTAGATACAAGGGGAGTACAGGCATAGTTTTAATATACCCATTCCAAATGGAAGAAATAAGCCCAAATGAAGGGGCTACAGGCCCTATGCAAGTCCAAAATCCAACAGGGCAGTAATTAAATCTTAAGGCTCAAAAATAATATTCTTTGACTCTATGTCTCAGATCCAGGTCACATGATGTAAGAGGTGGGCTTCCATGACCTTGAGCAGCTCTGCACCTGTGGCTCGGCAGGATACAGCCCTCCTCCCTGCTGCTTTCATGAACTAGTGTTGAGTGTCTGCAGCTTTTCCAGGCTCATGGAGCAAGCTGTCAGTGGATCTCCCATTCTGGGGTCTGGAGGATGGTAACTCTCTTCGCACGGCTCCACTAGGCAGTTCCCCAGTGTGGACACTGTGTGGGGACTCCAACCCCACATTACCTTTTCACATTGCCCTATAAGAGGTTCTCCATGAGGGCTCTTCTCTGGCAGCAAATTTCTGCCTGAACATCTAGGCATTTCCATACATCTTCTGAGATCTAGGCAGAGGTTCCGAAACCTCACTTGCTGACTCCTGTGCACCCACAGGCTTAACACCACATGGAAGCTGCCAAGGCTTGGGACCTGTACCCTCTGAAACCACAGCCTGAGCTGTACCTTGGCCCCTTTTAGCCAGAGCTGGAGCAGCTGGGATGCAGGGCACAAACTCCCTAGGATACACACAGCAGGGGGAACTTGAGCCTGGCCCACTAAATCATTTTTTTTCTCATAGGCCTCTCTGGGTCTGTGATGAGAGGTGCTGCCACAAAGTTCTCTAACATGCCCTGGAGACATTTTCCCTATTGCCATGGTGATTAACATTCGGTTCTTTGTTACTTATGCAAATTTCTGCAGCAGACTTGAATTTCTTCTTAGAAAATGAGTTTTTCTTTTTTAGTGCATTGTCAGGCTGCAAATTTTCCAAATGTTTATACACTGCTTCCTCATGAATGCTTTGCTGCTTAGAAATTTCTTCCACCAGATAGACTAAATCATCCCTCTCAAGTTTAAAGTTCCACAGATCCCTAGGGCAGTGTCAAAATGCTGCCAGTCTCTTTGCTAAAGCATAGCAAGAGTCACCTTTATATCTTATATTTCAGAAGATTATTAAGTTGGAATTCCAGTTCTCAACAAGTTCCTCATCTCCATCTGAGACCAATAAAACCTGGACTTCACTGCCCTTATCACTATCAGCATTTTGGTCCAAACCATTCAGCAAGTCTCTAGGAAGTTCCAAACTTCCCAAATTTTCTTGTCTTCTCTTGAGCCCTCCAAACCTTTCCATCCTTTGCCTGTTTTCCAGTTCTAAAGTTGTTTACACACTTTCAGGTATCCTTATAGCAGCACTCCATTCTCTGCGGAACAAATTTACTGTATTAGTCCACTCTTATACTGCTATAAAGACACAGCCAAGACTAGGTAATTTATAAAAGAAAGAGGTTTAATTAACTCAGAGTTCAGCATGGCTGAAGAGGCCTCAGAAAACTTGCAATCATAGCAGAAGTGGAAGCAAACACGTCCTTCTTCACATGGTGACAACAAGAAGTGCTGAGCAAAAAAGGGAAAAGCCCCTTATAAAGCCATCAGATCTCATGAGAACTAACTCACTCACTATTATGAGAATAGCATGGAGGTAACCACCCCCATGATTCAATTATGTCTCACTTGGTCCCTCCCATGACACATGAGGATTATGGGAACTACAATTCAAGATGCAATTTTGGCGAAGACACGGCCAAACAGTATCATTGTTCATTGTCAGAGAATATAATGCTAGTCTACCCTGGCTCTGCAGCACCACGTTGAGTGGTGAGGTGATCAGTGACCTAGTACTTTTGTAACCCATTTTTGGCATACTACTTGGGAATCTCTGCACTAAAATTCCTGGCTTTTAGAATGAATAAAAATATGTGTGATTAACAATGGCAGTTCAGTTCAATACTGGAGAAGATACAACTCCTATACTTAAAGGATTTGTGTGAGTAGTGCTGGGCTTTGACTTATGTTACAACTATAGCAGTTATATGTAAAAGAGAGATGTCTAAAAGGTTTTGAAACCATTTGGCTAAAAGCTCTCTTTTTTGCACTATCACTCTGCTTAAAACTCACTTCGTTTTCTATAGACAATATAGCTCCAGAGAAATTGTCCCAAATGCCAAATAATTTTTATTTGAAGTAGCAATATTTGACACCAAAAAAATGGCAAATTTTCTGTTAAGAGGCACAGACAGGGTGTTAACATCTTAGGGTGCATAATTGCTTCTAAGCACTTGATTATCAGTCTCCTTTATTCTTGAATGATTGTTCTAGCATTCAAATTAAAATTTAATGAACATTCATTTGTGCAATTATTTATTTTTACAAAGTTTTCTATTTGAGCTGTAAGAAATATATAAAATAAATTTTAAAATACAGCATCTGCCATTAACAATATGATGAGAGGCCGTGTGGTTAGTGGAAAAGAGTCATGTAGTGGAAATTAGAAAACCTAGGTTCAAGTCCCTTAATGCCACTGTCTAGTAACTTGGGCTACTTACTAAAGCACAGAATTTAAAAATAATGATGTTTGTAAAACAATTTGTAAAAATTAATATGCTAAACTAATATACTTAGGAACAAAAAACCAGTGAGAAACAGACACACACATATAATTAGATGTAGAGGAGGGCTAATGTGACCTATGTTATAATAGAGACAGAAATAAAATGATGGAGAGATTTGACTAGGAGAGAGTTAGACATAAGAAATACATTTGGAAAGAAACAAAAAAAAATTGAAGTATTTGTGGCAAAATAATACACTAAAAGGTCTTTCCTGAAATCTTATATTCATTAAAGTGGTGATTAGTATAATCTATTTTGGGTACTATCAACACTCAACAAGTTAGAACACAGCTTTAATGCACAGAGTTTGTTGTTGTTGTATTGTTTTCTTGTGTTTAAACAAAACAAATAAGTCACAGAAAAACACATTGATATTGATACATTTTTAATAAAATTTCCAGATTCGTTTTCTGGTGTATGGTACACATAAAACTTAACCTCTTGTGTATTGTTCATATCTCTAGTCCTTGACAAATACTTTTCAGCCAGCTGAAACTCAAGACTTGCAATATCCTCAGTCAAAAAAATGTTTTAAAAAGACATTCAGTTATGATCATTAAACTACATGATATCCAGAAATGGGGCTCCAGTAATTTGTTAAAATCTTCAAAACATTTTTTTAATTGTAAAGCTCCATCTAACCAGATCATTTTGTTACACAGAAATGCCTACATCAGACATTCATGTTAGTTGAAATTGTGTTCTATTTCAAAGAGGTGCTCTGCCCTTTGTTATCAGATATTATATGTTTTAAAGAACAATAGTTATGAGAATCTAGTGAATGAAATCACTTTCCTTCCAACTGGAACGAATGAAGTATGGTGCAATGGAGTAGGCATAGCTATTGGCCCAAACAGGAAAAAGCAGGAAACAAAATCCTATATTGGTAAGCATAAGGAGAGGGCAATTGTCAAAACTGAGATAAATACAGAGAACTGTATTAGAAAAGTCTATGGGGGCCATGTGTGTGGGTATGTGTGTTTGTAGAAGTATAAAAAAGCAGTAAAATAATAGAACTAAGTTCTGGTCCTAGCTCTGCTAATAGCAGTTTTGAGCACTTCATTTCTCTGGATCCCAATTTTATTATCTATAAAATGAAGATTTATATTAGATGATGTATAAGGTTCCTTATAGCCCTCATTTTATATGACAATTATTTTCTAATACTTTCTATTAGGGATGATTTTCAAATACTGTTAAATTGAAACACTGAACAAAATAATATGATATATTTTCATTTTCTTGTTTTGATATTATTATCCCATTCATCATGTATTTAGACCTTTTGTTAACATAGTTATACATTATTCTTAGTAATTTTAAACACTATTTTTCATATATAATCTCAGAATTTAAAAGGTGGTCATAAAATTTTCATGTTTTAGACCATCTTCTGAAATTTCAGAACTTATCATAAACCCTAAATTTTTGATGCATGAATTTTTATGTATGTGTGTTCAGGAAGTCTTATTGTAGTTATTAGTCGCATTTCAGTGATACCAAGAGATTAATTTTACAGTCAACTCTCTGGAGGTAATAAACCACAAGAGTGATTGTTAATAAAAATGAGCATTCATGTTTAGTCAGTTTGTAGCAAGGTGATGTTCCTATTAGACTTACTACATTTATTTGTCTGTGTATAGTTATATCTATCAAACACTAGTTAAAAGCATCCTCTGCTCTACACAAAGGAAATACTGGAGCTAAGCACATTCCAAATACAGGACTGACTGTGTGCGTGTACATGCGTGTGTGTGTGTGTGTGTGTGTGTAGGGAAGGGAATGGGAATGGGAAGAAAGAAAAGGGCCTGGAAGAGGCTAAAATAGAAGATTGTGAGTGATTGTGTTTTACTTTCTTCTTTTTCATTTTTCTGCATTTTATGTATTTTTACTGTAAGCAGGTAGTGAATAGAAAGGACAATATTGTCCCCAGAAAAAAAAAATTATAAATGAAGATATGCTATCAACTTGCATCAATTATACCTCATAATTGGCTCTATCCTCTTCCTAACTTGATTATTTGCTCATGGCCCTACGCTAATCTATTATTTACATAACAGACAGAATAACTTTTATAAAATGGAAATGAAATAGACACTGCCTTGCTTAAAACTTTCTCATGGTTCCTCGTGACAGTAGCTTCCACACGTTGTTTTTGTTTTTGTTTAGGTTTTTTTTTTTTTTTTTTTTTTTTTTTTTTTTTTGTCATAGACCTCTCTTAACAAATGAATTCTCATTTGGAAGCCCACTACAAAAAAAATGATTTTAAAAGTTTTAATTATCATTGCTATTAAAGTAGAAGTGGTTTGTCTAAAGTCTGCCCCTCCCTGGCATCCCCATGGTAGCATTTGGAGACATCCATGAAACTCCCAAAACTCTCCAGAGTAGTTCAGAAACCACTAATATAGAGAATGACGTCCAAATCTCTCACACAAATTTCAAAATGCTTTTGTGATTTATCTTCTGTTTACCTCCCTGGCCTTATCCCATGTTCCTGATCCCAGCCCTTGATGTCCCAAAGACATGTTCAGTCATCTCAAGCCTTTGTATAATATTGGTCCCCTGGATGGAATCCCTATTGCTCCCTTGCTCAACTAATAAAGCATTATTCATGTTTCAAGTCTTATCTCAGTTCCTAGTTCATTATGACCCCTTTAAATTCAAATAATATGTTCATGTCAGCAGTCATGGGAAGCAGATAAATGAAGCCACTTCTCAAAATCAAGAACATAAAGTTCAAAATCAAGAACACAAATTACTTCACAGACAGAGATTCTTTGCCCATATGTCTTCTCCATGAAGGTCAAGGTGCTATGAGAAAAAAATAAAAAAGAATCTACCAAGATAACCACAAGTCTTCATATAGCCATTATACAAGAAGTTCATCCATTAATTGATTCTCCAACCTTCTCTATTTGCTATAATAATCACAGATTTTTATAAAATTATACCTTCAGAGCAAGCACCCAATTAATACTAAGTAGGAGATAGCCTCGCATATACTTTACAGTCAGGTTAAGTGTGTTATAAAATTATTTACTCCATTCTTGTCCATGGGGAAATTCTTACATCTGAGAAATTCACTCATGTCTGCATGATCCTGCATAGTGAATGCCTATGTAGACAAGTACCAGAGACTTAAAGGCTCTGTGAGACTACACCGGGAGTAGAAGGATGCCTAGATAACCCACTCTGTGAAGGTAATTGACTGAACATCTTGCCAGCGAAGGATCACACCCAAATATTTCATCTGTATTAGTAAACCTCATCCCTCAGCTGGCAACTATGATCCATTCAAGGCTATTTATCCTTGATTGGAATTCTCATAATCTCTTATTACATCAACTGTCACTCAGGATCAAGAGAGATGTCAACTTCTCTTCTTCATGTCTACATCTCCAAGAGATCACCCCATCTAGACACTGCATCAAATGTAACAAACACCATCATTTGGAATATTTTTAACCAGGTCGAAGGAAGACTCAAGCAATTCAAAGACATGTTCCTCTTTTCTTTTCCCACAGAAGTGTGTCATATTAGATTGACATCTGATTTGTCTATCGCCTATAGCCATGACACTATCTTTGTCATTATAAATGCCCTAAAAAATGACACATTTTGTATTAGCTCCAGGGCTCTCCATTAATACAAGACTTTTCTTTACCTGTGTATTAAAAAATAATTCATATTCCTGAGAGCTGACAGGTCAACTCAAATCTAATTATTAACACCAGTTTATATCTCAGCATTAGACAACGTCATCAAAAATGTATGTAATCCTCATCTACCTTCAATCCACTCTCCATCTGCAAACCTACATCTATATTTCCTAGTAATTCTGGAATCTCTTCTATAGATGAGGCTACAGGAAGTCTATAACTCTAGCAGGTTCCTAAAATATCTCACTAGTATCAACCTCCATCTGTATTTCTAAGCTCACTCATAATATGTTCCCTTCCAAAGATGCATATCGTATGTTTCAGGCTTATTTAAATATCACTACACATAATACAGCATTTTGTTTTCTGCCTTCTATGGTGGATGTTTCCTTTGTATTATGTATTCAGGCGGTATATGTACAGGTTTGTTACATGGATACATTGCATAATGGTGAAGTTTGGGTTTCTCATGTACCCATCACCCAAATAGTGAACATTGTACCCAACAGACAATTTTCATCACTTGGCCTTCTCCTAACCTCCACCATTTTGGAGTCCCCCATTTCTATTATTGTCATCTTTATGTCCATGTATACCCATTGTTCAGCTCATACTTATAAGTGAGAACATGTGGTATTTGTTTTTCTGTTTCTGAGTTATTTTACCTAGGACAATGTCCTCATGTTCCATCCATGCTGCAGCAAAGGATATAGTTTCATTTATTTTTATGGTTGCAATTATATACATGCCATATTTTCTTTATCCAGTCATCTGTTAGTGGACATTTAGGTTGATTCCATGACTTTGCAATTATAAATAATGCAGTGATAAACACACAAGTGTCATTTTCCATTATTTTGTAATAACTACAGTTAATAACTAAAATATGTCTACTAAAGGAACCACAAACACTTGGAGGCAGAAGTTATGGAATGGCAACGTGAGGAGCTCGTGGAAACCTCTGCCCCAAAAAGACATGTTTTAAGCTTGTCAAAACTAGCAAAGATAATCATTCAAAGTGCTTGGGATCAAAGTACTTATAAAAAATTGGGAAGCGTCTACTCAAAAATATCTATAGAAACTTGGTAAGAAAAATGGGATCCTGTGGTATTCAAGCTGGGGATTATACCTGTCCCCAACAGTTCTGCCTTGTGGAGGAGCTACTTTAGCTATCCTGACAGCCAAGTGGCAATTCTTCTTTCTCATAGCTGATTAAGGTAGAAAACCTGTTCTGGGTGGATTGGCAACAAGTTAACATCTACAGATCATATTTTTCACAAATCCATGCTTCAGAAGGCCTGTACTGAGTGGTGGTGGCAGTAACACTGGTGCCTGTTCTCTGTCTCCACACATGGATACATGCATGTGCAGGCGTGGGTGCGCACGCACAGACACACACACACACACACACAGACACACAAAAACACACACAGCACTTGTCCTGTAGGGCAGATCTTGTTGGAAAAGCTACCGATGAGCAGTTCATTTCCCCCCACATGCCAGTTTATGCTTTGTAACACACAAGTTCTTTCTGCCTATTGGTGGGTCAAAACAAGCTTCTAAGACTGGCAATACCATGACCCTGACAAAGGGCCTGAAATCAATTGGATCAGAGTGCAGAGAAATTTATGCTAAAGATCATAAATTTGAAAGGCCAAAAGCAAGACTTCAATCAACTAGTAACAGGTGGAATCTAACAGCTAAGTGTAATACCAATAAAGGAGGACTAACCAGAAAATTAACAGGATGCTACGGTTTAAATGCATGTGTTCCTCCAAATTTAACATGTTAAAACATTATACTTTATGTGATAATATTGAGAAGTGGGGCCTCGGAAAATAATTAAGTCATAAGTACTCCAACCTCATGAATGGGATTATAGCTCACATAAAAGAGATTGAGAGGAATGTTCTAGTCCCCTTTCGCCCTTCTGCTTTCTGCCATATGAGGATTCAGCAACAAGGTACCATATTGGAAGCACAGAGCAAGCCTTCGTCAGACACAAAATCTGCTGGTACATTGAACTTGAAACGTCCAGCCTCCAGAGCTGTGAAAAATAAATTTATATTGTTTATAAATTACCCAATTTGCAGTATTCTGCTATGGAAACACCAATATACTAAGACAGAGATTTGTACTGAAAAAATGGAGTATTGTTATAACAAATAACTGAGAATATGATAGTGGCTTTGGAGCAGGGTAATGGGTAGGGGTTGGAGGCAATTCTGATGAGGTATAAGATAGAAATTAAGAACAAGGAAAAAATCATCAATAAAATACTGGCAAACCGGATTCAGCAGCACATCAAAAAGCTTATCCACCATGATCAAGTGGGCTTCATCCCTGGGATGCAAGGCTGGTTCAACATTCGCAAATCAATCAACGTAATCCAGCATATAAACAGAATCAAAGACAAGAACCACATGATTATCTCAATAGATGCAGAAAAGGCTTTTGACAAAATTCAACATCCCTTCATGCTTAAAACTCTCAATAAATTTGGTATTGATGGAACGTACCTCAAAATAGTAAGAGCTATTTATGACAAACCCACAGCCAATATCATACTGAATGGGCAAAAACTGGAAAAATTCCCTTTGAAAACTGGCACAAGACAGGGATGCCCTCTCTCACCACTCCTATTCAACATAGTGTTGGAAGTTCTGGCTAGGGCAATCAGGCAAGAGAAAGAAATCAAGGGTATTCAGTTAGGAAAAGTAGAAGTCAAATTGTCCCTGTTTGCAGATGACATGATTGTATATTTAGAAAACCCCATCGTCTCAGCCCAAAATCTCCTTAAGCTGATAAGCAACTTCAGCAAAGTCTCAGGATACAAAATTAATGTGCAAAAATCACAAGCATTCTTATACACCAGTAACAGACAAACAGAGAGCCAAATCATGAATGAGCTTCCATTCACAATTGCTTCAAAGAGAATAACATACCCAGGAATCCAACTTACAAGGGATGTAAAGGACCTCTTCAAGGAGAAATACAAACCACTGCTCAGTGAAATAAAAGAGGACACTAACAAATGGAAGAACTTACCATGCTCATGGATAGGAAGAATCAATATCATGAAAATGGCCATACTGCCCAAGGTTATTTATAGATTCAATGCCATCCCCATCAAGCTACCAAAGAGTTTCTTCACAGAATTGGAAAAAACTGCTTTAAAGTTCATATGGAACCAAAAAAGAGCCTGCATTGCCAAGATAATCCTAAGTCAAAAGAACAAAGCTGGAGGCATCACGCTACCTGACTTCAAACTATACTACAAGGCTACAGTAACCAAAACAGCATGGTACTGGTACCAAAACAGAGATATAGACCAATGGAACAGAACGGAGCCTTCAGAAATAATATCACACATCTAGAGCCATCTGATCTTTGACAAACCTGAGAGAAACAAGAAATGGGGAAAGGATTCCCTATTTAATAAATGGTGCTGGGAAAACTGGCTAGCCATAAGTAGAAAGCTGAAACTGGATCCTTTCCTTACTCCTTACACGAAGATTAATTCAAGATGGATTAGAGACTTAAATGTTAGACCTAATACCATAAAACCCCTAGAAGAAAACCTTGGTAGTACCATTCAGGACATAGGCATGGGCAAGGACTTCATGTCTAAAACACCAAAAGCAACGGCAGCAAAAGCCAAAATCGACAAATGGGATCTCATTAAACTAAAGAGCTTCTGCTCAGCAAAAGAAACTACCATCAGAGTGAACAGGCAACCTACAGAATGGGAGAAAATTTTTGCAATCTACTCATCTGACAAAGGGCTAATTTCCAGAATCTACAAAGAACTCAAACAAATATACAGGAAAAAAACAAACAACCCCATCAAAAAGTGGGCAAAGGATATGAACAGACATTTCTCAAAAGAAGACATTCATACAGCCAACAGACACATGAAAAAATGCTCGTCATCACTGGCCATCAGAGAAATGCAAATCAAAATCACAATCAGATACCATCTCACACCAGTTAGAATGGCAATCATTAAAAAGTCAGGAAACAACAGGTGCTGGAGAGGATGTGGAGAAATAGGAACATTTTTACACTGTTGGTGCGATTGTAAACTAGTTCAACCGTTATGGAAAACAGTATGGCTATTCCTCAAGGATCTAGAAGTAGATGTACCATATGACGCAGCCATCCCACTACTGGGTATTTACCCAAAGGATTATAAATCATGCTGCTATAAAGACACATGCACACGTATGTTTATTGCGGCACTATTCACGATAGCAAAGTCTTGGAATCAACCCAAATGTCCATCTGTGACAGGACTCGATTAAGAAAATGTGGCACATATACACCATGGAATATTATGCAGCCATAAAAAAGGATGAGTTTGCGTCCTTTGTAGGAACATGGATGCAGCTGGAAACCATCATTCTTAGCAAACTATCACAAGAAGAGAAAACCAAACACCGCATGTTCTCACTCATAGGTGGGAACTGAACAATGACATCACTTGGACTCGGGAAGGGGAACATCACACACTGGGGCCTATCATGGGGAGGGGGTGGGGGGAGGGATTGCATTGGGAGTTATACCTGATATAAATGATGAATTGATGGGTGCTGACGAGTTGATGGGTGCAGCACACCAACATGGCATAAGTATACATATGTAACAAACCTGCACGTTATGCACATGTACCCTAGAACTTAAAGTATAATAAAATAAATAAATAAATAAATGAATAAATAAATAAAGAACAAGGTATTAAAAACTGGAGGAAAGGCCATCCTTGTTATAAAGTGGCAATAAATGTGGCTGAATTTTATTTGTGTCCTGATCCTTTGTGAAAAATATTTAAGAACAAAGAACTAGAATGTTTTTTTGCAGAAAAAATAATTCTAAGCAAAGTGTTGAGGGTGCGTCATGGCTTACAGTAAAAAGTAAAAAAAGAGAATCAAATTAAAGACAGAATTTATAATATAAAGAGAAGCAGAACTTCAAGATTTGGAAAAGTCCCAGCCTGGCCATGTTTTACCCAGTGAAAAAGTAGGTACAAAATGACCACAAAGGATGTGACCAAAACACCGTTTGATAAAGGGATTAGTACGAATGAGTGGAAGCCTTGTGCTGTTCATCATGAGGATGGAAAAATGACTCTGAAGGCATTTACAATATCATCATAGCTTCACTCCCAGCAAAAAACCAAAAGTGCCAGGCCCTGGGGAAAAAATCTATTTTAAAACAAGGGCCTTGGTCATCCTTGGGGTCTCAGCACTTGCTGCCTGGCACTGCCTTAAGTCTCTGCTTCCTGAATTCTGAGCCATTGCTCCTCAGATATCCTAGGTGTGACTCCAGTGGGCCTAGGTGCAATGTGATTCACAGTGGCCACCCCTCCAGTGTGTACAGGTAACAAAACCTTGGAGGCATCCACATGGTGCCATCTTTGCTGGACCAGAGTGCACAAGCTATGGGAACATGGCAGCCTTACCCTGGATTTGGAAGAATGGAGCTTCCTAAAGCTTAGAATATGCAACCCCAAAAGAGGGTTGCCTTGAGAGTGGGGTTGCCACAGAGAAACCCACTATGGCAATACCCATTGGAACCATGGCAACCAGGAAATGGTAGAGAGTCCCCGTTAAGGCAATGTTCAGCGAGCCATAGAAATAAAGCCACCGGGTGGGGAGCAGTGGTTCATGCCTGTAATCCCAGCACTTTGTAAGGCCGAGGCGGATGGATCACGAGGTCAGGAGATCAAAACCATCCTGGCTAACACGGCAAAACACCCCTCTACTGAAAATACAAAAATTAGCTGGGAGTGGTGGCGGGCGCCTGTAGTGCCAGCTACTCCGGAGGCTGAGGCAGGAGAATCGCTTGAACCTGTGGGGCGGATGTTGCAGTGAGCGGAGATCTCACCACTGCACTCTAGCCTGGGCAACAGAGACTCCGTCTCCAAAAATAAAGAAAAAAAAAGAAAGAAAGAAAGAAAAAGAAAACAAAAAGAAATAAATAAAGCCACCCTTGAGACCACAAAACAATAGAGCCACCAGTGTGCAACTACAGCCTGGGAGAACCCAAAGAACGAGACTCCAGTCTCTGAGGGCCGCAGCATGAGCTATGCTAAACATGGGGACTGAGTTACCTTAAGGGCCCAATTTTGTTTTCATTGTAACTGGAATGTGTGACACGAGGTAAATAAATATTTTTCTCCAGCCTTAAGATTTAATATTGCTTGCCTTGCTGGATTTTGAGCTTTTTGGGGACTTATTAGACTATTCTTCTTTTCTATTTATCTCTTTGAAAATGAGAATATCTATAGTATGTGTATCTCACCATTGGATTTTGGAAGCACATAACTTGTTTGATATCACAGGGTGACAGTTGGAGGGTAATTTGTCTCAGAATGAATCATACATTGATTCTCACTCATATCTGATTCAGACAATATTTAGATGAAACTTTGGATATAGATTTTAAAGTTGATGTTTGAAAAAGTTAATATTTCTGGGGCTATTGAGGTGGAACAATTTTGCATGTGAGAAGGACACAAATTTGGGGGTCCAGGAGAAAATAAAATGATTTGAATGTGTTCCCTCCAAAATTGAGGTGCTCATGAAACATCAGGGCTTGCTGCCCAGGGCTGTCTCATCTCTGTTCCCCACATTCTGGCACAATGCTCTTGAGCTGCCCCAGCTGTAGTTCAAGCAGGCACAGGTGAGCCTCAGGCCATTGCTTTCCTAGGGTGCAATCTAGGGCCCTTGGCAGTGTTCATGTGGTCCTAATTCTGCAGATGTACAGAGTGCATGAACTGCAGAGGCATGACTAACTACCTAGATTTTACAGGATGCCACAGAGAGTCTTGAGGCCCAGGCAGATTACTATTTCAGGGGTGGGAGTGCAAGAGACAGTCCGCATTTAGAAAATGTCCAGGAGAGCTGTGGGATTGGAGGCAGTGCTGAGAGTCTTCACCAGAGCAATGACCAGTGGAACTCTGAGGTTGGGGCACTGCAGAGATTCCCCACTAGGGCAATAGTTAGTGAAGCTGTCCTGGCAGGACCATTCCCAAGATCCTAGATCTTTAAAGTGATCAATATGCAGCATTAGCATTGGAGAGCCATAGGCTAAGGCTTCAACCCATGAAAGTTGCAGCATGGGCTGTTCCTAGAATATCCATGAGGGTGTGGTCACCAAGAGTCTGGGTACCCAACTCCCATCTTAGTTTGTGCAAAAGAAAAGACATGGTGTCAGGGAGGTCTATTCTTAGGCTTCACTATATCGTGTTATTTACCTTGTGTTAGGAATTGCTTGAGACCTGTTACAATGTTTTTTTAACCTATTTCTCACCTTTGGAGTTGAAATGTGTATTCTAAAACTGTCCCAGAATTTTCTTTGGCAAGTACATAACTTTTAATTTCACAGGCTCACCAATAGAGGGAATTTTTCTCATGGTGAATCATGCCTTGAGTCTCACTCAAATTTGATTAAATGAGACTCTGAACTTCACACTTTTGAGTTGGTGCTGGAATAAACCAAGACTTTCGGGTCGCTAAAGTGGAATAAATGCATTTTCCATGTGAGAAGAACATGAATTTTGGGTAACCAGGGGCAAATGCTATAGTTTGAGTATGTCTCCTTTAAAATTCAGGTGTTGAAAGTTATAGCCAATGTGATAATATTAAAAGATAGGGCTTTTCATAGGTGATTAGGGTCAGGAGGGTTCCTCTCCTTTTAAATTTTATTAAGGTTATTATAAAAGAGAATTCACTTAGCACTTGACTAGCTTGCTCTTGTGCCTTCTACCATGTGAGGACACATCATTCCACCCCTTTGGAGTACGCAGAGAACAGCTCTTACCAGACAGTGAAACCTACCAGTGCCCTAATTTTTTGTTTCCAGCTCCCAGAATGGTAACAAATATATTCTTTATGAATTATGCAGATCAAGTATTTTGTAAGGGCAATACAAACACACTAAGACATCACCAAAAGGACAAAGTAATCTCCTGTAGCTGATGCCCCAAAATGGAGTCATACAAACTGCCTGAAAAATAATTATGAATAGTTCAGAAATATCTCAAAACTTCAAGAAAATACAGAGAAACAATTAATAAAGTTAGGAGAATAATAAATGAACACAACCAGAAATTTAACAGAGAATAAAATTATTTTAAAAAGTCAAATAAAATCTAAAGCTGAATAATACAAAAAACAAAATCACAAATTTAGTACACCACTATCAAAAATGGATATGTCATAGAGACAGAAAATCAAAAAGGAAACATTGGAATTAAGCTGCACTTTAAGTCAAATGAATCAGACATATGCATAACATTCCACTCAATGGTATCAAAATATACATTCTTCCTAAGTGCACATGGAATATTCTCCATGTTGGATCAAATTTTAGTCCATGAAACAAATCAGCAAAGTTTAAATGACTGAAAATGTATCAAGTAACATTTCTGATAACAATGAAATAAAAATAGAAATCAATAACATGATAAATTTAAAAAATTATAAATTTGGAAAATTTGCAAATTCACTGAAATTGAACAATATGCTTCTAGACAACCAATGAACCAATTAAGAAATTAAAAAGGAAATTTAAACATACCTGGAGAGAAAAGCAGTCCTAAGCCAAGACAACAAAGTCAAGGGCATTGCATTACCTGACCTCCAACTATGCTCTAAGCCTACAGTAACCAAAACAGCATAGTTCTGGTAAAAAAACAAATGGAACACAAACCAATGGAACAGAATAGAGAACCTCAAAATACAGTCAAACACCTACAGCCACTTAATCTTCAACAAAGTCAAAAAATAAGAAACAAGAAAAAGACTCTCCATTCAGTAAATGGTGCTGGGATAGCTGGCTAGCCAGATACAGAAGAATGAAACTGAACACCTACCTTTCACCATATGCAAAAGTTAATTCAAGATGAATTAAAGTATTAAATCTAAAACCTCAAAGTATAAGAATATTAGAGAAAAGCCTTAGAAACAACATTCCGGACATGGGCCTTGAGAAAGGTTTTATGACTAAGTCCTCAAAAGCAATTGCAACAAAAACAAAAATTGACCAATGAGACCTAATTAAAATAAAAAGCATCTGCACAGCAAAAGAAATGCTCAACAGAGTAAACAGACAGCTTACAGGATGAGAGAAAATATTTTCAAACTATACATACAACAAAGAACTAATATCAGCATCTATAAGAAACTTTAACAAATCAACAAGGAAAAAGCAAACAACCCTGTTAAAAAGTGGGCAAAGGACAGAAACAGATATTTCTCAAAAGAAGACATACAAATAGCCCACAAAAGTATGAAAAAAATGCTCATCATCACTAATCATCAGATAAATGCAAGTCAAAACTACAAGGAAATACAATCATGCCTATTATTAAAAAGTCAGAAAGCAACAGATATTGGTGAGGCTTCAGAGAAACGGAGATGCTTATACACTGTTGGTGAGAATGTAAATTAGTTCATCCACTGTGGAAAGCAGTTTGGAGATTTCTCAAAGAACTTAAAGCTGAATTATTGTTTGACTCAGCAATACTATTACTGGATATGTATCCAAAAGAAAATAAATTATACTACCAAAGAGACACATGCACTTGTTTGTTCATCTCCACACTATTCACAATAGCAAAGAAATGAACTCAAATTAGGTGTCCATCAGTGGTGGATTGGATAAGAAAATATGGTATATATACACCTTGGAATATTATTCAGTGATAAAAAGAATAAAGTTATGTTGTTTGCAGCAGCATGGATGGAGGTGGAGGCCATTATTCTAAGTGAATTAAAGCAGGAACAGAAAACCAAATACCACATTATCTCACTTATTCTCACTTATAAGTAGAATCTAAACATCAAGAACCCATGGACACACAGATGGCAACAATAAACACAAAGGACCGCTAGAGGAGGGAGGGAGGGTGGAAGGAAGGGAGAGGTTCAATGGTTGAAAAACAAACTGTTGGGTACTATTTTCAGTATTTAAATAACAAAATCATTTATATCCCAAACCTCACCATTACACGATATACCCAGGTAATGAATTCACACATGCACCTTCTGAATGTAAAATAAAATGTGAAAAAGTAAAAGTATCTGCAGGAAACAAAGTACAAGACAACATATCAAGACACGTGGAATGCAACAAATGCAATTCCAAGATGGAAGTTTATAGCAATTACCATCTATATCAAAAAAAACAAAAAGATATAAAATGAACAACCTAATGTTATGTCTCAGTAAACTAGGAAACAAAGAACAACGTAAGGTCAAAGTTAGCAGAAAGAAATAACTAATAAAAATTGGAACAGAAATAAGTGAAATAGACACTGCAGAAAGAATAGAAAGAAATCAACAAAACTGAGTTGTTCCTTTTAGACAATTTAAACAAATTGACAAGACTTTAGCTAGGCTAAGAAACCAATAGAAAATTCTCAAGTAAAATCTGCAAGGAAAGAAGATACATTACAATTGATATAACAGAAATACAATGAATAATACAAAAGTATTAAAAATCATATGCTAGCAAACTAGGTAACCTAGAAGAAATAGATACATTCCTAGACACAGACAAGAAGAATGAATCACAAAGAAACAGAAATTGTGAAAATAACAATAATGCATAAAGGGATTGAAACATTAATAATATATTTCTCATGAAAGAAAAACCTAAGACCTGCTGACTCCTTTGTTAATTTTGACCAAACATTGAATAACCAATACCAATTCTTATCTAACTGTTCTAAAAAATAAAAAAAAAGAAAATACTTTTGAACTCATTTTCCAAGCCCAGTGTGACCCAGATAACAAAGTCAGACATAGATGCTACTAGAAAAAAAAAAAGAAAGAAAGAAAGAAAGAAAAAAAGGAAACACTCTAGGCTAATATCCCTGATAAACAGAGATTTAAAAATATGAGCAAACCAAATTTAACAGCAAGTTAAAATAATATTTCACCATCTCACATGGGATTTATCCCAGGAATGCAGTAATATTTCAGCACACACAAATTGATAATTTTGAAACATCAGCTTAACAAAATGGACAAAATTCATATGAGCATGTAAATAGATACATAACAATCATTTGATAAAACTCAACATCAATTTGTGAATAAAAAACTATCAAGATATAAGGCATAAAATTAATTAACCTGAAAACAATAAAGGCTTTACATGAGAATTTTATATCTATCATACTCAATGGTGAGAAGTGTAAGAGTTTATCTCTAAGATCAGGGACAAGACAAGAATAATTGCTATTGCCACTTCTGTTCAATGTGGTACTAGAAGTACTAGCCAGAGCAAATAGACAAGAGGGAGATATTATTTTTTTTTCTTTTTTTTTTTTTATTATACTTTAAGTTCTAGGGTACATGTGCATAACGTGCAGGTTTGTTACATATGTATATATGTGCCATGTTGGTGTGCTGCACCCATCAACTCTTCAGCACCCAACAATTCATCATTTATATCAGGTATAACTCCCCAATGCAATCCCTCTCCCTTTTTTTTTTTTTTTTTTTTTTGAGACAGAGTCTTGCTCTGTCACCCAGGCTGGAGTGCTGTGGCCGGATCTCAGCTCACTGCAAGCTCCGCCTCCCGGGTTCACGCCATTCTCCTGCCTCAGCCTCCCGGGAAGCTGGGACTACAGGCGCCGCCACCTCGCCCGGCTAGTTTTTTGTATTTTTTAGTAGAGACGGGGTTTCATCGTGTTAGCCAGGATGGTCTCGATCTCCCGACCTTGTGATCCGCCCATCTCGGCCTCCCAAAGTGCTGGGACTACAGGCTTGAGCCACCGCGCCCGGCCAAGAGGGAGATATTAAAGGCTTCCAAATAGAAAAAAAAAAAAAGTTAAATTGTTCTTGTTTACATAATTTTATATATAGAACATTGTAAAAATTCTGCCCAAAATTGTGAGAACTAACAAATAAATTTAGTACAATTTAGACTGTAAAAATCAGCAAACAGAATTCAGCAGTGTTTTGATAAACTAATAACAAACTCTCTAAAAAAGAAATCAAGAAAAAATTCAATTTAAAGTAGCTACAAACAGTAAAATACTTATGAATACATTTAACCATGGAGTTGATAGATCTGTACATTGAATATAATCGAACTTTGATAAATGAAGTTGAAGAAGACACAAATAAATGGAAAGATATCACACTTTCATGGATTGGGATAATTAATGTTGTTAAAATGTTCATGCTATCCAATGTGATACACAGATTCAATGAAATCACTATCAAAATTTCAAGGACAGTTTTTAGCATGAAGGGTGTTGAATTTTATCAAAGGCCTTTTCTGCATCTATTGAGATAATCATGTGGTTTTGTTCTTTGGTTCTGTTTATACGCTGGATCACGTTTATTGATTTGCGTATGTTGAACCAGCCTTGCATCCCAGTGATGAAGCCCACATGATCATGCTGGATAAGCTTTTTGATGTGCTGCTGGATTCTGCTGCCAGTATTTTATTGAGGATTTTTGCATCGATGTTCATCAGGGAGATTGGTCTAAAATTTTCTCTTTTCTTTGTCTCTCTGCCAGGCTTTGGTATCAGGATGATGCTGGCCTCATAAAATGAGTTAGGGAGGATTCCCTCTTTTTCTATTGATTGGAATAGTTTCAGAAGGAATGGTACCAGTTCCTCCTTGTACCTCTGGTAGAATTTGGCTGTGAATCTGTCTGGTCCTCAATTTTTTTTTTTTGGTTGGTAAGCTATTAATTATTGTCTCAATTTCAGAGCCTGTTATTGGTCTATTCAGGGATTCAAATTCTTCCTGGTTTAGTCTTGGGAGGGTGTATGTGTCCATGAATTTATCCATTTCTTCTAGATTTTCTAGTTTATTTGCATAGAGGTGTGTATAGTATTCTCTGATGGTAATTTGCATGTCTGTGGGATCGGTGGTGATATCCCCTTTATCATTTTTTATTGCATCTTTTTGATTCTTCTCTCTTTTCTTCTTTATTAGTCTTGCTAGCTGTCTATCAATTTTGTTGATCTTTTCAAAAAATCAGCTCCTGGATTCATTGTTTTTTTTTAAGGGTTTTTTGTATCTCTATTTCCTTCAGTTCCGCTCTGATCTTAATTATTTCTTGTCTTCTGCTAGCTTTTGAATGTGTTTGCCCTTGCTTCTCTAGTTCTTTTAATCGTGATGTTATGGTATCAATTTTAGATCTTTGCTGCTTTCTCTTGTGGGCATTTAGTGCTATACATTTCCCTCTACACACTGCTTTAAATGTGTCCTAGAGAGTCTGGTATGTTGTGCCTTTGTTCTCATTGGTTTCAAAGAACCTCTAAATTTCTGCCTTCATTTCATTATGTACCCAGTAGCCATTCAGGAGCAGGTTGCTCAGTTTCCATGTAGTTGAGTGGTTTTGATTGAGTTTCTTACTCCTGAGTTCTAGTTTGATTGCACTGTGGTCTTTTTACATGGAAATAGGAAACATCATTTTAAAATTCATATGGAATCATAATAGGTAGCAAATATGCAAAGCAATTTTTAGCCAAAAGAAGAAACCTCAAAGCATCACATTACCACTTCAAAAAATAACATAAAGCCATAGGAATCAAACAAGGATGATACTCATATAAAATCAGGCACATAACTTAATGGAATATAATAGAGATCCCAGAAATAAATCCACATAGTTAAGGTCAGTTGATTTTTTTTTTTATTATTATACTTTAAGTTCTAGGGTACATGTGCATAACGTGCAGGTTTGTTACATATGTATATATGTGCCATGTTGGTGTGCTGCACCCATCAACTCATCAGCACCCATCAATTCATCATTTATATCAGGTATAACTCCCCAATGCAATCCCTCCCCCCTCCCCCCTCCCCCCTCCCCATGATAGGCCCCAGTGTGTGA